>NW_006399876.1:2125575-2126172 GCF_000299155.1 Elephantulus edwardii | reverse complement strand
TATCATCTCACCCCAGTCAGAATAGCAAAATTTAACAGAACAGCAAGCAACAAATGCTGGCGAGGTTGTGGAGAAACTGGAACCCTTATTCACTGCTGGTGGGAGTGTAAAATGGTGCAACCCCTGATCCATCCTGAAGTATGATGTGAATGATAGGATACTATCCATACTCATACAAGGAAGAACTGTTAACACCACCATCATTCAAATATATGCACCAAAGACTGGAGCCAAAGAGGAGGAAATAGAAGATTTCTACCAACTTTTGCTGAATGTGCAAAAAGAGTCATTAATAATAATTGGTCACTGGAAAACAAAAGTTGGAAACAAGAAAGAAGGACCAATAGTCAGAAAACACAGGCTTGGTGACAGAAATTAGGCTGGAGACAGAATGATAGAACTTTGTATATTCAATGATTTACTCATTGCAAATACCTTTTATAAACACAAATGGCAACTACACATATGGATCTCACCTAATGGAGCACACAGGAATCTCACTGATTCCATCTGCAGAAAGAATTGTTAGAGAAGCTCAGTATCAGCTGTGAAAACCAGGCCAGGTGCTGACTGTGGAATATACCATCAACTACTCAT
>NW_006399876.1:2106052-2124368 GCF_000299155.1 Elephantulus edwardii | reverse complement strand
GAGCGGGCTTAGGTAAGGAGCTGGGAATGAAGGACAGTCCCTCCCCAGCCCAAGGCCGAGGTCATCGCCCATGAATTACGTCCCACAGGAAAACCCCACAGCCCACCTGTCCCACTCCACTTCGTGGCCCTCTGAGAACAGTGGATCAGCCTGAAGGACCTGTCCCTCCCCGCTGGGCTGGTGAGGCCAAGTCCCTGGCTCTGAAGAATGAACATTCCCAGAAGGGGGCCAGAGGTCACCCTGGCCTCCAGGCCTCTCTCAGACCACCATGGGCAAGGCAGCATTCTGGAATTTAGGGTGATGGGGTCACACCAGGCAGGGTCCCAGACAGGGGTATTGTGTCCCCCAACCTGTGGGCTGTCCTCCCAACCTTCCTCCCAGCAGCCTGCATGTCCACACCACTCACACCTCACACACTCTGAGGCTCACACATCCACTTCCTGTACAGCTCAGTCAACACGCATTCACCCCCATTAGAGCTCACACACACACTCTCATTCCACTAGAGCTCACACACACGCATTCACCCCCATCAGAGCTCACACACTCACGTGGTACTCGGTGCGTCCTCAGCCAGGCCGGGCCCCACACGAAATGTCCTGTGAGCTGCTGCTCAGGCATGTGGGGTTGGCAGCCTGGGACTGTGAGGCGAGGGGTCCCCTGGTTCACGGTGAAGTCGGCCGTTCCAGTGACAGACCTTCACCAAAGGCCGTGCCGGAGGACAGGGAACTGAATTCAGGCTCCAAAGCTCCGGGAGGGGCATGCGGGCCCAGGCACCCAGGGATGCCGTCATGGGAAGCACATGTCTGGCACACCTGGCAAAGGCCAGAGGGCTGTGCGTGGTTACCTCATCAACCAGGCCCCACAGTCCAGGGGCACTGTCACTCACAGACACAGCGTGGGGAGAGCAGCAGAGGGGACACTTCAGGAACATGGTGAGGGTTGAGGGGAGTGACTTTCTGGGGGTCCCAGATGCTACACCCTGGCCTGCGGGCCCCCTCACGCATCGCTGCGCTCTTCAGATGTGAAGTGGCGGAGTGTGAGGTTCTGGGGCCCGATGCAGGCTGAGTCCTGACCTGGGGGAGGGGGCACCTGCAGACGGACCAGAAGGACCCGGAGTCACAGAGCTTTCCGCTGTTTTATTGGAGCCTGGGGCTTGTTCTGCCCGGTGGCCGTGTCACAGGCCAAACCAGTTAGGGACATCGCCACGCCGGGGATCCTGACTCTGCCTCTGCTGCTCCTCCTTCATGAACTGCTCCCGCAGGTCCTCCTCGGTGACACCTGTGGGGTCTGGCTGCTTCTCAGGAAACAGGTCCGGGAAGGTGAAGGTCTGTCCATGAGCCTGGAGACAGGGTGAGGGGTATGGTATAATGGTGAGGGTGCTGTGCACGCTTGCTCCCTGCTCCTTCTAGAAACATCCACACACACGGCTCCAGTAAGGTCGGGCAGACAGACACACAGCGCCTCCCCGCCCGTGTCTGATCGGGCAGCCAGGCCACGGCCCTATCTGCAGGGGACACTGCTCCTCCTGGGCCAGACCTTCGGACCGAAGACCATACCTCGTGAAGGCTGCCACTTGGGGGCCTGCTCCCCACACCCTGGAGGCCTCCCCCACCCCAGAGCCCCCAAGCCCAGCGCCCTCGGAGACGCATGCAGCAGACTGTGCCCAACAGGCCCTGGATCCCGTCATGGGTCCAGAATGCGCCTGGGCGGCCAAAAGGGGCCGCAGACCGTGTGAGGGGCTAGAGCAAGGGTGCTGAAGGGTCCAGGGAGGAGCCGCTGCAGCGTCGGGGGCCTGACTGTCCCGACAGCGAGGCCGGAGAGCCTCCAGAGCCGAGTGATTTTGCCAAGTCCGACTGGGGCCCTGCCCACGCACAAGCCGCCATGTCTGCGGTCATGGGTCTACTCAGCTCAGGGCACGAGACTACCCGGTGAGGGCTGAGCCTGTGCACAGCAACCACCAGCCAGGCCGCCTGCACAGCGCCTTCCCTGTTCTACCCATGGGGCAGGGCTGGAGCCAGCAGCCAGAGGGGGGCACGCTGTCAGTATCGGGAACCAATGTGGGCTCTCTAGGTACCACACTTGGCCTGTGGGAGAAGCCTGGGTTTCTGGGTGTACAAAGGAGCTGTGGGGGGGGGGGGGGTCTAGGGGATACCCTTTTCTACAGAAGGTAACCCTGGATTTTAGAGGAGGCCCAGGCAGGCTGGGCACACAGGAGACATTAAACCAGGCTCCCGAGGTGCCACACGGCCGCGTGCCTGCACCAGGCCCCTGGACCATCGCCCCTCTGTGGCCTGGGAACAGAGGCTCTTTGGCAAGCACACATTTGTGGGCCCCCAGGTCAGGGCTGCAGGTCTCTCTCCGGTCGTCCACTCCCCGCGTGTCTGTGCCGGGCCCTTTGAGTTTGCTGTCATCAGAAGCTCACTTGCAGACGTGTGGCTGGGGGCCACCCGAGCCCGGGCCTGCCTAGGTACACAGGGACCTCACAGCGGTCACATCCCTCACAGGGCAGGCGCTGGCGCGGGGAGGCGGCCCGGGGTGCAGCTGTGCCAGCTGCTGGGCCTCGTCCATCGCAGCCCGATTCGCAGGGGCAGCTGCAGTCTCTGGGCAGCGCCAGGCCACTCCGGTTAACTTTCATGGCCGAGGTGGGGCCCCAACAAAAATGCAGGGGCTCAGATGACTTAAAAGCAACTTGTAACTGAAGCGCGTCTCCTGAAGTGGCCGGTGGCGGATGCCGGCACACAGACGTCAGCAGACTGAGAGCCGGGGACAGATGGTGGCCAGTTTCATGCCAGGACATGCAGGCCTTTATAAGGCCAATGGCCACAAGGGGCACCTTGATTGGCCAGTTGTACACACAATGAACATTAGCCCATAAAATGTGGGGTGCTTCTGTTTAGAACAGCAGGGGCGACCGTCCTGTAGTCCTTCCACATATGACCCTGTTCTGTCCCTCTCAGAATGGGCCTCAGGTCCACCAGGACCGTTTCCAATAGCACTCCTGCCATCTAGTGGTCAGTGCCAGTGCAGCCCACCCTCTCCTCTCGCTGCCCACAGGGTGCTGGGCACCTGGGAGCTGGCGCTGAGCGGCACCACCTTCAGCATGTCTGGAAGGGCAGGGAGGGCATCACCCGCTTCAAGTCTCCTTGGACTCTACGTGTAGAACTGGGCCAGAGTTGGCCAAGGCCACCTCATCCACGGCCACTCTGGGCTTCACGCAAAGCCACTTGGAGTCTCTGCAGGGACCCTGGGTGTCACACAGGCTGAGACCTGGGCTGCAGACTGAGCGGCCATCTGCCCTCTGGAGACCCTGGGGCAGTCCTGCTGTCCTATGAGGTCATGCGAGCTGGTGTCACCTCGACACAACAGTGGGTTCAGGGTTAGAGAGGACTGGTCCCTGCAGCCCACTCACGCAGGTGTCCAGGACACACGGCAGGATGTGTCTGTGTCCACGCGGGGAGGCCAGGTTGGGCCCAGCTCAGCCCGAGCTTGCTGCCTTCACCATCTCAGCCACCAGGGCAGCCTGAGGTCCGCTCCCCAGCTGGGTGGCTCTGTTGACTCTCAGTGGCCCCGGCAGTCTCAGCACGGCACGGCCCAGCCTCACTCTCAAGATCCCACCCCCGGAGATGGCCGTGGCCGCCGGCACCGCTTACCAGCTGGACATAGGCGACCTTGTAGTCTGGCTTTTTCACCCGCACGTTTCTGTGATCTCGTTTCCTGTTGGAACCTGGGGGAGGGGAAGGACTCAGGGTGAGCACGAGGAAGCGGGGCCTTCTAGAAAAAGGGTGGACCCCGAGAAGGGGTCTCCTTGCTCCCTGGACACTGTGGACATCAGAGGTCCAGCGAGGGTCTGTGGAGTCGGTGCCAGCCCTCACTCTCACCGAGGGCAAGACTAGAGCCAGTGACACAAGAGTCAGCCGGAGATGGACCCTGTCACAAGAACCCGGAGAGAACAGAGAACTCTGCTGGGGAGACTCGGCCCTCAGTGACCCCTGTGTCTGAGGCACAGGGCTGGCCACCACCCTCATCGGTGTGACCCTGGGTAAGGGGCACCCACTTCATGCTTTAGTGTTGCCTGTGGACACTCACCGTGCTGCACCCGCGTCCTCACAGCTGCCACCGGCACCTGGTAGATACTCTGCAGGTAGTTCTTGAGGTCCACCCTGGTCATCTCCAGCGGGATCCGGAACTGCACAGTGTCCTCAGGCTGAGCTGTGCCAGGCCGCACCAGCTGGATGAAGAAGTTGGTTCGGAACACTCGGAGCTGTGGCCCTCCGAGCTGGTACAGCGGGTACCTGCGGAGAGGTGGGTGTGAGAGACTGTCGGACACAGACCCTCGCCAGCAAGGTGGCCTGGGCACAAGCCTGGTCAGCTGGGACTCACAACTTCCCCCTGGTGACTGGCTACAGCACTGCAGTGGGCAGCCACCGCTGGGGACACTGGGGAACCGTGGAAAGGGTGGGGACCCTTCTATGTTTCTGGACCCCACATATGAGGCCCAAGGAACATGCTGGACCTTGAGATTCCAGAAGGAAGGCATAGTTTGAGGGTCTGTGTCAGAACCTGGCCTGCACTTCCCACACCCCCACACCCATGCTGACCCCAGGCGCATTGCTAGTCCTAGTCTCTTCTCTTGGGTCCCCAACAAGCTCCCTCTCTTCAAGCGAGCCCCCAGTCCACCCCATCTCGTCCTGCTGGACCACCCGCCACTCTGTCCAAGGCTTTACCCTTCCTTGGCCTCAGCTGCGCCCCTCCCTAGGGGTATTTCATAAGCCCCTCAAACTTCATTTATCTCGAGTGGAACTTTTCACTGTTCCTCCCTTCTCCCGCCCAGCAGGCCCTGGCTCCTGGCCAGCAGCCCCAGCTCCCTGGGCCCCACCAGTGACTCACCCCCACCCCACCCGCATCCCACCCCTGAGCAAGTCCCATCAGCCCCTCCAAGGCCGCGCTGGCAACACAGAGGGGAGAGGGAGGCTAGCCGCCCCACCACCGCCCCTTCCTTCCCTGCCCAGGGCCCCAGCCTCTCTACGCCTCACTGAGCCCCCCACCCCCACCCCTGCTCGAAGTTTCGGTCCTCCAGGCACAACATGTCTTGATCCCGGTTAAGCACCAGCCCCCACCCAGCTCTAGCTCTGCCCGGCTAGGCTAGATGTTTGCTGAGGGAGGCCCTACTCCCCAGACCTCCACCTGCCCCCTGTCACCTGGCCCCACCCACCCACCGAGGGCCTCTCTGTCCACACAGCAAGACCAGGTCCACACTGGTCACTGCTCCCCCAAAACCACGTTTCAAGCGGTAACTGCTGGCCTTGTCCTCTTGTCAGCACTAGCTTGAACCCCAGGATGGATGAGAGCTGGGTTTTCCCTCCACCCCTCGGGGCACCACATATAGGGGGAGCTGAGCTTGAGTCCAGTTTTCCATCCCCTAGAAACTGGGGTGCTTCTCCACTCCCCTAACTGGTCCGGCCTGGGGGCCAGGCCTCCTCGCCTCCCAGGGCTGACACCAGGGGCAGTCTTGGCGAAGAGGTCTTCCCAGTCTTTGGGTGCCCTCCGATCGTGGGGCACCCTCCCGATCCTGGGCTGCCCTCCCGATTGTGGGGCACCCTACCGATCCTGGGCTGCCCTCCCGATCGTGGGCTGCCCTCCCGATCGTGGGCTGCCCTCCCGATCGTTGGATGCCCAGCAGCACTCGCACTCATGTCAGAACCACGTGCATGCAAACATTGGCACGTGTCCACAGGACGCATGCGCGGGAACCCCAGCCCGCGCCACGGACCCCGGCACCCCCCCAACTTGAGACCCTGTGCCCACTGGGGCAAAGGTGACCCCGGGACGGGCTACCCCGGCCGCGACGCCGAGGCCGCGCTGACCTCGTGCTTCCAGCCTCGCCCCCAGCCCCCGGAAGCCTGCGATCAGGTCGTCCGCCCGCCCGGGGTCCCCGCGGGGTGTCACCCGCCCCCCGCCCAGGGCGCCCCAGCTGTGCGCGTGCTTGTGCCACTGCAGGGTCACGGGGGGCGCACGGGGCCCAACTCACAGCACATTCCTCGCCATGACTGCCACTTCCGGTCCGCGTCGGGATAGAGAGGCGCCGCCCGCGCTGGCACAGCGCCCCCTGGCTCCCGGGAGGCCGCGCGCGGGTGCGCCGCTGGGGCGGAGGCTCCGCGTGACCCTTGACCCTCAGAGCGAGCGGGGCCTGTGTCCGTGCAGCACCGCGGGCCGCCCTGGTGGCCTGTGCATGGGGACCCGGTGTCCACACAGCACCGCGGGCCGCCCGGGGGCCTGTGTCCGTGCATCGCGGGCCGCCCCGGGGCCTCACCGGGTCCTGTGTCCGTGCAGCACCGCGGGCCGCCCCGGGGGCCTGTGTCCGTGCAGCACCGCGGGCCGCCCCGGGGGCCTGTGTCCGTGCATCGCGGGCCGCCCTGGGGGCCTGTGCATGGGGACCCGGTGTCCACACAGCACCGCAGGCCACACAGCCATCCCTTCTATGCACTGGGGACCCTGTGCCCATGCAGCACCATGAGCCACACTGGGACGGAGACCCTGTGTCCACGCAGCACTGCAGGCTCCCCCTCCGGGCCCGCACTTCCGGCCTTTGAGGACCCCCTATGCCCTCCATGCCTTTCATTGCATGGTCACTCGGTCTCACCTTGCAAGTTCGGCCCTACATTCCTGTTGAGGTTCCACACTCCATCCCCACCACCGGCCCCAGGTCCTCTGATGCTCACTTTGAACCTTTCTTCCTGCCCCCAGGTTCAGCATCTCCCCACCCGGACTCAGGGGCTGTCCCAGCGACCCTAACCTGCCAGCAGGTGAGGAGCAGAGGGTGTTGGGAGGGAAGGATTGTCTCCGGCAGATCCCAATACCACTTCCTCAGGTGGTTTTCCTCTTTCCTGAATTCCATACCTGTCTTTGCTTGTATGAGGTGGTCAGCCCTTCCCAACCCTCACCCATGCTGCCTCCCGCATCCATCACTTCTATCCACCACACTCCAGACCGTTCCTTCCAGCCTGGGCTCTGCTCCCACCAGGGGACACCCCTCCCCAGGGCCCTAAGCTACCCTAACCCTGTTGTTGGGACTGTGATTCTGCTGCTCCTAGAACAACTTGGAGGCCACTGAGCTCAGGCCTGCTGGGAGAGGGGCCTGCTGGGAGAGGGGCATGGTCCTCCCGCAAGCCCCTTCCTGCAAGGCCTCTCTGCCAGCCATCTTTGGGTCACTGCTCAGTCCCCTGGCTCCTCAGTGTGGCTTTTCCACTCTGCACCCCAGATCCAGCTGCAGCCAGTTTCTGTGTGGTCCTCTGTTGGTTCTGCTCAGTCATGGCTTTGTGTACAAGACCCTGCCTGGCCCTCACAGTCTTTGCAGGATCTGTCCTCGAGCTGCTGTGTCATTGCCATCAGGGGCTCCCACTCCTTCCCTGACCCTGCCTTTCCCAGCAGGGTGCTTTTGTCCAGGGAATAGCCCTCCTGACAACATGCCCGAAGTATGTGGGACCAGGTTTTACCATCCTTGGCTCCTAAGAAGCATGGTGGCTTTTCCTCCAAGACAGATTTGCCTGTTCTCTTGGCAGTTCATGAGATACTTAGTGATCTCCACCACCACAGTTCAAAGGCATCGGGTTCTCTTCTGAAAACCGTGTGAAATAACAGAGAAATACGTGCGCTTGAAACAATTGAAAATGCCATGGCTTGGGGCAGGCACAACTTGGTTTTTATGCAGACATCCTTGCTTTTTGGCATTTTAGAACGGTCCTTGACAGCAGATTTTCCCAGTCCAATACTTGTGATTTCTTAACTACTGCTACCTTGGGTGTTGATTGTGGAGCTAAGTAGAATGAAATCATTGATCGTTCCAATCTTTTCTTCACTTGTCGTGATGTTGTTTATTTCCTGTGGTGAGGATTTTTGTCTTCCTGGTGTGGAGATGGCATCCATCCTGAAATCTTTTAACTTCTTCAGTTAGTGCTTTAAGTCTGCCTCACGTTCTGCGTGCAAGGTGTGTCATCTGCACGATGTCAGTTGTTGATGAGTCTTCTTCCTACCCTGTTGCCACTCTCTTCCTCCCAGAGTCCAGCCGGCACACAGATGGAATAGCTATGGAGAAAGAATACAACCCTGAGCTGCATGGCTCCTGCCTTCAAAGCAGCAGCGTCCCCTTGGTCTTTTCAGGTGACTGCTTGGTGTGTGGACAGGCTTTCAGGAGTCCAGCTAAGAGTTTTGGAGTCCCCATCCCTCTCAATGTTAGCCACATTTGTGTGTGTGTGTGTGTGTGTGTGTGTGTGTGTGTGTGTGTGATCCACACAGTGTAACGACTTTGCATAGTCAATGAAGCACAAGCAACCATCTCCCTGATATTCTCTGCTTCAGCCAACATTCATCTGGCATCAGCAGGGATAAGCCTCATTCCACAGCCTCTTCTGATCCACTTGTATTTGTGACAGTGCCAGCCGTTTGTAAATAATCTTCAGCAAGATTTTACTTGTCTGTGATTTTAGTAATATCGTTTGATAATTTCCACCCTCTGTTGAAGCATCCTAGTTTGGGATAGGAGCAAATCTGGATCTCTTCCAGTCACTTGGCCAGTACGCTGCCTTCCGGATTTGGTGGCAGAGACGAGTTACCACGTCCAGGGCTTCTTTTGTTTCCTGAGACACCTCAGCTGGTATCCCGTCAGTCCCTGAGGCCTTGTTTTTTGACAATACTTTCGAAGCACCTTGGATGTGCAGCCCGGTGCCTTTGATTCTTGATCATACGCTCCTTCCTGACGTGGTTCGGAACTGACTCATTCTCTCCGTCACAGTGACTCTGTGCTCCTTCTCTCTTCGTTTGCCACTTCCTCTGCCGTTAATCTACTCAGGAGAGGCCTGAGACTGTGCTTCAGCTTAAGAAATGCTGGTTATGCTTTTCCCCTTTGGGTTTTCTAATGCCAGGTCTTCCCGCAGTTCGTGGTATGGCTTCGCTTGGTCTTCTTGAACTTCCCTTTCAACTCTTTTGATACCTTGTTTCACCGTTTATTCCTTTACTTTCAGCTCCCACTTGCCTGTCGGTTTGCTGTGATGCAGGTGCTTACACCACCAGCGCTTCTGGTACTAGCCGGGTGTCGCGTGGTGGGCTTTCAGGTTTCACGGTGCTTCCACACTAAGACAGGTTGGTAAGTCTGGCCAGAACCAGGGAGACAAGGCAACGGGAAGTTAGGGGAGCCACAGGAGGGGCAGATCCGTGGGGTTGCTGGGGTTGGAGCAGGAGATGAAATGGGTGCTGGGACAGAGGAGGAGCGAGGCCGCTAAGCGAGCGGACTTCCCAGGTCTGTAGGCTACGGGCGTGAGGGGCATGAGGGCCTGGATCTCCCGAGGTCCTGATGTGTTGAGCAGGGGTCCCTGGACTCCACTTAGAGGTCAGACAGCGAACGAGGAGGAAAGACCCAGGGACAGTTTTACTGCAGGAGAGGTCGAGGGTGTTCAGACAAGACTCTCCCGTGCAAGTTAGAGGGCGGGTCTGCAGACAAGCTGGAGGAGTGCAGGGGGACGGACGGGTGGGGGCTGGCTGTACCAGGATCTGAGCAGGCTGGTACCGGAGAGCAGGTGGGGGTGCAGGGAGCACAGGCCTCGCGGGCTGTGGCTCAGGGGTGTCTGCTGCATTTTACAAGGTGCCCACTCTGTCCCGGTCCTGCCTCGGCAGGCTCTGGGGGCCAGATGGTCAGTGTTGGGTTCCAGGTCGTGTGGCTGATTGGCCTCTGAGAGAGCCCGGTGCTGAGGTTCTCGGGGGGGGGGGGGGTGTGAGGTCTCACAGGGTGAGACCACTCTTATTTCACCCCCATGTCCCTAGTTCTCCAAACCCCATAGAGAGAGTGGGAGCCAGCGGGCCCCTCCTCCATCAGACAGGAATCCCACTGCTCTGCTTCTGCAGCCTGTCTGTTTCCTGAAGTCACCAGCCTCCTTCCCGGGGCCACCACTGCCAGCCGCCGATTTCAGATAAACAAGTCTGGTTTTGTAGTTGAAGGATGTCCTAGGAGGATTTGGAATCTACTTTTCATTTTGACATACTTGTAAATCTGCTACATCTGGCCACGTAGTGGGGGGCCTCCGAGGCACCTGTGCAGGGCTGGTGTGGGTGAGGGTAGCCCCTGTGGCAGGGGAGGACCTGGTGCTGGGATGCTGTAGGAGGCCTCCTGCTGGTACAGATTCCCTCTGGGCTGGGCCGGCTGGTAAGCTAGGGTGCGTTCCGAGCAGGGAGCCCTGCAGGATTTTAAAGAAAGGGACAGGGCCAGTGGTGAGAGGTTTAGGGAGCCAATGGCAGGAAGGATACCACAGTTGCCCACTTGCCCTGCCCAATACATTCACCTCTCTTTCTGCAGACACTCTTGGGAGTCTTAGGTGCCCAGTGGGCTCCTTGGAACCAGGGAAAGGGCAGTAGGCAGGAACAAGTGGAGCTGATGTCTCCGGGTCAGGCAGGCAGCATGCAGGGACCCAAGGCTGCACCAGGAGAAGGAAGGGGGAGGTCGGCAGGAGTGAGGCTGTGTGGGTGAGCTCTTTGGGGTATGCTGAGAAGAGTACCCCACTCACAGCACCTGACAGCACATGTGCATCCTGGGCCCAGCCCACTGCCCCACAGGGAACGAGACCCAAGTGGCTAGAGCAGGTATTCTGCCCCCCCAGCTCTTCTGCCATAAGTGAGGCCCCCCAACATCCTGAGAAGTGGGCCTGAGCCCCGAGGTTGCTACAGATGTACCTGCCCAGGGGCCTGAGGGGGCAGGTAGGTGGCCACAGACCAGCTCTGAGATCATCGGAGCCCAGCTACCCGGCAGCGGGAGAGGGCCTAGTGGGGTGAGAGAGCTGTGGGGCAGCTGTAGGGGTGCGGGCCTGAGAAGATACCCTTCTTTATTGGCCTCACTGGCCATCACACCAAATTCAGAAGAGCTCTACCCACCCTGGCCCCATGGTGCCCGTCCCACGTGAACATTCCCAGGGTGACAGGAGGTGCAGCATTGGCTTCAGCACCGCAGAGCCTGTGAGGAGGTACAGGCCTGGTGGCCCTGCTGTCCCGAGGGCTGCCGAGCGGGCCCCACCTCGATAACATCACCAGTGGCCACCCAGAAGCGTGCTGAGCCTCGTGTGCGGAGTGTGCAAAGCTGGTGCCAAGGAGCACGACACTGATTCCTCCGGAAGGGTGGGACTCGAGAAGGAGCCGGAGGATTGTGGAAGGAGGTGGACCGGGGCTTTGCCCCAGCCCGCAGGGCCCTGTCCTACACCAGGTCCCTGAGGAGGAAGGACACTTCCCTGAGCTGCTCGGGGTGCATTGTGTTCCCTGAAAGACATATCCAAGTCACAAGCCCTGTGCACAAGAAACTGTTTCGTCATAGGGTCTTTGCAGATGTAGCAGCCCACACGTGTCTGAGTTCGGGTGGCAGGTGGGCCCGAGCCTGTGTGAGTATTGCCCTTATCAGACAGGAGAAGGGGCCCAAAGGTAACGACGCAGAGGGAAAGCTCTGTGAAAGCCATTCAGGGCCACAGGCGGCAGGGCCACAAGCCAAGGAGAGCATGGGGCCGCAGAGGCTGGACCAGCTGGATTTACACCCACAGGGTCAGTGCGGCGGGAGCCTGGTCGGTCAGGGAGCCGTGTTGCCAACTCCACTCCACCAGCACCCAACAGGAGGACTGTGGACAACGTACTCCTGTGTTCTCCGGTTTACGGCCGTGGGGACCCTGTGGAGGGGGAGCCGCGAGTCACTTCTGACTCGACGGCTGGGAGTTTGCATGTCCGGATGGCTGGCCAGTGAGCACACGCTGTTGGAAGGTGGTGCCAGCGAACTCGCTCAGCGCCGCGTCCCCACGACCTGCAGGGCTTGTGCCAAACGGACGGGAGGCCAGGCTGCTCCTCCGCTCGCCCGGTAACATGGAGTCTGTGGTGTCAGCGCCGCCCGCTCGGGGTGTGTGTGTGTGTGTGTGTGTGTGTGTGTGTGTGTGTCTGTGTCTCACTCTACTGGTGGCCCGTCTTGGACTCTGAGGCTTCTGGTTGCGTTTCTTCTGGGGTTGAGGTCTGATTGTGTTCACGTTGTGTCCTTTGCTGACACCTCTTGGGCCTTTCCTGGGCACTCGCAGGTCTTGCTCGGAGCTGCCTGTTACCGGCATTGGCATGACGTCCTCTCCCCGAGCGGCTACGCTTTCACTCATGTTTTATTACCCTTCTGTCTGTCAGGCTGGACTCTAAGTGGTGCTCCCAGTTTCTGATCTGCCCTTTCATGTTTCAGAAGAGCCTGACTGGGGTGTGACTGACCTGGCTGAGCTGCAGTGCACACTAACCCGGGGCGTCCTCCCCCTGCGCCCCCACAGCCCCGCCGAGGAGAGGCCGGCTCCCTGCGTGACTTGCAGCCGGCGTTCCCTGCTCCCGGACGTGGCTGCTAGTCTTGGACAGAGTGCATTTCACCTTGGTAGGTGCTGCCTGGTTTTGTGTTTCTGTGAACATCCTTGAGCTCTGTTCTGGAATGTTCTTCCCCTGCTTGGAAATGGTGTTCCCCATTTAGACATCACCTTCAGGGTTTGTGAGATGGGCCTGAACAGAGCTGTCTGAGGCAAATTATTCCCACAGCTCCGGCAAGACTTTCCCGAGGCCCACCTGATGCCACAGATTGGGAGTTATCCAGCTGACTGGTGGGAGCGAGCCCTGGCGAGCCCTGGCGAGCGTCCCTCTGGCCGCCCAGGATGGCTCTCTCTGGGGATCTGGTCCCGTGTGCCCTCACCCTGACTCTGTGGCCCCCAGGCCTGTCTCTGTCCTGCTCTCCACTTAGGTCTTTGCCCATAACACCATCCAGCTGCCCAGTGTTGTGGCCCGTAACCCAGGCAGACACCCCCTATTTCCATCAGCCAGCAGCCATCAAGTGACCCCTGTGTGGTCACCTCAGGCTCGTGACTCAGTCCTCCCAGCTTGGGGGTCACGTGGACCCCCTGCCCCAGGAGAGCTGGGAATTCCCCACAGGGAGCACGTGGGGCGGTTACAGGCTCAAGCTGACCCCACATCTCAGGAGCACATCCATTGGCTGGCTCGCGCCTGGGATTTTAAAACATCACTTTATGTGTTTACGTACTTTCTTTCTTTTTTATTGCTTTGGGAAGGAGGGCAGTACCTGTTCCTTCATTTGACCCGAAGAGGAAGCCTGCCTTTCAGTTTGGATGGGAAGTGAGGAAACAGAAGCGATCATTTTTTTGAGTCCTGACTGACATTTATTGGTTTTTTCCTTTTCCTCTGCCATTCTGCCATTGTTTTTACGTTTACAGAATTGTTCCCAGCAGAGAAACGTGCACCTAAACTTTGTTTTGTTTTATTTTCCTTCCCCCCCCCCCCCCAGGCTGCAAATGCTGTCATTCTCTTGGCATTTGTTTTGTGACATTCTTCGGTGCCCCGTGTAGTTACGTGAGCCTGTGACTCCGCGTGTCCCAGGGCCTCACGGTCCCCTTGCTGGCCTGGCCGGGGTGCCATCTCCAAGGGAGGTCACGGCATGCTGGCTGGGTGGACGATGACCGTCACCCGTGGGCCCGGGGTGTCCTCGGGGCTTAGTGGGAAGTGGGGACTCTTCCTGCGTTTCCCCTCTGCCCTCCCAGGGGTAGATCCGGGTTCCTTAGTCTCTCGCTCAGCTCCCCGCCCCCCTGGAGTTGGCTGGGCTTCTCTTAGATACTTACACGTACGCGGTCTCATGCGGAAACGATTGTGGAGCAAGAAGACTTGCTCCATGTGAAGGGTGTGGGGGCTGTGAGTTATGGCCGCAGGTTCAGCCATCACTTAGCCGCGGTGTGGCTCTGGGACTTGGCTTGGCCCGCTCTGAACCGCAGCCCATTCTTCTGAAAGCTGAGAATGATGAAGAGAGCCGTCCTCAGGGCTCCCCCGCTCCCCGGCCAGGGGAGGGGGTGCCTGGCAGCCCTGCTGGCTGGGGACCGCTCCCCACATTAACCATCTCTTTGCAAATCCCCTCTTAACCTCACCGCCTTCTTGCTGGGCTCTCCTTCTGCCTAAATCGTACACCCTTCACTCTGCCAACCCACCTCTGCCCCACTCCTCCCAAAAAATCCTGTTGGGATGTCCGCCCCAAATCGAACAAAGTCGTACAATCCCGAAAGAACTGGCTTCCTTTTTAGCAGCAGCGTGGTGTGATTTTCAGCTTGACTTCTCTTCCCTGCTCTCCCTGTTTCTCACCAGCGTCCGCGGAGGCCCTGAGCACTTCACAGGAGTCTCTTGTCAACCCCTGCCAGGCTCTTGGCTTCCAGGGAGGATACGTTAAAGAAAATAAAGACATCTGTTTTCTCACTGGCAAAAGTGTTTTGTGAAAGATGATTTGATTTGAAGCCTGTGTCTTGCCTCCGGCTCCTCTCCTGAACCCCCTGGCTCCCTGGAGCGCAGTGCCCGGCTGCCCAGCTCTCCCGGGACGCCCTGGAATGTGCTGCTTTGATCTCCTTCACTGCAGAAATGACACATCGTGTGTCTGTGGACCATCTTTACCGTTGTCCACTGTTGCCAGACCTCGCGCAGTGTAATGGTTTAAGCAGACACCCTTGTTCTTGTTTAGTTCCTGTCTGGTGCTGGGGCCCCGTTACAGCCTCCCCAGTGAGGGGCGGATGAAGGGTGGGCACCCTGAGAGCTTCCTTGGCTTCACAGTCTGTGTTTTGTTCCCAGAAACACGCGTGGATGGCAGCAAACGCCTCCCCCTGTGCTCGCTGTCGGGGCCACTGAGAATGACCTTTAACAGGGAGGACAAAAGTGATGTGTCCCCCATCTCATGGTTAAGGCTGAAGCGTAGGGAGCCCACTCTCTGCCGTGTGACCCCTTCCAGAAGAGCGGCTGCCCCATGCTCTGCTCATTGCCCCCGGGCAGCTCCCACTTGTGCTCTGGGGCCCCCCTCCGTGACCTCTCGGAAGCTGGCCACACTCACGATGACCTGGTATCTCATCGCCCAGGCTGGAAACTGAACAAGAGGTTATTGCCTCATCTTCTGGCTTCAGACCAGGATTCAAACCATCAACCTCACAGTTACTAACCTGCTCTGCCCCTGGCATGCCTTTTACTGAGTTGACGAGCTGCCTTCCATACAGACGAGCTCTTCCCTCCTGCGGCCGACACGCTGACGTGGTCAGGAAGTTGGCATCTGCGAAGCAGTGGTGGTTCAGTGGGAGGATTCTTACCTTCTGTGTGGGAAGCCTGGGTGTTGCAGAGAATGTATTTAGCTGGTAATCAAAAGGTTAAAGGTTCAAGTCTACCCAGAGATGCTGGGCAATCTATTTTCTGTATCTATCTCAGCCACCCACAAACCTGTCCCTCGTTGTTTTACTCTGACACCACACTTGCCTCTCCTCCCTCAGCCCTCCTCTCCCAAGCCTTCTCGGCCAGGCCCCCAAGCTGTCTTCTCTGTTGGTTATGCCTCCAGTTCACCAGTCCCCACATATAACATTGCTGCGACATGATTGGGTGGCTCTGTATATATTAGTAGATTAATTTGGAGAGAGTACTGGAATTTTTAAGATTTTGAGCCTTATTCTTCTGGAAATATTAAAGAGTTTTGGGTTTCTTTACTAGAAAGGATCGTGCTGCCAACACAGATGCCGGTGATTCGAACCCACCAGCTTCTCAGCAGAAGAGAGTTGGGCACCCCCTCCCCGTGCACCTCCCAGCGCCTGCGACCACCGGCGGGTCGGCTGCGGCCGGCGGAGGGAAAGGCATAGCGTCTGCTGACGCTTTCGGCTCTGTGATGGTCACGCGCGTTCCCCCGGGTTTATTCTTGGCATCAGGGGTCCTGGTGCTTGAACGGCTGCGGGCCTTGCTGCTGGTGGAAAGACTGGCAGATCGAATGCACCCAGCACTCAGAGTGGCCTCGCTCTGTCACGTCGGGGTGGGACAAGTCAGCATCTGCTTGGTGGCTACCAAGCACATTTTCAGTTCTCTTAGGTTTGAGAGTTTCCAGTGGAAATGTTGGCTTTAAAAGTTGTGCTCTCCAGCCCTCCCACACCAGTGAACAAGGAGGCATCTGATGTGCAGATATTGTGTTCCTATCTGGCCACTCTGTAGCTCTATCAATTTGAAACCTGGACCACCTTCGCTTCTCTTGGGTTTCCCTGTAGACAACCAGGCGTCTGCGAGTAAGGCTATTTTGTCTCTTCTCTGCCTGTCATGTAGACTGTCCCCCCCCCCCTTTCCTGTCTCACAGCTCTGGCTGGCACACCTGGACAATGGACACTAGAGACTGAAGGTTGACATAGTGACTGATTCCTGATCTTAAAAAGGGAATCTTCTAACATTTCACTCTTCAGGATGGAGTTTGTAGGCTGTTAGGACCAAATCTTCCAAGATCTCCCCTCCCTGTAAGAGTAACCTCTATCTGTGGACATGTGCCTGCCTCTCTCTCTCTCTCTCTCTCTCATCTCTCATCTCTCATCTCTCCATCCATCCATTATCTCTCTATGCAACTTTTCAATCTTTTGAACTGTTTGTGCATGAACAGAAATTCCTACCTCAGTCCAGTCTCTGGGGTCAAACAATCTCTGCAATCCAAAGGATCGCTTCAGCATGAGGTCATTCTATGAAACTTTGTGGGCTTTTGTTTTGCTTTGTTTTGTTTTTGGTGGGAAGATTTTAACGACCGGCTCAATGTCTTTTAAAAAATTGATCTATTTCAATTCTGTACTTCCTCTGAAGTCAGTGGACATTTTTAAGATACAGGGATTTCCGCTCCATAGTTTCAGCCTCCACTTGCTCAGTCTCTCACATTGTTATCTTGAAACAGTGTTGCTTTTTGGTTGGTTTTTTTTTATTTTCTCTGTTGTTGTCTTGCACGTCTCTTGTTGGATCTATTCCTACTTATCTTGGAGAGTCGTCAATTCTCCATAAATTAGATTGCATTCTTCCAGGAAAATATCCACTTTCTCTGGTTTCAAGTTCGTGGCCATGAAGTTGTTTAAGGCCCTCATTCACTCCATGTTCAGTCTGCTCAGTTGCTGCATTTGTACCCCTGCCTCGTCTGTATCTTGTGGGTTGACGTCTTCTCCCTCCATGAAGGTTTATAGAGGGTTGGATTTTCACGAGCCTTTCACAGAATCAGCGCTCTACCTGGTTGATTGGTCCCTTTAAGGTTTTCTTTCCTATTGTATTCATTTCTTCTCTATTCTTCTTTGTTTTTCATGGGTTTAGTTTTTGCCCTAGTTTCTTGGAGCGAGATTTTTTTATCTATACTCCCTCTCTCTTTCTGTTAGTGATGTGGGGACCCAGGCTCCCTCTCTCTGCTAGTGATGTGGTGTGGGGACCCAGGCCCTGTCACTGCCCGTGGGATTAGCTGTTCCTTGACTCTTCTGATATGCACGATTTTCATTGTCTCAGTTCTGAATGTTTTCTGGTTTCCCTGACAATTTCGTATATGACCCCGTTAGCCAGGTGTTTTAACTATTCCAAACGTATGTATCAAACTTACTCTTTGTCTGAGTCTGCGCTTAGTTTCAGAGGTTGGAACAGGGTGGCCAGAACTCAGCAGTCACCCTCTCTGAGCTGATTGAGACTCGCTGGACACCTTCATTGAGGGTCAGCTTTTGCAAATGATCTCTTCCTTGGGGAATGTGTCTTCAGACGTGTAGGGAACCAAGCCTAACCGCTTTGCTGGAGTCCCACACACCGTTCTCCATGCCCTGTGAGTTGTGCCCTGCACCTCCAGGGGAACTCTGAGACTGCTTTGCCTGCATGGTGCAGCCAGTCCTGCTGTGCTGGCCTTGTTCCTGGGGTTGAGCACATTGTGAGTTGGAGTTACACGTCTGCGGTCACTAGATGTGTCTGTGATGTTGCGTCAGCTCTGCTTGTGGCAGAGTGACTTCTTCACAGTCTACACGTGCTTCACTGGAGCTCTGATGTCCACGTGTGTGTGTGTGCACGTGCACATATGTGCTGTACTGTGGAGAGTGTGTGTGTGTGGTGAAGTGTGGAATGTGTGGAGTGGGTGTGAAGCGTGGAGTGTGGAGTGTGTGATGTGTGTGGAGTGTGGAGCGTGGAGTGTGTATTAAATATGGGGTGTGCATGTGTATGGTGGAGTGTGGGGGGGTGTGTGTAGTGGAGTGTGTGTGTGTGGTGGATTGTGGAGTGTGTGTGTGGTGGAGTGTGGAGTGTGTGTAGTGGAGTGTGTGTGTAGTGGAGTGTGTGTGTGTAGTGGAGTGTGTGTGGTGGATTGTGGAGTGTGTGTGTGTGTAGTGGAGTGTGTATGTGTGTGGAGTGTGTGTGTGTAGTAGAGTGTGTATGTGTGTGAAGTGTGTGTGTAGTAGAGTGTGTATGTGTGTGGAGTGTGTGTGTAGTAGAGTGTGTGTGTAGT
>NW_006399876.1:2086902-2105952 GCF_000299155.1 Elephantulus edwardii | reverse complement strand
AGTGTGTGTGTAGTAGAGTGTGTATGTGTGTGGAGTGTGTGTGTAGTAGAGTGTGTGTGTAGTGGAGTGTGTGTGTAGTAGAGTGTGTGTAGTGGAGTGTGTGTGCGGTGGAGAGCGTGTGGTGGAGTGTGTATGTGTGTGGTTAATTGCATGTGTGTATTGGCATGTGCACGCACATATGCAGAGTTAAGGTTTTGGGGGACATGAGTTTGTGTGTGTGTGTGAGTGTGTGTTCATGTGTGGAGCTTCCGTGTGGAATGCATGTGATATGTGTGGGTTTAGAGTGTGTTAATGTACGTTTATGGAGGCATGTGAAATTGTATACAGCCATGGGAGGACCTTTGTGCGTGTGTGTGTGAGTCGTGTGTGTTTGCGTGTGGAGCTGGTGTGGGTAAGGGTGTGTGATGAGCTTGTGGTATGAGGTCTTTGTGGATATGCACTGGGGCATGCATACACATGTTATGTACGCAGAGAGCCTGAGTGTGTGCTAGTGTGTGAGTACAGGCTGGGGTGTGCATGTCTATGCGGTGTATTGCAATGTGGGGTTTTGTTGCTATAGTGGGCTGCATGCATGTGTGTGCCATATTGGAGTGTGCACAGGTGTGCACACACAGAAGAGTAATCATTGTTGGGGGGATGGCTGTGTGCCTGTGTCGGGGGGTGTGTGTAGAGGAGATATGACTTCATGGGGATGAGCTGTGTGCACGTACAGGTGAGGTGTCCGCTGTGCAAATGTGCACACACGTGGGAGAGATATGGTTGTGAGGGAGTGGGCTCAAGGCATGTGTGTGGTGGGGTGTGTGCACCCATGGTGGAGTCATGATGGGAGTGTGTGTGTGCATGAGTGTGTTCACGCACTGAAGGGCTACGGCGTGGGGAATGGGCTGAGTGCACGTGTGTGGCGTGCGGGAGAGTTACGACTGTGGGGAAACGGTGTGTGTGCCCTCGTGTGGTGCTGGGAGACACGAGTTTGTGTGTGTGGCGGGCCGTGTGCGTGTCTGGGGTGTTGGGGTGTGCACTGTGCACACACGGCAGCTATGGCTGTGCGGCAACGGGCTGAGTGCACGAGTCGGGTGCGTTGGGACGCACACGTGCATGTGGGAGCTGGGTGCATGAAGTGGTGGGTGTGCACGCACGTGTGCGTGGGTGTGTGTGCACGTGTGTGTGCGTGTGCGCGCTCAAGAAAGAGTGCTTGCTCTGTCTCATGGCAGACGGAGGGCTCCCCCCAAGCTGGCCCCAGGCGCCTGTTGGCGGTGTGGATGTCCAGACCCCAGCCCGGGGCCTCCCTGCATAGGCTCCATGTCTGCACTGCACCCTACTGTATAGGACTCTCCGTCTCGATCCAGTTTTTGTGATTTATATTGTCCATAATTCTGTTTTGTCAGGAGTTTCAGATTTATGAGCCCGGCCTCACGCTGTGTCCCTCAGAGAGTAGAAAGGACGCTTGTACTGGCTGTTTGCTTTCTTGCTGGGAAGTGTGTGCGCCCACACTCCTCCGGTCTCAGCCGGGCAGGGCTGGTTTTTGTGGGGCCGCAGGAAGGGCCTGTCGGGGTAGGTCTGCCCCTGTCTGCACGTCCCAGGGTGTTTGGAAAGTTCAGAACATCACCTCACACCCCCTACTGCACGTAGGGACCCCTGGCTGCCCCCCTTGGTGAAGTCCTTTGGAGCCCCTGCCAGAGGGGGCTGAGTGTGCCCACGTGGGCTGGAGGTCACTGGCCAAGTCCTATGAACAGTGGGGTGCTGTCCCGTGGTGCCCTGAGCTGAGCCTCCATAGAAAAGCCCACCTCCCTGCTGGCCCCTTCCACATGGAGCTGCCAAGGTTCTCTGCCCACCCCCCTCCCTTTGCTCTGCTCCAGCACAGTACGCATCTGGTGGACGGGGGTCAGCTCACTTTATTCCCAGACCCCGGGGTGGGGGGCACTGAGGACAGAGGCACGAGGGGGTTGTGGGCCCCAGTGGGTGGGTGGTGGTACACCATCTTGAATCCCTGGATGAAGCCTTGGTGCCGGGGCATGGGGGCACCGGGGGTGGGGGGTCTCTCCCTCGGGGTCCGCCTCAGTCCTGTCTCCTTACTTCCAGCGCCCACCGACTTTCCCTTTGGCTGTGGCGCCAGCCTTCTTGCTGCTGTAGGTGGAAGGTAAGATAGTGGTCAGTGTGCTGGGGCCCAGGCCGAGCCCCGTCCAGCCCCCAGCCCCTTGTCCCTGGCCTCTTGCTCCTGTCCGTGCTGCGACGGTGCCGAGCTGGTCCACCCTCCCAGCATGCACCTCGCCCAGCGTAAGGTGCTGACTCACCTGTACCTGTGCTATACCTGGGCCTGGTGCTTTAGTGCCGGGGTCAGTGTGGTTAGGAGGGGCAGAGCTGGTCACAAGCCTGAGGAGTTCTCCCCAAGCCTCCCTCTCCCGCCCGAGGGCTCTGGGGGTCGTGGCTGTGGTCACCCTTGCCCCAGGGACATGGCATCTGTGATGCAGACTCAGCCTCCCCACGTGGCTGACTGGGAAGATCTGGTCACCCAGTGAGGACAGTCTCAGAGAGCAGGGAGGGCCTCTCACTACCCTCCATCCAGCCTGGGTCTCGCCTGGGGACCAACGGCCAGCCCAGCGCAGAGGGGCTGCGCCCTGAGGGTTGGGTGTTCCCGGCTGGAGAGGTTTTATTCTAGGACCCCGCCCTGTTTGAGGCCCTTTGCATGTCACACTCCACAAGGGAGCTGACTGGGGACTGGGGCCAAAGCAGACAAGGTCAGAGGCCTGGCCGGCCAAAGCTCTGGGTTTAGGGCACTGGGGCTGTGGGACAGCATCTGGGCCAGGCTGGCGAGGAAAAGGCCTGTCCCAGACTGTACTCCTGGCGCTGGCCCTCTGTGGTGGAGGGAGGGTGGGAGGGCTGCGCATTGTAGCCTCATGTGTGCACTACACACACACACACACACAAACACACACATGCATGCCCCTCGCGACACAACCTGGCCCTGATCTCACAGCACAGACCAGGCCAGAGACCTGGGACCAGTGGGGAAGAGTAAGGCTAATGGGGGGAGGACAGAAACCCCAGGAATACTGCACCCCCATTGGTCTCACTGAGCCTGGGGTGTGTGTGAGCGTGAAATAGCCTGAAAAGCAAATTTGGTAATACTCCCTGAGTAGGGGCAAGCCCCCAAGCCTCCGTGGTCAAGCTGGGGCCCCTGGAGCCCTTCTCGGGAGTGTGGCTCTTGGCCCCTGCCTTCATGTTAGGAAAGGTGGAGGGTCAGTGAAGGAGAGGAAGACCCTCAATCAGATGGACAGACTAACTGATGCCAGTGTGCCCACGTGGTGAGGCCAGCGCGGGAGGGCGCGGCTCAGATCTGCTGCTCACGGGGTTGTTGTACATCGTATTTGACTCAGTGGCACCGAAGAACAGCGGCCTCTCCCTCCTCACCTACTTGGGGCTTGTTAGGGGAGAGGCCTGAAGGACATCACGCAAGGAGAGCAGAGGGCCCGTGACCGAAGGGGACAGAGGCTCAGCGGGCTGCTGCGGGGTCGGGAGGGCTGCCTGCACAGGTGGGCGGAGCTTCCCTGTGGGGTGGGGGGCTGTGACCATTGGGGCTTGAGTGACTCAACACTACCCACAACAACAACGTCCCCCAAGTGCTGGACTTCTTCCCTGATCACCCTGTGCAGAGGAATACTGGTGGGGTCCCAGGAGCCCTGGCCCTGACTGATGTGTGTGTGAGCAGGGCCTGGTCAGGGCAGGGAGCTGGCCACACAGCTGGGGGAGAAGCGGCCTGTCGTTAGTGGGTTATGCTCTGGGCAGGCGGCCTCCCCCGCACCGGCGGGTGCGGGAGTGGCTGGGGACACGAGCCCCTGGGCCTGGGGCCCGCCGCCGGCTACTCACTGCTTCTGGGCCTGGTCGATGCGGCTCCTGAGGGTGGTGATCTGGAAACAACACGGAGGACTTACTGTGGGCCGTGCAGGCGGAACACGGATGGACGGCGGTGTTCCCGTTGAGGCCGCAGGGAGGGCTGCTCCTGGCAGGCGTTGTGCCCAGCCGGTGCCCTGAGCCCCCAGCACTCACTGGCTCCCTTGCTGTCTCCTGGTGCCTTTTGGTTAGGGATCCTTGACCCCAGGCGTCAGGCCAAGTTCCTTCCTACCACTCACAGTGGCTGGAGGCCTGGCCAGTGCACTCGGCAGCTCTGAGCGGCCACTTACCTGCAACCGTGGCAGGACGCGGGCCGGGGGCACGGAGTGGGGTGGCCACAGGGAGGTGGGGCTTGGCCAGTCCCTCTGCCTCCACCTGGGCTGCCTCCTGCAGCCACTGAACCCCAAGGGCCTGGCCAGGGGTCCCAGCACAGAGCCATGTGTCTCCCCATCTCTGCCAGCCCCACTGCCCCTCCTCCAGACAGCTCCTTGGAGCTGGGGGAAGGAAGGCAGGAGGGAGTGGCAGGACCTGTGCCCATTCGGTGCCCTCGGCCTCGGTGTCCAGCGTGACCTGAACGTGCCATGCTCGAGCTCCCGTGCAGCACACAAGGTGCTCGGGTACTTACAACTTGGACAGCATCTCCACTCTAGCCCGCACATTCATGACCTGAAAGACCGGGCGGATATGGGGCTGTGTGGTGCGCCCGGGCTATGGCCTCAGGGTCCCCCAGCCCCCATGAGCCCTGGGCTGGTCCTTGTGACCGTGAGGCGGGCAGGCTGGGCTGTCTGGCTTGTCTCTGCGCCCCGCCCGGTGCATGCAGGAAGCCAGTGGCCGCAGGACCCCTGTCCCTGGACAGACCCAGGGCGGCTGGGGGAGAACCCCGCCCTCTCAGCTCACGGGCTGGACTGCACTGCGTATAAGCTGTGTCTTCCTCAGAGCCAGCCCAGGTGGCCATCTGAGCACCTCTTTCTGATGGAGGGGAAACTGAGGCAAAGAGAGGCCAGATGCTCTTCCCAAGGACACAAAGGGAGCCCCGAGTCTGTCACCTCACATCACACTGTCTCAATCGCTCCATTTAAGGGATCAAGGAGAACACCCTGAAACTTGAACCCTCCCCCTCCAAACCCTCTGCCGGGAAGTGGCAGGAGTCACCTGGAGCTTTTCACCAGGTCGGAGGGCAGGAAGTAGCCACCCACACCACCACCCCACTTCTCAGACTCCGAGGCCAGCTCCCCTCTAAGCTGTGTCTGCACCCAAGATGGGGCCAACCCCAGCTGCCTGCTATCTGGAGGGGGTGTGGACGACTTCCTACTTGATGGCTGCACCCCATTCAGCTCTCTGGGGTGGGAGTGGGTTACGAGTATGGGGGGTGTGTCAGGAAGAAGGGACCCCACTGGATACAGGAACACTTATTGTTTGGGCCAATGTCATCCGGGGCCTGGGTTTGCAGGGACAATGGGGGACATTTCAGTGGAGGTGGACTCAGAGTTCCCTCAAGAACAGCTCAATGGTACAGAGGCTCTCTGTCTGCCAGAGGGAAATTGGAGAGGGCCCTGTGGCCCCTCGGTTGTGGTCACTCTCGGAGGCTGGTCCTCCACCATCAACGCAGCCCGGCACAGGGACCAGGCTCTGTGTGCGAGGGGCCCTAGGGACTCTTCTTAAGGGCATGTCCAGCCTCAGCTCCAGGGCCAAAGGGCACAGTGTGGACTCCAGGAAGTGGGTCTCGAGGGCGAATGGGGCTCAGGAGACGGCGGCTGCTGCCCTGGCTGAGAGGGGACTTGAAGCCCACAGGCTGGAGAGCCTGTACTCACATCGTATTTCTGACGCTTCAGCTTTTCCCCAAACTCAAACTTGTCAGTCTCGAGCTGGTACAGAGTGTCCCACAGCTCCTTGGCCTTGTCCCTGGGAAGGAAGACAGAGGTCACAACAGCTGACTCAGCTCTGGTCAGGCAGAAGCCTATGCCACCTTCTCCTCTGACTTCCACAGGGAGCTGGACCAGAGCCCCAAGGGCAGGTCCAGGGAATGTTTGAGAAGCCCTGTCAAGCCCAGCCCAGCCCTTACCAGCTGCTGCACCCCTCACCTCAGCTTGTCGTCACTGAGGTGGTCAATGTTGAGGGGCTTGCGCCTCTCAGCCAAGATCTTCTTTTTCATCTCTCGGGCAGTCTGCTTCTTGCCTCTCTTCTGGTCAGCCTGTGGGGCATGGAGGGTCTCAGTGCTGGTCCAGGAGTTGGGAGCAAGGCAGGGTCATCCCATGGCTCTGAGGAGTCACTCACCTTGGCCAGGTAGCTGCTGTAGTTGGCACCCATGGAGGACAGAGCCTTCTTCTTCTTCAGATCATCTTCGGCTCTCCTCTTGGCATCCTCCTCCTCTCTCCTGGCTTTCTCCTCCTGTGGACACCCCATCCCCAAGCTTCTCAGGTGTGTGGTCATGGCTATGCTCTTCTCTGGGGAGATTTTGGAGCTTCATCCTGGACTTAGAATTTTCTGGAAGCTTCAAAGACTAGTTGATGCCTACCATTTTGCAGGGTATTCTACAGAGAAAGGCCACCATGGGAGCCCCCCCCAGGGTCTCTGACCATGGATCACTTTGAACAGGAGACCAGGAGAAGAAAGAGTCCTGTACTCACTAGATGGACAGGTGGGTGGGTGAATGGATGGATGGATGGATGGAGAATGGATGGATGGATGGATGGATGGATGGGTATGGATGGATGGATGGATGGATGGATGGATGATGGATGGATGATGGATGGATGGATAGATGGGTATGGATGGATAGAAGATGGAGGATGGATGGATGGATGGATGGATGGATGGATGGACAGATGATGGATTAATGGATGGATGGGTGAACGGATGGATGGGAACATGGATAGCTATGTAGATGAATGGATGGAAGGATGGGTAAATACATAAATGGATGTCTGACTGGCTTAACGATTTGGTATATATGTATATATAGACACATGGGTGCATGAGATGGGAAGGGGACAACGGTCTCACCGCCAGTCTGTTCTGGCGCTCCCGCTCCTTCTCAGCACGGATTCTCTGCTGTTCAGCTCTCTCAGCACGGCGTTTCTCCTGTGGCCAGAGGCTCAGATCAGCCCAGCCTTCCCACCCTCTGAGAGCAGACACTCCCATCATCTCATGTCACCCCTGGTGTCTGGCCTGGGCCCACAGGCTCATGCAAACAGCCAGACCGAAGACTGGGGCCCCAAGTGCACACTCACAATTCTCTCCTTGAGTGCAATCAGCTCTTCCTCCTCCTTCTTCCGGGCTTCAAAGTGGCTGTCGATGAGAGCTTGAAGCTCCATAAGGTCTTTGTTCTGTCGTTTCTTCTGGATGTCCTGTGGGTGGGAAATGCCCATCAGTCTCCATGCCAGCTCACGTCCTACACTGACCTGCAGTAAGCTGCACCTGCCTTGGTTCCAGCCCAGAAGCCCTGACTCCTGACCACCAGACAGTGGACAACCGCCTGGGACCTTGAACCCTCCTCACGCTCCATGGCTACTGCTGTCCTGCTGATCCAGGGTTGCCTGGTCTTTGAGCCCCAGGGTGGGGACAGTGCTCACTCTGTGACTGGAGCCTTGCTAGGCTCTCTCTAGACTTGAAGCCAGCAGCACCTTGGGATGGATTGACTCTGGTGTGGCCTGACTTTCATCCCGAGAGATAACTGCATGGGAAGTGGAGAGGGATTTGATCAGTGAGATAATTTTCTAAACAGTCAATAAGCAAGTGGATAAAGGAGTAGTCAGATGGGTAGATAGGAGGTAAGTGGGTGGTAAGTAGGAGATACGATGGATGAAGAGATGAAGGAGTGAAGGGATGGCTGGGTGGTTGAGTAAATGAATGGATGAGTATGTGGCCAGCTGGGTGAGTGGGTGTATGAATGTGTGGAGTGGACTGATGGACAGATGGTGAGTAGATGGATGGGTGGATGTATTTGGCTGGATGGATTGATGGGTGACTGATAAATGGACCGATGTGTGAGTGGGTGGATCGAGGGGTGGGTTGGTGGGTGAGCAGTTGACAGATGAACGAATGATTATTTGAATGAGTGGGTAGATGGCTAGATGGGCGAATGGATGGGTTGGTGTGTGGGTGGAAGGCTCCGAATGATGTAGGCGGACACAATGACTGACAATGGGTTCAAGCACAGCCAAGGCTGAGGGCGGTGAGAGGCCGGTGGGGTCGTTTAGTTTGTTGGGTTGTGTGTTAATGTTGGTGGTGGTGAGTACCACTTAATTGCATAGTGATCCTATGTACGACAGCTCTGAACCCTGCTCTGTTTTGAGCCAATCTCTGACCCACCTGCCCTCATTACCCCATCACTGGACACAGGGTCCCTTTAAGTAGAAGCTGACTTGATGCCACCTACCACACACCACACATACGTAAAATCGAGCAGGTGGTGAATGGGGTAACGAGCGGTTCAATGGATGCACAGGTGAGCGAATGCATAACTGGGCAAGAGGACAGGTGGATGGTGAGTGGATGCTGGAGAACAGATGTGCCATGAGCATGGGGGCACTGAATGGATGAGTAAACGACGCTTAAAGAATGTGCAGTGGTAGATGCATGGAAGGGTGAGTAGAAGGGAAAATGAACGGGCGCGTGGACAGATGGCTGGTGATGGGTGGAGAGCTGTGGGAGTGATGGGCGGATGGCTAGGTGATGGGTGGAGAGCTTTGGGAATAATGGACGGATGGATGAAGGGAGACAGTCACGTCTGTTCTTGGACAGATTTCTTACAGTCCAAGAGTGAACCAGGGTGCAGGTGACTAGGCCGAGAGGTCCGAGGCCAGAGTGCTTGAGGAGGGGTGACCATCTGAGGTCTAGTCTGGAGTGAGGGGTTGGGGAGAATGTTCTGACCTGAATCCCACAAACTTACATCGAAGTCAACTTTCTCCCCTTCCGGGATCTTAGGAGCAGTCAGTCTGAAGGAGAGAGAGGCAGACAGACAGGGTCAGGGACAGAGGTGGCCTGAGTTTTCAGCAGCCCCAGCTCGGACTGGCCCTGGGGCCCTGTATTGGCCTGACTGCACGTGGCCTGGTGGCACGTTTGCCTGAACTTTGTTCTTAGCAAGTATGTGTGGTGGACTGCTTGAATCCTAGGAGCGGCTGGACTGCTTCCAGAATGTTCTGACTTCTAGGCATCTCTCCACTCTGTCCACTCAACATCTCAAGGGTGTCTTGACCCATGTTTTCAAGGAAGGGCTCCCTGGGCTCCTTGGCCACATAAATACACAGCGGTGGCCTGCTGGGAGCGAGGTGAGGCAGCTAACAGGTGAGAGGCAGGTCCCTGTGGTCAGTCTGTCTGCTACCCCCTGCTCTTCCTTTCCAGAGACTCCATGGAAGGAGAGAAAGGGGTTGGGGAGACAGTCAAAGGGTCCCCTCTGTCCTGCAGTGCTGCCCAGCTGGGTCAGAGAGTTACACCACCACCACCTTCAAACATAAAACCATCATCGAAGGCACCAGCATGGACCATTGCTCACACGGCCTGGGTGGGAGGCCCCGGGAGCCCAGAAGCCCCGGGGGGGGGGGGCCGGCAGACGCACACAGATGAAAACGTTCTGTATGTGGAAAAGGCAAACACTGAAAGGGGAAAAAAACCTAGAAAAAATATTTTCCGCAAATCTGGAAAAGACTTAATATCCTTATGCAAACGGATGATTAAGGAAAACACAGGGCCGTCGCCACGGCCCGCCCGTTACATAAATGGGCACAGGCTGCCAATTCGGGGACACAGGCGAGCAGTCATCAGGCACGCGGGGGAGGGGCTCTCTCTAGCAATCAAAGGCGTGCGGAGGCAAACACCCAGAAAGCTTCAAGGGCTCCACCTGAAAGCGGGGTGCTGTCCTTGGAGGCGTGCTGTGCGCACCCTCACACACCGCGTCCACGGCCTTGGCAGAGCCTTCGTGGAAAGCAGTTTGGCAAAGGATGTCAAAAACCTTAAGAACGCTCGTCCTCTTTGACCCAGCAATTCCAGTTCTGGGACTCTGGCCTAGGGAAATAATCTTAAAGGCAGAGAAGCGGGCCCCTGCGAGTTATTTATGATGGTGAGACACGGGGGCAAGCCTTGCTGTCTTACAATAGAGGAATGGTTAGGAAAATTATGGTTTGCCCGATGGATGGGATACTATGTGGCCATTCAAAATATTTAAGAAGACGATGTAAAAACACGGAAAAAGACTTATGAATAGTGCTAAATTTTAGAAAGGCAGGATTCAAGGTCGTATAGACAGGGCAATGTTTGAAAAACAGCACAGCATTTAAAGTTTTTTCCCCCTTTTTCCAAGCCCTATGCACGGAAAACTTGTGGGAAGAAATAAAGCTTTTGATTTCTTTCCACGCTTTCCCACAGGCTGGCTGGGAGAACTGAGGCTGGGAGAATTGAGGGGCACCTTTTTCTTTCTCTCCCTCACTCTTTTTTCCCCCTTCTTCATTAGACTTTTACGTATTTTCCAAATTTCCTTTAATGAGGTGTTTTGTTTTCATAGTGAAAATACAAACCGTGTGTTTGAACTAGAAAGTATCTCTGACCTGAGCAGATTTTGAATCACTGAAAAAGTGTTGCCCCACCCAAGGGGCGAGTAGTCATGTCTCAGGATGGCCCAGTGGCCGCTGAGCAGACGCAGGTGCCCTGGCACTGTCAACCACCCCAACCGTCCCAAGACAACGCCACCGGGGTGGCCAAAGGCTGAAGGGAATGGGTCCATGTGGGGCGAGGTTGGCAAGGAGGGAAGAAGAGCGGGCAGCACAGCAGGTCCATGGGCACCTCTGACTTGGCACAGGTGGGAGGTGGGCACCCAGGGAAAGGCCAGCCCTGGTGCGTGTGGACCAGCGGGACTTGAAGCACCACACTGACGCAAAGGAGCAGTCACTTCCCCCAGCTCCAGGGCCTCCAGGGCCTCCAGGGCCTCCAGGGCTCCAGGGCTCCAGGGCTCCAGGGCTCCAGGGCTCCAGGGCTCCAGGGCTCCAGGGCCTCCAGGGCTCCAGGGCTCCAGGGCTCCAGGGCCTCCAGGGCTCCAGGGCTCCAGGGCCTCCAGGGCCTCCAGGGCTCCAGGCCTCCAGGGCCTCCAGGGCCTCCAGGGCTCCAGGGCCTCCAGGGCCTCCAGGGCCTCCAGGCCTCCAGGGCTCCAGGCCTCCAGGGCTCCAGGGCCTCCAGGGCCTCCAGGGCCTCCAGGCCTCCAGGCCTCCAGGGCCTCCAGGGCTCCAGGGCCTCCAGGGCCTCCAGGGCCTCCAGGCCTCCAGGGCCTCCAGGCCTCCAGGGCCTCCAGGGCTCCAGGCCTCCAGGGCCTCCAGGGCCTCCAGGCCTCCAGGGCCTCCAGGCCTCCAGGGCCTCCAGGCCTCCAGGGCCTCCAGGCCTCCAGGGCTCCAGGGCCTCCAGGGCTCCAGGCCTCCAGGCCTCCAGGCCTCCAGGCCTCCAGGGCCTCCAGGGCTCCAGGGCCTCCAGAGCCTCCAGGGCCTCCAGGGCAGCCCACGCTGCCGCTGCCGGGGCTGCTCCTCTGGGAATACGAGGTCTCTGCCCACTGGAGCGTCCACCCCCGTCCACCCTGCACACTATTCTGGCTCCAGGCAGGGCCTCACCCGCATCCCAGCCCATGCCCACATCCATGTGCCCCCACTCACTTGGGTCTTGGCTTCTCTTCTGGTCAGTGTAGCAGCATCAAGAAGGGAGAGAGGGGGAGATGGTGAGAGGGGGAGGGAAAGGAGGAAGGGGGGGATCGGGAGAGGGGAAGGGGAGGGCGAGGGGGGAAGAGAGAGGGGGAGCAAGGGAAGGGGGAAGAGGGAGAGGGGAGGGAGAGAGGAGGTAGGGAAGAGGGGAGAGGAGGAAGGGAAGAGGGGAGAGGAGGAAAAGGGAGAGAGGGAAAGGAAGAGAGGAGGAGAAGTGAGAGGGGGAGGGGGAGGGGGAGGAGAGGAAGGGAGAGGAGGAGGGTGAGGCCAGTGCCTCTGGGGCTGAATCCCCCACCTCCCACCTTGCCCTCCAGAACCAATGGGATCTCGTCCCCACTCCAGGCCCTGACGGGGTCCAAGGGGAGCTCAGGGTATGGGAGCCAGGATGAGGAGGTGCAGACAGAAGACACAGAGACAATGAACACAGCGTGGGTGAAGGGTCCCTGAGGGAGGGCAGGAAGGGATAGGGAGGGTGAGGACAAAGGGCAGAGGGTGGAGGACCGAGGGTCTCTGCGAAAGGACTCAGAGAAGCTGAGAAGGGGGCAGAAGATCTAAGACAAGAGAGGAGCTGTCCCCTCAGGCCTGTCCTGTCCTGGTCTCCTGCTTAGCCCACGGGCCACCCTCTGTGCTGGGCAAAAGCTGGGCACTCCTCTGGCTAAGGGAAATCAAGGGCCAGACAGGTGGACAGGCAGGTGGAAGGACAGACAAGCAGGCAGGAAGTGACTGAGGGCCCTGTCTATCTCTCTTGGCTGGTGTCCTGGAAGGGCTGTAGTAGGCAAAGGCAGCAGAACTGCAAGGCTGGGCATAGCAGCAGGCGGACAGCGGCCCTTTCCTTCCTCGTCCTCCCCTGGCTCCTCCTTGGAAGCGTCTTGGGGCACAAGCAGAAATGCCAAGACAAAGGCCATGCAGGGCACGCACCCTGCGGCCTGGCCCCTGTTCCCTGAGCTGGGGGTCGAAGGATGGGGTCCTGGGAGAGACACCCATGGTGGGGGCCTGGGCACTGTCCATCCCTGTAGACCTGATCCTCTTGGGACAGCCACATCTCCCCTGGAGCTCTGAGCGGGAGTGCGGCACAGGTGAAAGCGGCTTTGGACAGTTGATGGGGAAGCTCAGTGACTTAGCAGACCTGGTTCTGAGTCCAGACCTTCCAATAGGATTTCGGGTCATTTTCTGCTCAATAATGAGCCAAGAAAATCCACTTGGCCTGGCCTGCTGTCCACGACGGCTGCCTGGCCTGCAGTCCAGCTTGCTCACCTCGGTGACCAGCTGCGTCTCTGACCCTAAGATCTGAGTAGACTCTCCCTGCAGGCCCCTCCCCTGGCCTGTCCCTGTTTATAAGACTGAGCCCCAGACCCCGGGCTTGGTGAGACTGTCCTGGCTGCTCTCACAGAGTGGCCGTGTTGGGGGGCGGAGGGGGGGTGTCCTGATCAGGACCCTGCACTCATGGCTGACTCGCTCACCGCATGGCATCTGTCTGAGCCCCTCCTTGGCTGGGAAGAACTCGCTGAGCCCCACAGACTGTGAAGGGCTGCATTCTTGAGGGGCTATACCTCGTCCAAACCAGTACTTGCCCCTGCCTCAGCTCAGAGACTGCGCGGTGCCCTAGAAACTCTCAGACACCTCGCTGGTCAGCACTTGGCCAGCCTGCTGTCACTCCCTCAACACCTAGAGTGAACTTAGGGGATGTGGGGCCCTGGATACAGAACCCAGGAAGCAACCTCAGCTGTCTGTGTGGGTAGAGATGTGGCCTGACATGTTTGCTCTGCTCTTGTCCCTGGGACTCACTGGGCAGTGCCCGGCCAAGGCCCTGGGGTCAACATAAGCCCAGGCTGGGGTGGAGGAGAGGGCAGTGGGGGCCTGTGGCCAGAACAGCACAGCACTCCCAACCAGGGCCATAGTAACTGGCTGTGAGCAGAGAGGGGGCTCTCACTCATCTGTTGACCTCAATACTGTTTCCAGAGTGACCTTGAGCCGCTTACTGTCCTTCCACCTACGTGGCCTGCGTGTCTTGCACTGACCCTGCTCCAAGCAGGCGGCCTTATCTGAGGCTGACGAGTGAAGAACCTAGTCTGAGCAGAGCAGGGAAACCTGGAAGTGACTCAGGCCCAGCCCTGAACCCCAGGATCTACTGAGGGCGTGTCCAACTATGCTCAGGGATTCTACCTGATTGAGTGCTGGTATGCATGCTGTCCCCAACCTGACCTTAGCCTCAGCCTCAGTCCTCATTCCTCAGCCCTCATCCCTCAGCCTCAGTCCTCATTCCTCAGCCCTCAGCCCTCAGTCCTCAGCCCTCGTCCCTCAACCCTCAGCCCTCATCCCTCAGTTCTCAGCCCTCGTCCCTCAGTCCTCAGTCCTCAGCCCTCGTCCCTCAACCCTCAGCCCTCATCCCTCAGTTCTCAGCCCTCATCCCTCAGTCCTTAGTCCTCAGCCCTTGTCCCTCAGTCCTCAGTCCTCAGCCCTCAGCCCTTAGTCCTCAGCCCTCGTCCCTCAGTCCTTAGTCCTCAGCCCTCGTCCCTCAGCCCTCGTCCCTCAGCCCTCAGCCCTCAGCCCTCAGCCCTCAGCCCTCAGTCCTCAGCCCTCAGCCCTCAGCCAGCTTCCTGCTTCGCCCCACTTGTCCCTCTGCCCTCCCTGCATCCTCTCTCAGGCTTACTAGCCTGTGTAGGTGGAGGCTGCCTGCCCTGTTGATCCTCTTCTGCTCTTCCCCCTGCCATGTGGACCCCAGCACCATCCTCCCAGGGACTGCACCCTTCTCAAGGGTGCTGCTCTCTAAGGCTGGTCACTGCACACCTTCTTGCTGGTGGCCTGGGAAGTGGCCCCTGCCCTTAGTCCTCCCTTCTAGGACAGGGTCAAGCTTGGCCCTACTCCCTCCCTTGCCCACTGGCCAGGATGACCACTGTGGTTCATGACAGTGGAGCAGTGGCGAGAGGGAGGGAGGGGAGAAGAGAGGAGAGAGGGAGAGGTGCTTGGGGAGCCACCCTCCCAGCACCCCACGCTCCCAGCACCCCACCCTCACAGCACCCCAGTGCATACCTTCCTGAACTTCCTCTGCAGAAACAGCATCAATAGGGAGCATGTGAGGAGAGAGGGGGAGAGAGAGAGGCTATGAACATGTTCTGGGGAGCCTGGGTCAGGGAGAGGGAGGATTTGGAGAGTGAGGGGCCTAAGCAGGCCAGAGCATGGACAGGGCACACACGGGCCCTCTCATTCCCCTTGTCTGTACACACCACACATGACCACACATGTGCACACACAGAGATGAAGTCATGTCACATACCTGCTTCATGAACTTCATCGGGGGAGGAGGGCCATAGAACAAGAGGCAAAATCATGGGTCACAGGCCAAAGGAGAAGGAATCCCAGGTTAGTGACCAGCCCATGGCCTCGGAGGGTCAGCGGCGAGGCAGGGGCGGGCGCATGCAGACAGCGAGCAAGATGTGGTGATGAGTGGTCAGTGCCAGCTCTGGTGTCCCTTACACAAGTCAAGCCCCCCCTCCCCCGTATCCCCCTCCCAGTCCCGGAAGCCTAAGCTCAGATTGAACTGGTGCTTCTGCAGTGGTGACTCCTGTCACTGCCATGTGCAGGGGGTGGGCCCCCCGGGTGGGCCCCCCCTTGGCTCCTGCTCTCCTGAGAGGGACTTCCACGCAGAGGCTGTGACAGCAACACTAGACTCCCAAGGGGCATGGCTCCTTGCATGGAGTCCAGGCCTGTAGCCAGCGATGCAGCTGGACAGTGGCCGTGGAAGCATGTCTCAGTCACCCTCCACCTCCTGCCTCTCCCCTCTTCCCTGCAAAATCTCTGACATGGGCAGGGAACCTGGGCCTCCCCTCCCCATGTCCATCCGCCATGAACCAACAGCCTTCCGGCCCCAGGCCTCCAGGAGGGGACTCTGGGCTGGCTGGGAATGGTTGTACTAGGTGACAAGGCCCTTTGCTGAGGGCTAACACAGAGCACAGCCCTTGGGAGTGCCAAGCTGGCCAGGGCACAGGCAGAGATCTCGCCCTGTCCCCCTCCCACCTGTCTCTTCCGTTTGCACCACTCGGGTCTCCCAGGTGGTCCTCAGTTACCCACTCGGGCTAGAGGGTTACTCTCAAGGACCAAAGGGTCAAGTCACATCTAGACCTCAGACATGTCCCCTCAGCCCCATCCCTCTCAGAGATGCCCTCATTTCAGTCCAACCCCTTCTAACTTGGGGGAGACCCCAAGAGCACCCATTGGCTGGTCTGTGGAGTCTGACTGCCCTGTCCCAGCCTGGGGTTCCTGTTCTCCCCGGTCGTGGTTAGTGGGTTACTTGGGGGCCACATGTGAGGCCCCTTGGCTGGCTGGGCACACTGACCCCCATCCTACCCCACTTAGGCTCCAGCCAGGCCCCGGGCCCCACATGGGGTCAGAAGTCCTATGTTGCATACCTTCTTCTTGGACTTCTGCAGGAAAGGGGTACCAGGTACATGGTGGAAGGAGGAGAGAGGAGAGGGTTAGACAAGGAGGTACGCACAGCAGGTCCTTAGAGGTGAGGAAATGGGGGGGCAGGATGAGCAGGGGACACACAGGCATGTTGGGGGCCCTTGGGATAATGAATGGTCAGAGTATTCAAGAAAGGTATGGGTAGGGGCTGAGATCCTGGATCCCACTTACCTTCCTCCTGGGCCTCTTCTAGTGAATCAGGTGCAGGAGACGGCAGAGGGAGAGAGAGAGCAAGGATATTCTTAGAGGTGTATGAACAGGGCCAGTGGGGAGGGCACTGGCTTCCCAGGGAGAAGAGGCAGGTACGAGTAGGGTGAGCTTGCATTTCTGGGCCTAGGACATGGGGCATAGGCCCTCCTACTGCTGGCCAAAGCCAAGGGTGAGCAGGCAGGATGTGACACTGGTCTCTGTGGATGTCATTCTTGGTGATTGGGGGCCGTCCTCAGGGACTCCAAGACAATGCTGTACATGGTTACCACCTTTCACAGCCCTGTTCCCGTGTCTGGAGTTCAGAGAGGCTATGAGGGTATTTGAGCAAGAGGGGTGTCTCCTCTCTGGCCCAGGCTCTACACAGCATCTCAGTGTGAAGACAAGGGGACAATGTCCCTGTGCTGCTGAAATGACCCTCCGAGTTCACCTGCATCAGTCAGAGTTCTCAGGCTCTGCAGTGCAGGGTGTGCTTTGCTCTAAGATGTGTTTTAGCAACAATGTATCCACACAGTTCAGCAGTTGTAACAAGTGTGCCACATAATAGGAAGATGCTAATAGCAGAGCGAGAAGCTACATCCCAACTATTCTCTCTGCTCTGTCATTTTTCCATACATTTTCCCCCCTGTAAAACTACTCTAAAAAAAAAAAAAATAAAGTCTATGAATTTAAAAAGAAGAAAAAAAAGAAAATCACCCTCAGGAGAATTTCCACTAGGAATTTCCCCAAATGGCCTGAGGTGGTGTGGACACTGAATGTCTTCACACAGGAGGCCTCACACTGTCCAGGGTCCTGGTCCACACCCCCGGGGCCTCTGGCTGTTTCTGTCTCCATGCTTTCTCACTGAAAGAATCCACTACCTGACTAACAGCATGACTCCGGCCCAGAAAGGACCCTCTGCCTTTCAGCAGAAGGGGTGGGGGTGCAGGGAAGTTTTGTTCACATTGTTAGGGGAGCCCAATGTTTTCAAAATGTTTTCACAACCTAGCACTGGGCTTCTTGCAGGAGGCCCTGCCCCTCACAGGGGCAGAAAGTTCCCGGGATGCAAGGTGCTGGGTGCCAGGTGCCGGCGCTCATGATTGCAGTTTGAGAACCATCCGGCTGCACAGCTCCCAGCCCCAGCCTGCCTGGGCATGCCACCAGCTGCTGGAGCCCAGTGGGGCACTCGAGGAAGAGTCCCAGCTCACGGCTGGAAGTGCTGAGGGTGAAGCTCAGAGGGTGACAGACACCCACAGAGACAGAGGTGCTGAGGGAGGGGAATCTTGAGGACTGGAGATGCAGAGAGGGACAGCTAGTGAAGAGAGAGACAGAGACACAGAGAGAGGATCCAGGGATACAGAGAAGCCTGAGTCAGAGAGACACAGACAGAGACAGGCAGAAAGAGAGAGTGAGAGAAAGACCACTGGAGTTCTAGAGAATCCTTTCTTAGAAGGAGGCTGAAGACACAGACAAGGAGAGACTGAGAGAGAAGTGTGGAGACGGCCAGAGAGGTCAGGGCCATGCATGCTATTAATCTGAGGAAGACTGGTAGTGACCAAACAGCAAGTCACCCCAAACACCACAATACGATGGGAGTCCAGTGTTAATGACCACAGGCGGTGAGCATGGGAGTCAATGATCATGGGTGACGAAGACGAAGTGTTAGTGACCGTGGATACAACGATGGGGCGTTAGTGACCATGTTGGCGTGGCTGTTGTTTTTAGACGCTGTGCTCTCAGCTACAACTCATAGTGACCAGGTGACAGCCCTGAACCTTGTCCTGTGTCAAGCCATCCTCATGATGTTAATGAAAGTGGATGGTGAGAATGTGGCGTTGATGACCAAGGACCGAGGAGGAGATATCAATGCCCCTGGACAGTGAGGATGAGGCTGCACTGTCAGTACATGCGGAGGATGCAGGTCTTAATGGGAGTGGACCGTGACGCTGAGGTAGCAGTGATCAGATGATGAGGGTGAAGAGGCAGCAACCTGGGCAGAGAGAGTGCGAGCTTGGGGGCCACACAGCGAGGGCAAGAGCCCACGATGCAGCACAACAGGAGGAAGATGTTGACGGTCGTGATGAGAGCTGTCGGTGTGCTGTCGGGTCAGAACCCAACTCGGGGCTGACCCGTTAGCGGGGTTCCAGAGATAGGACGGGTTCAGATCTACTGTCTGTAGGGTCACTATGAGTCCCACTCCACTCAAAGGCAAATGATAACAATAATAGTAACACCACATGACAGGAGACTGCCCATCTTTCTTCCCTGGAGAAGCTGGTGGGTTTGAACCACATATCTCTGGGTTGGCAGCGCAGCTCCTTGCTGAACCACGGCACTCCCTCAAGGAGGAGGATAGGATGCGTTATTAATGACCATGGGCAAAGAGGTTACAAAGTACTGATCACTGTAGATGACGAAGATGAGATCTTTGTGATCGCTGGGATGAAATATGAATGAACTCGGACAGTAAGTGGGAAGTATTGATGGTGTGGATGGTGAGAATGACGGTGAGGCATTTGAGACATAAATAAGAGGATAAAACTTTAAGGAGCACAGATAATGGAGGATGAGGAATTAATGACCTTTGAAGGTGGAGAATTAATGACCGCGGGTGATGGAGATGAGGTATTCATGGCATGGAAAAGGAAGCTAAGGAATTCATGGCTATGGGCAAAGCAGGAGGTGTTGATGGGCTTGAATAATGAAGGCAAGGTCTTAATGATCATGGACAATGACGATGAGGGACTAATGGCCACAGACAATAAGGATGGATGAGGCATTAATGATCACAGACTGTGAAGATGATCATGTTAATGACCATGAACAAGAGGTAAAGCGT
>NW_006399876.1:2079083-2086587 GCF_000299155.1 Elephantulus edwardii | reverse complement strand
GTGAAGGTGAGGTATTAATGATCATGGATGATGAAGGTGAAGGTGAGGTATTAATGATCACAGACGATGAAGGTGAGGCATTAATGACCATGAGCAATGATGATGATATATTAATGATCACAAGTGAGTGTGGCACACTCATGGATTAAAGAGGTGAGAAGTTAGTGGTGATGGCAAGGGAAGTCCACTGAGGAAGGTGAAGTGTTAGTGAGCAAGAGTGAGGTTGTGGGAAGCTGTGGTGGATTCGAGCAGAAGAGGAGGCTCAGAGGAAGGAGGCAGGGGGTGCTAAGAGGGTCTCTAGAGGCGCCAAGAATTACCTTCTTCTTCGTATTGTTCTGCATTGGAATAGAGACAAAAGAGTGACAGATTAGCAGAGCATGGCCGAAGGAGCCTGGTGCAGAGCTGCCTAGAGAAGGCTTCGTGTTCAGGGAAGGCTCATGTCATGGACGCCCTGTCCTTGGGCACCCCTCCTTCCTGGACAGACCTTTTGGTATAAACGTCTTGATCGCGTGGAACAAGACCTCAAGGGGTGGAGAAGAAAGGGTAACCCACTGTCAATGGAGGACCATTCAGAAATGTACCCACTGAGCTTGGAAAGTCTGGGGTCCCACACGCGGGTCCCAAGGAGAGACATGCTGTCAGTAACCCCATGCACATCCTTCCCAGGTGTGGTTCTCTGGTGCCTCTCTGTGAGTGAACTCCAAGGGAAGGACAATGGAGTTGACACTTACCTTCAACCTGTTCACTGTAAGAGAGAGAAGAGGGGTGAGGAGAGGGAGAGGGGGAGAGGAGGGAAGGGGAAAGGGGGGAGGGAGGAGAAGGAGGGGGAGAGGGGGAGGAGGAAGGACACAGAAAGGGGAGAGAGGGAGAGAGGGGAAGGGGAGAAGGAGGCAGCAGGGGAGGAGTGAGGGAAGAGGGAGGGGGAGGGGAAAGGAGAGGGAAAGGGGAGGGAGGGGGAGGGAGAAGTTGAGGGGGCAGGGGCAGGGAGGGAAAGAGAGAGAAACATACATGAGAGGGTGAGAGTGGCTTTTCCATAGCTGGCTTTAACAAATACCAGTAGCCCCTCCAGCCTGAAACTTCTCCTTGACCATAAGCTGAGAGTCAGACTATCCCAGTCTGAAGTGGGGCCAAAAACTCAAGGGGTACTCACACTTCCTCGTCAGACATGGTGAGGGTGGGTTGTTCTGGAGAGAGAGAGAGAAAGAGAGAGAGAGAGAGAGAGGAGTTGGAAGTTGGCTTGGAGGAGGGGGTGCTCTTGGAACTGGGGGAGGGGGTTGTAAGGCAATAGCACCAGCAAGGTCAGCACTTGGGTCCTGGGGTGGGTCCACTCTTGCCTGAGGCCCCCTCAGCAGGCCCCTTGCCTCCTCCAAGGCTCCAGCCCCTCCCACCTGCCCAGCTGGAGCTGGAAGGGACTAGATGGTCATCCACCCCCACCCGGGTGGACACCCTCCCCAGCACTCCCGGAGGAGGGTCATCCAGAATGCATGCGCGTGTCCAGGGCCAAGCCAGCCCGCCTGAGTTCTGCTGATGTGGCGCTTGGCTTTGCCTTTGGGTGGTCTCACCAGAGGCCTAGGGGGAGGAGGGCTTTCAAGGAAGCCCATGACCACTGGGCCCCCTGAACCTACTCTGGCCTGCCTGGCCCACAACCCTTAGTGGGAGCCTGAAGACCCCTTTTCCCTCCAACAGCTTCTCATGAAAACTGCATCTGTGTGTACCCCAAAGTCCTCTGTAGCCCCTCCAAACAATGGGAAGTGGACCTAACGGTGTGTGTGCTCAGCCTCTTGAAACCAACAATGACATCATGGGGACATGAGGACTAAGCCCTGATTCCTCCCTGTGTCCTCTACCTACCCAGTCCCTGCACAGAGGCTCTGAGGCTGCACCAGGGCCCCACACATGCTCCAGGCCCCTTTCCCAGGCCCCAGGATGACTTGGATCTGCTGTGTCTACAGGAAGGGTAGAGCCGGACAGAGCCAGGTGTGGCTCGCGTTCAGGGACTGGCTGTTCACGGCTGGTCCCACATGAGGGAGGCTGGGGCTGGGGGCCTCACAGCTGCCTCAGAATGTTGGCTGGGGGTTTGAAACCCCGAGTTCCCAACAACACATTCCAGCTTGAAGACAATCGCTGTGGACCCTCCAGGGAGCTTTGTGTAAGAAAAACACGAGTTCATCATGTAAAAACGCATCTACATCACATTTCTAAGGTGGGAACTGCTCTCCAAATCTGCGTTCAGGAATGTTCCTTTTCCCAGAGCAACTTAAGCTCCACGCAAAATTAACCAGCATCTCCATGCAGCAGCCTCGTGGGGCCCCTGCCTCCCAGCCCTCCCTTCTCGGGACTCTGCTGCCCCCTGGAGTTGCAGGCCAGCTTCTCTCCAGCCTTCAGCCTTTGTTCCTATCCTGGGCAGCATGGCTGGCTACTCCATGGCTAAAGCCCTTGCCAGCGGCCATGCCTGCCCCTCTGATTCTACTTGGGCCTTTGTCCTGACCCTCTCCCCACTCCCACTCCTCACCCTCCACCTTCCTCTCTTCGGAGTTGGAGGGGCAAGGACAAGTTGGAGAGCCCGCCTGCCTGGCTTTGCTGCCCTCACCCTGGCCAGACCCTGGCACCTGTTGGCCGCCCTGGGAGGGTGGCGGTCCTGGCCTGGGCTCGGGAGCAGTTTATTTTTAAGAAGCTGGTGGCAGCTGGAGTGACCAAGAATAGGCACCAAAATTAGCCAAGACTCCTTAGTCTGGACACCTAAGACGGTTACGTGTATATGAAGGGGGCATGCAAGCACTGTCCCATGGTCCTGCCAGCCCAGTCCTCCCTATGCCCCCCACTGCGGTCACCTGCTCTGCTGGGCTGGGTATCAAAGTGAGTGCCGTGTGTGGACTCCCAGCCTCCGGCAGGGTCATGCTGGGTGCCCCCTGGGGACCTGCCACTACCTCTGCTGAGCCTTCCTGCCACAGGTTAGCCTCTCAGGCCGCTTGCTTTAGGCATTTGGGATTCTGCTCACACACGGGAGTCCATGTGGGAGGAGGTTGGGAGGGGAGTGTGAGGCGGAGACAAGCTAGAGAGCAGCTAGGGGTCGGCTCATCCTCTGCCCCTGGGGAGGCAGGCTTGGAAATAGCCTCTGAGGTCAGCACTCCTTAGGGACATGTCTGCTCCTTGGGGACACATGCCCCCTTCTCTCCTTCCCAAGTGACAGGTGGGGGTGGACGAGGAGAAACACAAGGCCCTGCCACTCACTTGTCTGGAAACTCTGGCCACATTATCACCTCCCTTGCTATCCAGTGGCCACTTACCCACCCACCTTCAGTACTGGAAAAGACCAGCTCAGGCCTGAGCCCCTTGGGAGGACTGCCGTGGCCAGATGAGCATGGGAAGGGTGAGATGGAATGGAGGGGCATGGACTCCCAGCTGTGACCAGGGGCCCCACAGGCTGAGAAGGGCAGCCCCTCCCACATGTCTCTCTGTGCCCTGCCCAGCACCTGACCTGTGGGGACAAGGGCCATCCCTACTCATGAACCCTCTCCAGGGTCACTGTAGACAAGTCCCTCCCTGCTTTTTATCCCAGCTACAAACTGGCAGCTTTGAAGGTGACAGTCACATTTGTTGTGAGCCCAAAATCCTCAGGACAGGAAGAAATGGCCAAGGCGCGCTGGAGAGGCCAGCCTCCTTTGCAACCCTCTCAGGACCCCATCTTTGCCCTCACTCTCTCCTCCTTGAACCGCCCACATGCAGAGAGCATCTCCCCCGACACCCCTGTCCCTGACTCAGATGGCTTCTTGGGGTCCCCAAGACTCCAGGGCTTGGCTTATCTGGGACCTCTACATTCCCAGCCCAGAGGCACCTTAGGTGAGGTCCCTGACCACCCCTGCAGAGTCCAGGTGTCCTGGCCCAGCCTGGCCACACCTGGCACACCAACCTGGGCAGTGAAAAGTGCAGAAGGAGAAGGCTTCCCGAAGGCTAGCTGCAGCGCTGCCCGCTCGGCCTCTTGTCCTCGTGTTATAGTGACATTTGATCTTTGCCCGAAGCCCATTGGTCAGCTGTGGGGGACCAAGGCACGTGGGCAGGGAGGAAAGGCTGTGCCTACTTGAGCCCCTTACCAAGTATAGGAATGGCCAGTGAAGGAAGTGGACGAGGCAGGGAGGAGGGGGGGCATGCCTGGGAAGGAACGCTTTCCCCCCACCCTGGGCATCAGCTTCTATTTTTATCCGTTCCCCCAGAGCAGGCACATTCTTGAAGGAAGGAAGGAAGGAACAGGTGGCCCCCAGGGCACAGCTGAGAGCACTCCTTCAGCCATGTTTTTGTGGGCCCAGCATGAAGCCCTGCACTCTGGCCCCACCTCCTCCCCTCTAGGCCTCCTGGAACGAGTGACTTCACAGCCATGGGGTGGTCTGCTCTGAGAGGGGGTCCAGCTCTACATCCCCATCCAGGGGCAGCCTGGGTCCCAAAGATTTCAGACTGAAATTCTATGCCCGGGACTCACCCCGTCTTCCCATCAGAAGGGGCAAGCCTGACACTAGAGACCACAGAAGACTAAGGCTGAGCCTGATGGTCTCCTCGCCTCCCCAGTAGACGGGGCAACCTGGTCCTGGGGGCCAAGCACTGAGACGTTCAAGGCTATCCCCATGTCCCTGGCAGAGGGGCAGCCCAGGACTAGCAGCCCCCAGGACTGTGCTGAGGCTAGCCCCTGACGCATGGACTCCTGTGGGCTGTTGTGGTGCTGGGTGGACGTGGGGAGTGCTGGGGAGGCTTCCGGGCTCTGAGATGGGCCTGAGAGACTCCCAGGTGCCAGCTGCTTGCACCTAGGAGCACCCTTCACAGTCACTGTCTCACGGGCACTAGTGGGTGAGCTTCTCACAGCAGAGGTGCAGTTGGTGGGGTCCGAGGAGCTGCACACAGTATGGAGGGGCCCTGAGTGATGTGACCGTGGTGCCTGGCCCTGGAGGCTGGCCAGTCTCAGCTGTAGCCTGGAGCTGTGCTCCCAGGTGTGTCACTGGGGTCATCGGGAGAGCTCTGGGGGCTTGCTCCCTACATGCAAGACAGCTGTCCCAGGCCCCAGTCACCAGCTGCTGAACAACCCCTCTCCACCACCGCTCTGTGCCTGTCCGCCACTGGGACCAGGGGAATGGGTTGCTGGGGACCTCCGCCTGTCCTGGATAAAGCCTCCAAGTCCTTTCTTCTTATCCTGCATCTTCTATTGCCCACTCTGTAGAAGGGCCACCAGCTCAGTCCCCAACCACCGAGACTTCTGTGTATGGAGGGTCAGTGAGCCAGAGCCGGCCAGACCATGGCATGTCTGGTCTTTCGTGCGTTAGACAGTCTCCAGGACATCAGTCAAGAACCGATGCTTTTGACTCTCAGAACACCTCGAGGACACTGCGCTTGGAGAGGGTCAGTGGAAGACGTGCTCAGGGAGCTGGGCTGACCCAGGAACAGTGACACCGAGGGCCAGCACAGCAGAGGCTATGGGAGGCACGGCTCGCTCTGCTGTCCACGGTGACCCCTGGCAATGGCATCATGACCCTGGGGTCTCACACGACCTCACACCCTGCTCAGGCTGGAACCTGTCTGGGACACCTCTCCACCCAGCTCAGTCCACATGTGGGCGCGCGGGAGGTGCTGGCTCCACTGGCCCGGGTCCAGTGTTCACAGGCCGGGCAGGTGTGTGCGGCCCCTGCAGCGGCCCTGCTCGGCCAGCAGAGGAGGGTGGCTGCCCGCTTAGTGCCTCGGGCCCTGGCAGGTGCACTGATGACTGCTGGCCATGAGGAGCTAAGCCAGCAAGTGGATGCGAGGTCAGGAGGGACAGACTTTATTTTGGGTATCAGCGGCCTTCCCTGTGGGCCATCAGCATTGAGCGGGCATTCCCGGTCAGGCCAGCGCTGCTGTGAAGGCTGTGGACAGGTAAGCCACATCTCAGGCTTCAGAGAGGCCAGAGAGAGGAGGGAGGGCAGGGATGGCCGCTGGGGGGTGTCAGGGCAAGGGTGGACACATGGGCTCCTCTGTGCTGGGACTGGGCCAGGGACAAGGGGTTGAGTGACCGAGGTTGATATGGAAGGCTGACTTCAACCCAGGAGGAGTTTGAGAACCAACTGGCAAGGTGGGCAGGGCCTTCCAATGTCAGAAAATGCTAAAGCCTGGTTGGGGGGGGGGAAGAAGAGGGTACACCCCTGAGAATTGGGGTGTAAGCCATCAGTGAGAGTGTCCCCAGGGTGGCAGGAGCTAGGTGACTCGATCTGGGCTCCTGGACCCCAGTGTGTGTGGTTTGGGGGACAGAGTCTAAGTACCCTGGCTGCGTCCTGTGAGCCCTGAGCTGACCTGAGTGCCCACTGCCAGTGTGGGCAGCGCTATTGGCCAGTCCCAGGCTCAGGTTCCACCAGGCTGTGGTGGGACAGCTGACACAGCACTTGGTGAGGACCCAGCCTCCACCAATCCTGGTGGCTAAGAGCATCTCTGTGCTTTGTGGGTATATAGGGACATCTTCTGCATGCCCCTGGTATGGAGAGCAGCACACCTGGGCATGACTTGTGCAGTCCTCTTGTCCTGCTGGCCCAGCTGAGGGGCAGGGGCTCAGCTACCCTGCCCATGGAGTCTAGCCAGTGGAGAGCACAGCAGGGCACACGCAGCTCTTGGTGGGTCTTTTTTCCTTGACCAAAGCTGGGGACCCATGAGAGGTGGTGCCATTGGCTCCCCCCTTCTTAGCCCTGGTGCCACCTACCTCGGTCCCTGGCAATGGACACCTACTTTGCTGCCCAGAAGGGCCCACCATGTGGGGAAGCTGGTACCACTCTCCCTGCTCCCTGGGGGAGAGGATGGGAGGGAGAGCTGCGCCCTGGGAGATGCTGGCAGGCAGAGTGGGGTCTCTGCCTCTCTTGTGGGGTAGTGGTGAAGGTGAGGGTAGTGCCATCACCTCACTCTGCAGGCTGTGGACTTATCATTTGCCAGGTTTCCCCAGCTGTCCATGTTCAAGACTCCTTTGGGGAAGCGAGCAGTGTGACATTGTTCTCAGAAAGTAGAAACTTCAGAGTCCAATTTACAGCATTGCCAGGAGCATAATAGGAGAGGCTTCAGGGGGATCCTGCTCTTCTAAGAGGCCTCCTCAAACCGAGGGTAATGGGCCGGTCCTTGCTTCACTGTGTCCCGTTACAGGCACTTGTCCATCTTCCTCCTCCCACCGCTGTCCATTTGTCCATCTCCTTGTCCATTCACCTCTTCTTCCTTCCTTCCCTCACCATCACCCATCCGCCCATTGATCCACCCACCTGCCATCACCTACCTACCTACCCCCTCATGCATTCATCCATCCCACCTACCCATCACCCATCCATCCATTCATCCACCCACCCACTCGTTCATCCACCCACCCACACATTCTCTTGTGTACACGTCTCCTTATCTACTCAATCAGCCTTTCAGATTTTCTCTCATCTAATCTCCACACAATTATTTTCACTCTATTTGTTGCTCATCCCATCTCTCCATTAAGTTAACCACCTGTCTACCCACGTACCCATCC
>NW_006399876.1:2060204-2078278 GCF_000299155.1 Elephantulus edwardii | reverse complement strand
ACACATCCACCTTTCTACTCAATCATCCCTCTACCTTCCTCCTCTCTACTCTGTACACAACTATTGTTTCCATCCATCCATCCATCCATCCATCCATCCATCCATCCATCCATTTATCTACCCACCTCCACTGAGCCTCTTCTGGTGCTGGCACAGTAAATGAGCTTGATATAGGTCATGTTCTGGGGAACAAAGTCTGGGGGACGCTGGCCACAAACAGATTCTTCTTTCAGGCCCTGAGACTGATGCCAGGCTGGGGAGTAGGCATTAGAGACATCTTCAAGAGGGGGGTCTTGACCTCACCTAGACCCAATGTGTACTCCCCAACTTGGACTAGCATACACAACAGGTCTCAGAGTTCCATGTTGTGGAAAAGGGGGGACAGGGCATCCCAGATCCAGAGGCCAGGGCTGGGCCCCCTCACCTGTGCAGTGGGATGGGTTGGCTTCGCATCCTCTGCCAGCATCCCACCCCCTTAGTGAGCACCAGGGAGGCAGCACAGGAGACACTTGGGAGCTTTATTTCACAGGGCAGAGGTGCAGGCTGAGGGGTGCACATGGGCAGGGAGGGATAAAGGGGCCAAGTGCCCAGACAGCCTTGGTGGGTCTTTCCGCAGAGGCTCCCTGATGCTCTGTGGGCCTCCTTGGGAGCATCCCCCCCTCACACTGGTGAAAGGCTGGGCTGGGGGGAGGGGGGAGGAGGAGGTGGCGGGGTGTCCAGAACTGAGGGAGGCAGCAGCAGTGACAGTGGCACTCTTTGGAAGCGGCTGGTTTGTGGCGTAGGCGCTGCTCATTGGGGCCTCCCCCTGATGCAGAGAACACTGTTGGCTGGCCCAGAGTTCCGGAGGCTGAAAGACAGTGGGAATCAAAGGGGCCCAGGACATTAGACTAGGACCTGAGGGGTTCTGCTGTGCCCAGGACCCTTTGCCCAGCTTCCAAGTCCTCCATGACTGCCTGGCCTTGACCACTTGCCTCTCCCCTCATTGAGGTGGCCTTTCCCTCTCTGACCACCAGCACCCTGCATGTCTCCCTGAATCTGCTCCCCTCAAATGAGCCCCTGAACTCAGACTGGGGAAGAGACACCCCAGCATCCTGGCCAGAGGGCTCAGGCAGCCAGCCCCAGGGGCCGACCTCACCTGGCCCTCAGCAGAGCTGATCCCGGCACAGCCAGCCCCCACACTGTGGCCCCCAGCCTCCTGGCCCCCCTCCTCCCCTGAACCAGACAGCTTCTCTCTGGGCCCAGACGCCATTTGTCAATGTCCTTGCGAACACGTGGCGCCGGGGAGCAGGGCGGGCGGCAGTGGAGCCAGGACCACCGAGCCAGCACTTTTGCGGGAAGATCTCATTTAGCACAGCTCAGCGGAAACCTCCCCACCTTCTGGCCGCCCCACCTCAGCGTGCACCTCGGCACCCCCAGGGGCCCGCTGGCCGCCACCCCTCAGTGCGGGCTCCCAGTGGTGCCTGTGGTCAGGCTGGCGGCGGCGAGGCGGCCCTCACGTGTCTGGCCAGCAGCGCGGCCGGGCACAGAGCCCCCAGCCCTCCCCAAGCGCCACTCAGAGCCCACTCTCAGCCTCATCCTGCCTGGCCACCCACATGGCCTTTCCCTCGTCGTGCACAAAGGCAGCGTCCACTTGGTGCTGGTCAGGGCACCAGGAGGCAGGGACGAGTCAGTTGTTGTTCACGTGGATGGTCAGACACACAGGGCAGGTCTCAGGAGATAGTAGTGACATGCATCCACTCGACTCAGAGCCCTTAAAGGGCAGGGGATGAGTGGGGACCCCGCAGGGGAGAGGGTGGGGGAGGCCGCCCTGACTGCTACGTTCCCCCAGTGCAGGATGCTCAGTTCAGCCATGGCCACTGAAGCAGGCCGTCCTGGACCCCAGCGTCCTCCAGGCCCACCCCCACCTCTGCTGCCCAAGCCCGGCAAGGACAACCGACGACTACAGAAGCTGCTGAAGAAGGCTGCTCAGAAGATGAGGAACGGAGGGGCGCCTGCCCCGCCTGCGGCCTTCCGGGCCTCCCTGTCCCCCGTGAGCGAGGCCAGCCATGACCAAGAGGCTGTGGTCCCACGTGCTGGCACCCTACTCCCCACTCCCCGGTGCCCCGCCCAGGCACCCCTCCTGGTGGCCACCCCGGCTCGCTCCCCGCACACACCGGTCACCCACCATGTGGCCTCACCCCTGCAGAAGTCCTCCTTGTCATTCAGCCTCACCCAGCACGACAGCCCAGCTGCCTGGCCCCATGGGGCCTGCACTCCAGGCCTGGCTCCAGAGGTGGGTGGCACCCACGTTAGCCAGGCGCAGATACGACTGGTGCCACACTCTCATTCTGGGACCCCTGAGTCCCCCAGGACTGAGGACACCCCTCAGGCCTCCAGTGCCCAGCCCCTCATCCCAGTGGCTCACATCCGCCCACTGCCTGCTGGGGTCCAGGTTGCCAGCCCCAGGCCAGAGGAGGCCCCTGTGCCCAGGTCACAACCTGGCTTCCGGGCCTCTGTGCCCAGAGAGGCCAGCGCTAGGATTGTGGTGCCCATAGCACCCACGTACCGGTCCCCAGGACCCCCGATTCATGGCCTGGCATCGGAGTTCCCCGTTCCCCAGGCCCTGGAGGAGGTCCCCACAGCTGGCCCTGGGGATGAGGTCAAACAAGTTTTCAGGCCCCAAGGAGTCTTGTCCCCTACCCTGCCATCGGGCCCCCATCCTTGCCCTGCCCCCAAAGTGGCCCCCAAGCCCAGGCTCAGCGGCTGGACACGCCTTAAGAAGCAGCTCCTGGTGGAAGAGGCGCCCCCGGACCCGAGCCCGGCACCAGGCTCTAGGATGCAGCGAGAGGATGAGGCTGCCCTCTCACGCCTGGCACCCAGGCCTCCGGCCTCCCGGGCCTCCAGGATGTGGGATGCTGTGTTGTACCGCATGTCTGTGGCCGAGACCCGAGCAGCAGGGCCTGCGGAGGGGCTGCGGCCCCCGACTGGCCAGTGTCGGCTGCCCTTCCTGTACCGGCCACGCTTCGATGCCCGCAAGCTGCAGGAGGTCGCCGCCCGGCCCCCACCTGTGGTCCTGCCAGACCTGCAGCTCAGCTTCCGACCCAAGAACTTCAACCGGACCGCGGCTGGCTGGCGGTTCTAGCGGCTGCGGGTCCCCGGGCAGCAGGCCCCAGCGGGATGGCCAGAGGGGCTGCACTGGATGAGGTGTGCAAGGGCTGGGGGTGAGAGCGAGGTGCTGAGGACAGCCGCTAAGAGGGGCTGTGGGAGGCTAGGAGGGCTGGGCCAGTGGGCAGGGGCATGAGGGACTCAGGAGGTGACAGCAATGCAGGTGGAGCAAGTCAGGGAGCCAGAACAGTGTGTGCGGTGGTGAGCTTGTGAGGAGGGACCAGGAGGGCCACGTTCACAGGCTATCGGCACCAGGGAAACGCATGGCAAGACCTCAGGTCTGCTCTGAGGCAGCAGCGACCCCAACCCCAGCCTCAGCATGAGTTTTGGGGGTCTGGGTTTGAGGATCAGGGAGGCGTGGGGGCAGGGCCTGGGCCTCGAGGTGCTGCTGGCGCGGGCAGCCAGCTCCTGGCTCAGCAGAAAGAGGCCTTGGACTTGGGCCCCACGGGCTCCCCCACCCCCGCCCCGGCCTGGCCGATCCCGGACAGATTTATGTTCGTGGTGGGAAGCGGAGCGGTCAGAGTGCTTCAGAGCTCAGCACGGTCGGCCGCAGGGCAGTTTGGCGGCTCTGAAGGATGGCTGGGAGCCAGGCCTGGGCCGGGGGCTCAGGAAGGAGGTCTGGAGGAGGGCTGGGGGCCTCAGCCCAGTGGGAGTTGGCAAGGATGTGGGGTGCTCAAAGTTCAGGCGGGAAGAAGTGTGCTCAGTCCTAGAGCTAAGTGGGACTGTGGACTGGGGGTGCAGAGAAAGAGCCTCCAGATCTGGTGCAGTTTGGGGGGCCCCAGCCTGCAATGAGGCTTTACTGAGTTGGAATCAGGGCTCTGCTCTAAGGAGGTGTGGAATGAGGAGATGGGGAGGGAGACTGGGGCAGCAGTAAGACCTGGAGAGGGGATGACAGCAATCGGCGGGGCCTGTGTGGTGACACCCGGGAGCCCAGGACCCAGGCCACTAATAAAGACCAGTGTCCTCAAGGCTATCGACGTGTTTCCTGTCTTGTCACCAGGAGTGGTGAGGGCAGCAGAACCCGAGGGAGCCCCCAAGATCTCGGTCTGCTGAGTGGTGAGCGACCCGGCCCCACAGGCTGTCCTGTCCACTGGTCCCAGCCTCTGTGACCCCTGGCTGGCCTTGACCCCATGAGGAGCCCAAGTGGGGTCTGTGGCTCCTCCTGGTAAGGTGGCCGTGCTGGTCTGAGCCACAGTGATGACCTACACCAGGCACAAGGTCTGGGGAGCTGGACCAGGGTCTCTGTCTGCCTCCCAGCCAGCCCTGGTAGCTGGTCATATGCGAAATCGGGCCCTGTCCTCTGCGCACTCCATGGGCAGCACGTGCTCTGGCTCCACTGGGCACTCACCACGTCTGCTGGCCTAGGGCGCCGCACCCTCGTCCACAAGCACCTTCTCGTACTTCCCATGACCGGTGGCCACGAACTTGTACCGCTTCCCAGAGGGGGTGCTCTGCAAGAGAAGGAAAGCAGGAATGTGAGTGTCCAGGAAGGGGCCGCTCCACCTCCAGGTTGCCCCCAACTGCCCTCCTGGCCACCCCCACGGAGGCCACGGCGTGGACCCACCTTGACCGTTGACGAGGTCTTGGAACCACCTCTCTGCTCCCACAGGCTCCTCATACTCATGTCTCCAGCAACAATGTCCTGTGTCCAGGATGAGCCAGGTCACAGATACAGCCCCTGACCAGGCCTCTCCAAGTCCCGGGCCCTGCTCGCCTTCCCTCTGTGCGCAGGGTCCCAGTGCAAGGGCAGGAAACTTGATGGAGACACCCCCTAATCCTCACCTTGCCAAACATTGTGGGGCTCCATCATTGGAAGCCCACTTGTTCACCCCAAGTGCTTTCACACCTACTCTTCCAAGGGTCCCACCCTGTTGCTGTAGTCTCCAGTCCTGTCTTCCCAACACAGCCATGCCTACGGGAGAGGGGTCTTACCTTGCAGGAGGCGCCCTTAGCTGCAGACTGGCCTTGAACTTCTCCAGTCTCCCACAGACTCTTGGTATTAGCTACAGCCATACTAGGAAGCTCTATGGAGGGCTGGCGAGCTAACTTGGGGGTCCGACCAGCAGTCTGAGAAGACAAAAGCCCAGGAATACTTTAGTGGAGCGCCACCATGGCAAAGAGCTCGCCTTGAGAGACCTCATTTGCCCCAGGATCGTTCTCCCAAACCAGAATGGGGGTGGGGGGTCCATACGTTCCTTCACCGTGCACACTCGTGGGACACACCTTCATCTGAGGTGTGTGAGTGATATGGAGAAGTACAGGAAGGTATCTGTGGCTCGTGGCATGGGACCAGAGAGGTGGGGGTTCATGGGGGAGCATAGACTATGGAGGATTGATCTGGAGTTGATGGGGCATGTGGGTCAGCGGGGAAGCGAGTTGAACAAAGGATCACGGTTTACTTAGACCTTTGGACTGAAGGGGCAGAGTTTGGGTCAATGTGGGACATGGGCTGGTGGAGGAGAGTGGCTTTGTTGGGGGGTTATGGGTTGGGGTGGATGCGTGGGATCATACGTTTTGGATTGGGGGTGGAGTAGGAGTTGTTGGGAGAGCATCAGTTGGGAAGTGTGGGTTTTAGGGAGACCACGGATTTACAAGCGCTGGGCTGAGGAGGGCTTTGAACTGAGTGAAGGCCTATGAGCTATGGAGGACGTTGGGTCTGGAGGAGCATGGATCTGCAGGACAGTGAGTTGGTGGGATGCTTCAGTTGCTTGGGGAGTGTGAGTTGGAGAGAAGATAGGCTGGCTTGGGTTGGGTAGGGTGCGTGCAGCTGTGGGGGTGTGCAAGCAGTGGGGGTGTGGGTTGAGAGGAGGAATTGGAGTTGATGGAGGGATGGCAGTTGGTGGAAGAATAGATACACAAATGGAATAGTGTACCCCACTGCGGAAGAGGGGACTGGGCAAACCTCAACGGCCTGGGTATACTGCTCCAGACGCTCATCAATCTTGGAAACAGGCAGAGCTGGTTCTGACTTCTTCACACTGTTAACACAGGAGCGATTTGTCAAGTCCTGCACCTCAGCGCGCTCCTCGTTCCGCTGACTTCCTGTCAGAGCTCACCTGGGCTCTGTACCTCCACCCGCAGTCCCTGCCCTCAACCCCCTCATGGAGGAACGTCAGTACTGAGTCCGGGTCTGGGAAGACATACCTTTTCTCTACGGAATGGTTCAAGGACTCAGTCCAGTCGATGAGCTGTGAAAAGTGGTCAGTCAGCCTGGGGGTCCCGAGCAAGGCTTACAGTCTAATTCACATTATGTGCATTGGTTCCTATTTGATGAGAACCCTGGAAACTGGAATCTAGAAGGGTCTGGCGTCTGAATTTATCTCCTGCTCTAAAGAAATCCAGCCCCCAAAGACAAGGCCATCTCCTTCCACCTTGCTCTCCAGGACAGGGACCACCCCTTCACTTATCAATTCTGTCAATTTGGGGCAACTTTGCCAAATAGAAATTTTAGCTTAATTTGAGGTGAGAGCTGCCTCCTGTTGCCTTGTATTCATGCTCTGACTTCTGCCTTTGACCCCCTGTGTTCCAAGTGGTCAACCATATATTCATCCTCCCTAACTTTCCTGTGTCCGTTGAGCCATCTACTTCCGTTTCCACGAATTCACCCACCTTTTCATCTCTCTGTGGTTTACTCACTCTCCCATCTAGCTACTCTTTCTTTTAGTCATCCACTTACTTGCCCATCAATCCTTGTAAGTGCCTTTCCTCCTTCCATGCTCTTCTTCCCTCTCTTCCTCATTTCCATCTCATCCACACATTCACACAACTCATTTATCTTTCTTTCCTTTCACCTATTAATTAATTCATCCATAAATCATCCATCCATTCATCCATCCATCCATCCATCCATCCATCCATCCATCCTCCATCCATCCTCCATCCATCCATCATCCATCCATCCATCCATCCATCCATCATCCATCCATCATCCATCATCCATCATCCATCCATCATCCATCCATCCATCCATCCATCCATCCATCCATCCATCCATCCACAAATCCATCCATCCTTCCTTCCTTAATTCATTATCTGTCCATTGGCCTGGCCTGTCTTTCCATCCTCACTCTCACTCTTCCACTCATTCATATTTGCTTCCTTCATCACACACCCTTCCTCCCTCCCATTTATCCACCCCTCTTTTCTTCTTCCATTGATTTTCCTATCACCCCAGGCATAACTACAAGGTTTTCTGAGTCCCCAGCCCTGGGGAAATAGCCAAGGAGAAGCTGGTCGTGCCCTTGTGCTCGGGGAGCTGACATATGGCTCTATCTCAGGGTCTTTCTCATTTGGTCATGAGCCTGGGAGAAAAGAAGGAACAGTCTCTGGAGTTTGACCTACCTTGGTGGTGGGGCTCAGGGGAGTTGGTCTGTGCTCAGGAGCCCCCTCCAAGGCCAAGGGACTGGGAGTCCTATGCTCGTGACCTTGTGGGTGCTAGGGATAGAAAATTTGAAGCTCTGAGGCCTGGATGGATCCCTCTTGCCCCATCCTAGGCCTCCTAGAGCTGAGCACTCCCCTGCCTGGGCCTCTGGTTCTTTCCAGCTCTGACATGCTCTGCTCTGGAATTCTGTGCTGTGGGGCCATAAGCCCAGGGCAGAGCTCACCAGCATGGAAGATAAATTTGTCCCGAGGGTCCCCATGATCCAATACTCTGAGAATGTGGAGCAAGAAGGGGCTGAAGTCTGAGGATGTGGGGTTCAAGCTCACAAGAAGGGGCTGAAGTCTGAGGATGTGGGGTTCAAGGTCCCTAGGAGGGCCCTCGGGCGTGTGTGCAGCAAAGATCCAAGTCTAGGGGTAGCATGCTCCCAGCACGCCTGGGGTAGGGTTTTGATCACCTCGTCCTCTCCCTCTCCAGCCTCGTCTGGACCCTGGAAGTCCTGGGCTGGCTCTTCAGAGGCTTGGGGCTCTTCCTCCTCCAGAGCTGGCCCCTCCTGGGATTCTACCACAGATCTCAGGCATAGTCCTTCAAGGGGAACTTGAGCATGGCTTAGTTCATCGATGTCCTTTTGTTCATGCCCCTGGGGCCTGTGGGGAGAAAGAGAGAGGGAGAGCCAGTCAGGAGCCATCTCACTGTTTGGTTCAAGTTCCCATCCATTTCCAAGACTCAGTTTCCCCATCCAGGAAGTGGGCATAGTCAGAGGAGTGAAGCAACAAGAAATCCAGAGACCTTAGGTGCTGGAAGCCCATGGGCTTCCCTGACTTAGTGTTCAGAGGAGCCGGGATCCCTGCACACATGGGCCTCCGACTTGCCCCAGTCGTGGCTCTCCCGCCCTCAGAGCCTGTGCCTAACTCTTCAGGACAAGCTGGAGTCTCCTGTCTTGCTCACTCACATTCACCCTATAGCGCCCACCCTTGGTTTTAACTGGACCCTTGGTGTCCTGTTCCAGCCACTTAGTGTGGGGTCAGTAGGGTTTGGGAGAAGTACACTGAGTGGGAGGGAAGTGTGGGGTCTGTGAGCTGCTGTAGGGAGGTGGAGGAGAAGGGCCAGCTGTCCGGGCTGCAAGGCTGGGGTGGTGCCATCCATCAGCGGCCAGTGTGGCTTCATGGGAGAAGGCCCGAGCTTGGAGGAGGAGGCGGCAAACCCTGACATTTTCCATGGTCTCAGCCGTGGTCCAGGCCCACCCAGCCGAGGTGGGCTGGGGTCTGAGCCAGGGCAGCCACACAGAGGGCCATTCAGGCTCAGGCGGTGGGCAGGCGGCAGGTGCTGGAGGTGGGAGGCTGTGGAGTTGCCAGCCCCAACTTCCACGAAAGGGTCAAAGTGCCCCCTGCTGTCGGGACCAGTCCAGCAGATGGAGTGGGGGGGGGCTCAGAGCCATGGACAGCCTACTGTACTGCCACGATTCCTTACAGAAATGCAGAGCTGGTGTCCATCCCCAGGGCAGACAGGGAAACTGAGGCCCAGAAGGAGCTTGGTGGGCAGTGAGTCAGGGCTGAGTGACTGCAGAGCTGTGGGGGTCTGGTCTGGGGCGAGGAAGGTGGATTGGGCCGTGGGAGGGGTTTCCGCAGAGTTCACTGCAGCTATGAGCCTAGAGGTGTGGGGGGCCTGGAGAAGAAGGAGCCTCAGCTCCACCCCGAGAAGTGGGGACCCTCTCCCTGAGTTGTGGATCTCTGGGGTCAGGTGGAGGTCTGATAAGAGGCAGCTCTGAGGGCATTTGTGGGGTGTTGATGGCTTCGACCCTGACATGTGGGAAGGGGAGTAGTTCCCCCCAGCCCCCACACGCCTGCCTCTGACAGGCAACCCCCTGCACATCTGGAAATACCTGCTCCCCTCCTCCGTGGGAATGGAGGCCGGCCAGACCCGAGGGAGGAAGAGGCGGGCGGCTCAGGGGCTGCAGGGCCCCCGAGTAAGTGGGCTGCAGATGTGTGCTGATGTGGTAACACCCGGCCAGCCACAGCTGCTCTGGATGGGGCCCAGGGCCCCGGGGAGCCCAGGAATGAAATGTCCTCCGCACCCCTCCCTGAAGCCCCTGGGCCTCCCGCTCCTCTCCTTTCCTCCCTCCCCAATACCCTCCTCCCTCAGCCACAGGGGAATCTTGGGGGGCTGCTTGGGAAGGAGAAGCAAAGGGTCTGCTGTGCTAGGTGCTGGCTGGGGGGCTTGGGGAGGGTCTTCGCCACTTGCCTATTCTCCTTGGGCTCCTGTGCGCTGTCCTCCTGAACAGCCTCCCTGCCATCCACTTCGAGCCACTCCCTCGGCCCCAACTTCTGGGAACAGTCTCCAAACCCCTCGTCCTCATCCAGGTCGGGGGCTTCCAAGGGTTTCAGGTTGAGCCTGGAAGAGAAGAGTGGGAACTTAGGGCTGGAACCCCGTGCTGCCACCCACCTCTTCCGCGTCCTTGCGCCTGGCCTCCAGGGATAGCAGGCTGCAGCTCGGTGGCCGGGGCCCCCATGGTTCTAGCACCCATCAGTGGACTGCTCAGGGCAGCATTCTGCCTCTTCTGTTAGCCTGGAGTATCTCAGAGCAGGGTGGTGCTTCCACCATCAGTCTGGGGCTCTCTGAGGGCAGGCCGGTGCTTCCTCCACCAGTCTAGGGCTTTGTGAGGGTGGAACAGTGTCTCCCCATCAGTCTGGGGCTCTCTGAGGGCAGGACTATGTCTTTGCCATCAGTCTAGGTCTCCATGAGGTGAGGCTGTGCCTCCACCATCAGTCTAGGGCTTCCTGAGGGCAGGGCTGTATCCTCCATCAGTCTCGGACTCCATGAGAGCAGGTCTGTGTCTCCACCATCAGTCTAGGGCTTCCTGAGGACAGGGCTGTATCTCCCCTTCCATCTAGATCTCTGTCAGGGTGGGGCTGTGTCCCCCCTCAGCCTTGGGCACCAGCTCTCCCTGGCCACTGTGCCTGGCTTCACTGGAGTCCAATCATCATGAGTCAAGCCCCCTGAGCCATCCAGCCCCATTGTCTGTAGCCCTGGACCCTTGTGACAGAAGTGACAGTGGTGACACTGTGATCTTGGGGCTCTGTCTTCTGCCCTGTCCTTGCTCTAGATCCTGGCCGGTGGGCCATGAATGCTGCAGCACCCCATCATCCAGAGCTGCTGACTTGGAGAAATGGGGACACAGTTGGCAGAGAGGACGAGGTGCTGCTGGCCACATCTCCGGCCCTCCCAGCCTCTTGGGCCCAGGCAGGAAGCGAGCTGGTCAGGGCCTGCCAAGTCGGCCTGGGCCTCCATGAGTCACAGTCCTGGGCCTGGAGTGGGGGGCTGTCAGCCAAGGCCGTGCAGCTGGGCGCAGAGCATCCAAGTGAGGACCAGGCCGTGGTGCGGGCCAGCGCCTGAGTCAGTGTCCCAAAGGCCAGCTGCACACGTGGCTCCTGGCTGCATCCACACCCCAACCGTGAGAACCCTCAACATGCTGTCTGCTCTGGTTGGGCCCCCTTGACCCTGTTCTGAGGCCCCAAGTCCAGGGCTCCCTGAGCGTCCACTCCTTGCAGGCCCTGGCTACATGAAATCGGGGGCCCTGGACCAGACACCCCGGCGGTGGGCTTACGGTGTGTCCTGCTCAGGTCCCAGGGTCAGGTGTCCACTGTCCTCATCCTCCGCTTCTGGCAACAGCTGGTCCCGTTCACACCAGGGCTCCTCCTCGGCCTCCACGTTCCTTTGCCTGGGGGACCAAGACAGCTGGTAGGCACACCAAGCATGGCCTGCATCCCTTCTGCCTCCCTGGCCTCAGTTTACCTATCTGTACAATGCAGACCAACTGGAATGGTGGTGAAGGGACTCCAGAGCCCCTCAGGCCTGGAGAAACCCTTGGGCAGGGCTCAGACCCCTTTCTACAGACCTGGCCCTAGGTGGTGTCCCGTGTGACTCCGACACGGGCATGGGAGGGCTGGGGTCACCGGCAGCAGCCTGACTTAGTTGTAGCGGTCAGTCACTGTGGGTGGGTGGGTCTCCTCAAGGCCAGGCCCAGTTGTCAGCCTGACGAGGTATCCTTCCTGGTACGTAAGAGTGGGCACTTGGAAGTGGGTGCCCCCACTTGTGCAGGGCAGAGTGCAGGCTGCCTGGCTGGCGAGGCAGGGCCCTATGTCTCCGGCCACCTTCATCCATGTCCATGTCTGAATCCACGCCAGCACCACCGGACAGCTCTGCCTCTGCCCTCTGTGGACTTGGTGGGCATCGTTTTACAGATGAGAACCTAAGTTCTGCTGCAGACTCAGGACAGAAGGCTGAGGCCCCCAAGCCCGGACAAAGCTGCTCCCCAGCTGACTGGCAGCCAGGGAAGGTCTGCTGGGGACCAGGGTCCGGAGGGCCTGGGACCACCACACTCGGCAGCTCCACCATGCAGACCCCAGGCCCGCAGCCCTTCTGCCTGTGTCCGCCGAGTGACCCCGGGCCTGGCCGCGATGAGGCAGCCTGATGCTTGCTGGCAGCTCTCCTGGCCAGCGCATGATCTAATCCCCCTCCCAGGTCTCCCTAAGCCTCTCAGACGAAAGCCAGGCCCCTCCACAGGCCCAAGTTCAAGGCCTGCTCCCCCGGCGGCCACGGGGGACTCCAGCCATGCAAACCAGACCTCGCTCCAGCCTCGCCGCCCCCCACCCCCGCCCACCGCCAGGCCCCCAGAAGTGCCTTCAGCTCCTAACCCCACAGGCCCCGAGGAAGCCGCTAATTCCCCACACCTGGCTCCCATCAGCGCAGGATGAAGGCCGCTTCCTGCCTCAGCCATGGGAAGGGGGCCTGCAGCCCCTCCACCTTGAGAGGGGGCGCAGGGCTGAGCTGGAGGCTGGAGGCGAGGGCCCAAGGCCCTGCACGTGGAGGCTCAGTGGTCAGGGCCTAGGCTGTGGGGTGCAGCGTGGGGTCCCCTGTGGTGTCCAGGCTAGCCTGTGTCCCCCGCACACACACAAGATGTGTGTGTGCCCACGTGTGGTGTGTGTGCGTGTGTGTGTGGCCATTCACATGTCCTTGTCTGCGACTCTGTATGTTTGTTAGTGTGTGACAGTATGTGTGTGAAAGTGCTTATGTGGTGTGCTAGCTGAGCTGTGTGACTGTGTGTGTGACAGTGTGTGTGTGTGTGACACTGTGTGTGTGACACTGTGTGTGCGACAGTGTGTGTGTGACACTGTGTGTGTGTGACACTGTGTGTGACTGTGTGTGTGACAGTGTGTGTGACAGTGTGTGTGACACTGTGTGTGTGACACTGTGTGTGTGACACTGTGTGTGTGACAGTGTGTGTGTGACACTGTGTGTGACAGTGTGTGTGACACTGTGTGTGACACTGTGTGTGACTGTGTGTATGACAGTGTGTGTGACACTGTGTGTGACAGTGTGTGTGTGACACTGTGTGTGACAGTGTGTGTGACACTGTGTGTGTGTGACACTGTGTGTGTGTGACACTGTGTGTGACTGTGGTGACTGTGTGTGTGACAGTGTGTGTGTGTGACAGTGTGTGTGACACTGTGTGTGACAGTGTGTGTGTGACAGTGTGTGTGTGTGACAGTGTGTGTGTGAATGTGCTTACGTGGGTGTGCTAGCTGAGCTGTGTGACTGTGTGTGTGACAGTGTGTGTGACAGTGTGTGTGACAGTGTGTGTGTGACACTGTGTGTGCGACAGTGTGTGTGTGACACTGTGTGTGTGAGACACTGTGTGTGTGTGACAGTGTGTGTAACACTGTGTGTGTGACACTGTGTGTGTGAATGTGCTTACGTGGGTGTGCTAGCTGAGCTGTGTGACTGTGTGTGTGTGACAATGTGATTATGTGGGTGCAAGCAGAGGTGTGTGACTCTGTGTGTGTGTGTGTGACTGTGTGCCCTAAGTTATCATGGGGATAGCTCAGGACTCTCCCTGGATAGGTAGGCATCCTGGGGTGGCTAGAGGCTCTCACCTGCCCCCAGTTCCTTCCTACCAGGCTCCAGGAGCATCCAAAAGCACAAACACATGTAGGCACTCATAAGGGGGGCCAGGGACACCCCACATGTTGAAGCCTCTCTGGTACCCCAGACATCCCAACCTGCTTTCTGCAGTCACCTTCCACAGACATGTCCACTGACCATGAAAAGACCACACAAGCCGAGGCCCGTGGCCCTGTATGTGTGGGACACACACACACATGCACACACACACACACGTGCACGCACAGAGGAACTTCTTCCACCGATCCTCGTCAGATCCACACAAGGAGTCCCCCGTGGACGCGCTAACATCTCAGACAGTGCTTGGATGTATTGGAGCACACGTGTGTCAGCGTGTGCTCACCAGGCCTCAGGCACGTGAGCACACACATCCGCGGTTACGTCCACTCAGCACATCTCAGGACAGTGCACACGCGTGCACACGGACGTCCACACTTGTGCTCATGTTCACACACACATGGGATTACACACAGCTGTCCACATGCATGTCCACACATATGCTGGGGCTGAGGACCCTGTGCCCGGGGGTCCCCGGTGCTCCCACGCACGTGCGAGAGCGCGAGAGCGGCCTCTCTGAGGACTCAGGGCCCCTGGCCGCTCTGTTGACTGTTTTCCTCCTGTTACTGTGACAACGAGGTACAGCCCCGGTGGGAGGCCCAGCCAAAAGGCCCTATCCTGAGAAATGAGCTTCATGGATTCAGGGACAAGGGGCAGTGTTCACGTAGGCTGGGGGCTCTCTGCACCCCCTGAAACCTCTCACCGGGAAAATGAGCTGACCTGGGCCCTGGCTCTGCGCACTTCCCCACCCCCGGCCCAGGATGTGAGTCATGGAGCCTGCACCCCTCCCCATGACCTCACCCCACTCCACAGCTGGGCTGAGCTGGGCCTGGGAGGGACGGCTCTCCTGGGGTGGGTGGGGGCCCAGCCTGGAAGGCGCCCCGCAGGCCCCTGGCGTACACAGATCTGTCAGCGTGATGGCGGCCTGGCTTGGCCTGCCGCAGCTGCTGGGGATTTGGTGTTCCCAAGCAAGGCAGTCAGCCGCATCCTGTGTGAGCTCTGGTCTCTGAGCCAGAGCTCAGCCCGAGGCCCCGCCAAGGGGCTCCAGCCTCAGCCCCTGCCGCCCCACACCCCTCACTGCGTGGCCTGTTTCCCAAGTGCACCCCAACTACAACAGGCTAGGACACAGCACTGCCCTGAGGACAAGGTTCCCTAGGTCCAGACTGCCTACAATGCCCCCCACCAGGGCTCAGCACCCTCATCTTCCCATACCCCTACCAGGACACGGCCTCCCTCATAATCTCACACCCCCACAGGACACAGCTGCCACATCTTCTCCCACCTCCACCAGGACACAGGGACACGGCCCCCTCGTCCTCCCATATCTCCCACCAGGACACAGTCGCCTCATTCTCCCATGTCCCCCACCCTGACACGGCCCCCTCATCCTCCCATATCCCCCATTCTAACACGGCCCCTCATCCTCCCATATCCCCCATTCTAACACGGCCCCTCATCCTCCCATATCCCCATTCTAACACAGCCCCTCGTCCTCCCATATCCCCCACCCTGACACAGTCCCCTCATTCTCCCATGTCCCCCACCAGGACACAGCCCCCTCATCCTCAAGTATCCTCCACCAGGACACAATGCTCTTTCCTGTCCCTACTGTCGGCCAAGTGTCTGAAGAGATGAGGTGCTGTCATGGGCTGGGTCCCCCACCTCTTCCTTTTTACCCCGCCAGGCCGCTGCCTACTACAGGCAGCCCTCTAGGTGCCCTGCTGAGGCCTGGTCCTGGCGGGCAGGTTGTCCTGAGTCCCAGGCCAAGCTTAGGGTCTCCCCTGGGGCTGCAGGAGGACGCCAGGCCTGGGCCATCCTGGGGCCCTCCTCAGCCCTGCACCCTTCGCCTTCCCATAGGAGCTGGGGTGGGAGGATCTGTCTGCTGGGGTCCTCCACCCCCCACCATCTCCTGCAACACCTTCCTGAGTGGACACCGGAGCAGCTGGCCACTGGACAGACCATGAGGACAGAGTGCACAGGAGGGAAACTGAGTCCCAGGACTGGTTTCTGGGCAGCATGGGTCCCACTCCCACAGCACCCCATTTGCAAAACTGCCTGGTAAGAACAGAACAGACAGTGGGCAGTGGGCTGCCAAGCATCTTATGGGAAGGCCCCTGGGGGTGAGCTGGGAACATAGAGAGAGCCCTGGCCAGCAGACAGGTGAGGGTGGAGTGGGCAGAAGGCTGGTCCTGAGCCCAGGGCCAGGGTGTGGGGACAGAGAACACAGCTTCCAGGAACTCGCCCTCTCCACTGCCCCCCCAAGAGTCTTTGGGGTGCCCTCGCGGCCTGGTTCCTCTTCCCGAGGGGGTCACTAGCCACAGGTGATGTGGATGCTGTTCTTGGGGATCAGGCTGTCTGTGTCCAGAGAAAAAGTGACCCTGGACAGAGCTCTAGAGGGGAGCGACGTTTGGTGGGTCAGGAATAGCGGGAGCAGAAACGAAGGCAAAAGTCCAGAGGGCTTGGGGCCAGCGGGCGGCCAGGCATCCCAACCAACAGTCCCCGTAAGTCCCGGCTGAGGGCAAGATGCTGCCCTGGTGGGTCTACACAGACTTGCTTCTAGAAGGAAGTTCTGAGAGGCTCTGGGGGGCCCAGTGTGGGGAGGGATGCAGAGGTGACGGGGGGGGGCCCAGTGAGGGGAGGGATGCAGAGGTGAGGCTGACCACAAGACCAGGGCCTGAGGGTAGGACAGGAGGGAGGGGGAAGAGCTCAGCTGGGCCAGTGGAAAGTGGGGGCCCCAGAAGAATCCTCGTGCCTGATCTGGGCTCCAGGATGAGACTGGGGGGGACCCTGAGCTAATTTTGCAGAGTGAAGGGAAGTCCCCCGGGCGGGGGTGGGGGGGCGTGGAGGTACTTAGACAAAGGTGAGTAGCCCCCTGAAGATAGCTGAGGGGGGAGCCACAGGAGGGGTTGGGGGCAGAGGTAAGTGGAAGCCCAGCCCCCTCGCCTGCTGCAGTCACAGTGCTCCTCTCTGCCTCCCTTTGTCCCCCATCTGGGTTTGGGGAGACCAAGCTCCACAGGTGTTGGGGTGGCTGCCTGCGGAAGTCTGAGCTGGGGAGGGGATGGCTGAGGTGGAGCCTGGAGGGAGGACAGGCCCTGGGGGGCAGCCACTGAACTCTGGCAGTGAGGAGGGGGTGAGTGGGCTATACCGAGGCAATTGAGGGCCCGTGGCCTAGAAGCCAGTCACCCTCTCTGTAAGTCTTCACAGGAGGACACCGACCACCCTAAGCCTTTTAATTAGTTGGTGGTCTTGATCCACTGAGGGTGGGCAGCCTGACACATATAACAGTGCCCCAGCAGAGTTGCCCTCCACCCCGCAGGCTGCCAGCTGCTCAGGTGGGCCTTGGGGCCGGCTCTGCATGGCGGTCTGCGCTGGGTCTGCACACTGGACTCCAGGCCCTTCTTACTCTCTTCCAGCTCCAACACCCTCAGGGCGGCTGACCCTGGGCCTCCTGGCCTCACAGTCACCCAGGACCCCAGCAGTGTAAGGAGGGCAGCACCCTCTCAGTGAAGGGCAGCAGTGGGCACTCCTGTCCCTGATGGGAGGAAGAGGGACAAGTCTGCTCTATGAAGGACCACGGCCTGGGGCCACGCAGGGCAGTTCCACAGTGTCCTGCAGGGCCTGGGGGAGGCGGCCAAGACCTTGACCATGGCCTGCAGAGCGGGCCTTCCAACACCACAGAGAGCAGCACTATGGAGTACGCAGCCTGGGGGCTCTGGTTGACGGTCATAGCTCCATCCCTGTCCGGTAACCAGTTAATGAAGGGGAGACAAGAAGACATAGCTTCAGCACCCCAAAGCTGGTGGGGAAGATGTCCCGGCACACAGCTGCCCCTGTGCCCAGTGCCCTGTGAGCTATAGGATGCCAGTGCTCCCAGTCTCCCAGTGTGCAGGTCTCCAGATATGGACAGTCCAGGAGTGGCCCCTGAAGCTGGGCCCACAGTTGCTGTGTCCAGGGCTCTGTGTTCTAGGTAAAAAGCCAGACCTGCCTAGTGATAGGACAATGGCCGGCCACCGACACCCAGGAGCCCTTCACTCAGGCCACACTGGCTCCCTGGCACCTAGGACCCAGCATCCCCAGGGCCGCCTTTCCCCTTCATCTCCCACAGTGAGATAGTACATTGGAGCTCTTTTGGGGGGGCCTCCTTTCTGCCTCAGAGTCCCCAAGGTCAGCTGGAGGAAGAGGACTTTCCCCAATCCACCTCCCTCAAGGCCCCATGTGCCAGGTCCAGGCTCTTCTTGGCCCTCACCCACCCAGTCTTCCTGCTCAGCTCTGCAGGCCACACCCCAGGTCACCCACCGCCCCTGGCCTGCATGCCCCACTCGGAGCCCACCACCTCTCACCCTGCTGGGCATACAGAGTCCCTTTATAGCTGAAAGATGAGGCTCAGGAGGCGGAGTGCTGGCCCTCGAGGGGACACAGCCCAAAGCCACACCCCTGCCGTCAGCCAGGACTCCAAATGCCCTTCGACCTGTCCTGGTTCTGACCTGCTTCCTTCCTCAGACTGTGGGTCCTCAGAGGAAGGTCAGGCCAGGCT
>NW_006399876.1:2016469-2059992 GCF_000299155.1 Elephantulus edwardii | reverse complement strand
CCTCCTACCCTCCCCCTCTGAGCCACAACATTGTACCCCACATTGCACAAGGCCAGACACCTCACTTGCACCCTCACTGCCAAGGGCTTCCTGGTGATACTTCAGGACACCGACTCACCAGAGAAGGAGAGACAGGGCCATATGCAGCGTGCCACTGCCCAGGTCACACAGCTGGCCTCACAGACCACCCTCACAAAGAAGCTCAGCTCGCCATTGAGGGAAATACAGGTACATGTGCAGAGCAGGCTGTCCACATGCCTCCTGAGGGTCCCCGGGCTCTTTACGGACCACCCTGTAGAGACACCGAGCTGCCCATCTTTGAAGACAACCCCACCACCATACAGGCCACGCCCATGGAGCATCCCAGAAGCCCCTGCAACACCCTTCAAAGGCTCCTGGAGAAACAAGACCTTCCTGAAGGCTTCCAGGCACACAGCACCCCCTACCCTGAAGACCACCTCCCAAATACTCAGGCTGCCCCACAGACCACATACCCTAAACCTCCTGGCCAACACGCAGACCACCTGCAAAGGCTCCGGGGACACCCTGCAGGCCATTCCCCCAAGGCACCCGGCACAACTCGCAGACCCACCACTGTCTGCCCACAAGCGCTTGTGACAGAGACGGAACTCAGGCGTTTTAATGCACTGCGCCACTCACAGCGGCAACCCACTCTGCTCCTATAGGCCCCTGGGGACCACACATGAAGGCCTAGGTCACCTGGATTTCTTTCCCCAGCTTCCTGCGGGTCTTTGGTGGCTGTACCAGGTCACCTCGGTCCTAAGTGTGTGACCCAGACCAAGCCTGAGGACGAGGCAGAGGCTCCAGCCGCACATCTCCCCTCTTGAGGCGTCCTCTGGACACGCTCTGGGCAGAACCTCCTGTTGGGCAGCCAGCACTGCGGCCCTCCTCCCTGGAGGAGTCTTTTGCCCACCCTGAGGACCAGATTCAGTGGGTCCAGCTCCACATCCAGTACCAGCATTAGTGGGTGTCCACAGTGTCCTCACCCCCAGGCCACTGTACTGCTGGAAGCCCCCCTAAGAGCCAAGGATCAGCAGTTTGGAGACCTCTGGGTGCCTCCTTACTTCCAGCAGTGTCTGCCCATAGCATCACTTCCCACTGTGTTTCTCTGCATCACAGGGCAAAGGGGTGTCTCAGCACCACCTTCCGCTGGCTGCCTCATCCAGCCTTCTGCCCAATGTGACTGCTCCAGAGCCCGAGGCTCAGCTGGACGTGGAGGCTTGGTGATGCTGGCAGCTCTCTGTTGGCAGGGCTTAGGCAAGCCCCAAGGCTCTTGGCTGGGCCTGGCACAGCCTGGCACTTTTCCACCCTGCCTTCTCCACACGTCATGCCCACTGTCTACCCACAGCTGCCCATGGGCTGAGGGCAGCGCCAAGTCAGAGTCTGCCCACCTGAGAGGGGCCACAGCCAGGGACCAAGAGTGTGCGGTAGGGTCAAAACACAGACCCGGTCCCAGCCAGCTGCCCACCTCCCTCCTGTGGTGCAGACTCTGTCTGGGCACTGTGGACTGAGCCCACTGCCTGTCCGCTGGTCAGCTGGCTGGACACCATGCTTGCTGACACCCTACACCTTAGGGAACTGATTGTCCTGGGGTGCAGGGCTCTACCCTCTCCCCGCTAGGTGACAGTGGCCAGTCTGCAGACCCCACTGCACACCCAGGACAACCACCGAACATCCTGGACCCCCATTCTCTGATCTGCAGAAAAGGGACGCTGGATCAGAGTGTGAAGTTTGGGGCTGAGGTCTTGCCCCTGGTCCCTCCCGACAGGCCTGGGAACAGGTGATGAGGGCAGGACCACCATTTCAAAGGATCTCCCTTCACATGAGGATACAGAGACCCCATGACAGGCCAGGCGGCAAGGAGAGGTGGGAAGGCAGTGCTCTTGCCAACTGTCCTTCAAAGGACGGACGGTCCAGCAGGGGCTGTGTTAGGGGGGTCACCAGTGACAATCCCAGAAGGGCCATCACCTCCAAAGTCACTTACAGGCAGGGTACCTTCTGGAGGTCTGGTCCTATCGGGCACAGCACCCCATCCCTATGCCCCCTCTCCTTCTTTGTCCCTTCCTAGCCTGTGCCCACCTCTCAGCCTCACCTCACCTGACCTTCTCTAGGTCCTCCCCTGCCCAGCTGCTTGGTGAGCTGGCCGAGTGGTCAGGTGGAGCTGACCATGGCCACCACCTCCGCCTGTAGCCCTGGTTACTAAAGGCTCTCTGGACCTCAGTCTTCTCATCTGTTAAGTGGGTGTAACTCCGGCCCCAGCTCCTCGCTGCCTTGGGGACTCTCCCCTAGCAGAACTGGTCCCCCTCTGCCCACTGCTGCCTCCTCCATCTGGGCTTCCATCCTTTCACTCCCCCTCTTTTCCCTTCTCCCCTTCTCATCTCTCTCTGCTTTCCTTCCTCCACCGCTACCAGGCCATGTGCAAACCAGAGAACAGTTCGGCGCCCAGCACTCTCGATGACCCCAGACCCCAGGCCAGGCTCTGACCCTCCCTCCCTCACACTTGGACCCTGGAACACCCTCCAGGTCCCAGCCCCGCCAGGACCCCGGTCTCCATAGTCTCGCTCACACCCCCATGGGCTGTGGACCCAGGTCAGCTCCACCTGGAGCCCTCCTCTCACCCAGGTGTTGTTTCCATCCCTACTTCCCACCTGCAGCCAGTCCCCTGAACCCCAGAGTCCAGGCTGGGTTCTGCTCCAACACCCACCTGAACAGAGCATCTCTGAGCCGGGTGTGGAGTCCCCAAGAATCATGGCCCGTCCAGTTGTCTGCAGGCCTGAGGGGCCATGAGGTGCGGCTCCCGAGGGCTAGGACGGGTGCAGCCCGGGTGCCCGGCTCCAACTGCCTCACTGCCGGCTGCTCTGCCCGGCTCAGACCTGCCTGCTGGGCTGGGAGCCTGGCCTGAAACTCTGTCCTCTGGGCGCCATCCCCGATGCCCTGCCCAGGGGCTGGGCCACGTCCCCCGCCTCCCTGTGTCCACGCTTCTGCTTGCCCAGTTCCCAGGCAGAACCCAGACTGGGACAGACCCCCACCCTGGGCGGGCGCCCACCTGACTCCTGCCCACGCACCCACGGCATCCGGGGCCTGGCTGGGCTGTTGCAGCCACGCCCTTGGGGGTCTGTGGTTGGAGGCCAATGTCCCAGCCCATGGGGCCAGTCCAGCCCAGCCGGCTGCTAGCCCGAACTCCACTGCTGTGTGGGATCCCCCAGCATCTACCAGCCCCAGAGCTTCCTGTTGTGTGGAGTCCTCTGGCCTCCAATCGTCCTAGAACCTGTCGCAGTACGAACTCCCCAGCCTCTGCTAGCCCCAAACCTACTAATACTTCCAGAATGCCACTGTTTGGGGTCCTCCAGCCTCTTCCAGCACCAGAACCCCCTACTGTGCGGAGTCCCCAGGGACCCAGGCATGGCCATGCAGAGTTGGCCCTTGTCCAGAGCCTTTCAGGCCCACATGGTCCTCACTGTGTGTCCACCGTGCGTGTGCACCCTGGGCTTCCTCCACAGGTTCACAGGTTCAAGGCTTTGGAGAGGGGGACCTCGGCCGCCCAGTTCTCAGTGCTGTGGAGCCAGGTAAGGCTGAAGCCGGCCATGTAGGCAGGCGTCCAGAACATTGGGCCATGCCAGTCTGAGCTCTGCAGAGAGTGGGTTTCACACTGCCCCATGGCCCTCAGCACAGGTGGACGAAGTGAGCCTGGGAGGGCAGGAGCACACCGGGCGACTTTCAACTGGTGATGGCTAAGGCTGAAAGGAATAGACCGTGAGAAGCGGTCATCTGGGGGCCATGTGACCAGCACCCTCTGACTGTTACCCAGACTGAGGCAGGGAGAGGGACAGAGGCCACAGACAGTCCTCAGTGGACTGAACCTGGATTCACTTTACACCTTGACCTGCTGCCGACCGAGGCCCACCCACTCCAGCCCTCAGCAAGACTGCCTTGCTCACGCTGCCCTGGCCTGCACCCAGGAGTGGTGGGTGACAGAGGGGACTTGAGAGGGGCTTCCACTGGCCCTGCTGTGCCACGCTGCTCAGCCTGCTTCCCGGGCACCTGCTGGGAGAAGCTGGCAGGTGGAGGACCGGTGGGCCAGTAGCAGCAGGACTCGGGGCGGTCAGGGCACAGCCGTGGTCTTAGGAAGGCACCTTGCTGACTCCTGCCTGGTATCCCACCCCGGAGGCCAGTGCTGGGCATGGGTTTGAGAGCGAAGCCAATCACGGCAGAGGCCCCTGCCCTGGGCCCTCCCGAGGCGAGGACTGCTTCCCTCACTCTCCTCCCTTGATAAGCAGAGTCCAGGAGGTGAGCCCATTCATAGGCACCGTGTCACCGGGACAACACGCTGTGGCCTCACACGGGGTCTGAAAGCCATCAGGTTCCCAGACAGTGGTACCTGCGGGTCCCTCGGGGCCGACCCTGCATGCCCGAGCCTTCCTTGGCTCCCAGCTGTGCACGCTGGACTCAGGCCCTTTCCGGGCTCCTGCCTGGACACCTGGTGGCGGGGGGGGGGGGCAGCCTGTCCAGCTAGGAGAAGCCAAGGAGGGCTTGTAGAGTAGGTGCACCTCAACAGCTGGGGAGAAGGAAGGGCATTGCAGGTGGCTCAGAGGAAGAGCAGCTCACAGCTCTCCTTGGCCTGTCTGCACCCACCAGTCACTCGACTCTGCCTCTGGGCTGCAGGTGGGGGCAGCAACCAGGAGGGGCCTGAAGCTGGCTGAGAGGGGAACGTGCCCAGTCAGTCACCATCGTCCTGTGCACCCCTTTGCTCCCAAATAGAGCTGGCAAACCCAGCTCACTGGCTGTCAGGTAAGGCGTGGGCAGATGGGGCAGTCCTCAAGGGCCGGCAGGACCCCGAGATAAGGCCTGTAGCTCCGTGGGGTCCTGGCTCTGCATCTGGGAGCAACTGTGGGGTGAAGAGCTCTGGTGGGAGCCTCACAGGGGGCAGTGGCCAGGGAGGCCCGCCACGCTGGGTGCAGGTGGGTGTTTGCAGAGGGGAGCCAGGGGCCCTGGTGCACACCAGCACACACGGGCACTCGTGTTCTCTCATGTTTGGGCTCTGGTCATGCCCCTCACCCTGCCTGCGACTCAAGGGCTCGTCCGGCGGACTGCGGGCCAAGCTCCCCACTCCCAGTGCGGCCAGGCCCACATTCAGGGTCCCAGCCTGGCCCAGGACCTACCTCAGGGGCGTCTCCAGGCCCTGTGTGCTATAGCACTCCACCTCGGACACACCATGCTGCTCAAGCTGCCGGCCTGAGGCCTTGCCTGACCCCAGCCCCGATGGATGCTGGCCGCCTTCAAAGGCCTCTGTGGGGCTGCATCCTGCCTGCTGCCTCCGCCCTCCCCACACCCTGCTCACCGACCCTGGCCTCCCGCCCCTTTCTGTTCCCTTGGCCCTGGCCTGTCCCCCTTGTTGCTGCCCCCTGCCTGGCTGGACACCCCCTCCCTCCCTGCATCCTCTGTCTCCCCTGCTCCCTGCCCTGAGCTGTCTCCAGGCCCTCGGTGCCCCTGCCCTGGGCGCTGTGGTTCTCCCTCTCCCTTCTCCTCACGAAGTTCAAGTTCGGCAGCTGCTTCTCTTTTGTTTCCTCAGCCCCCTCCTCCGCCCCTCAGCTCCACCACCTCCTCCTCTCAAGACTAGTAAAAACGTCCATACCAAACCTCCCTGCCCAGCAGCCTGGCCTCCTCATGGCGCTCAGCCCACAGCTGCCCTTGCTGAACGCCACCTTCTGCTCACGTTCTCCTCGTCCCTGCCCTTCCTCAGGCTACCTGGGCAGCTCCCTGGCCCTCCTTTGCCTGCTTGCCCAGAAGCTGGGCTCCAGGTCCCCGGCCTCCGCTCCAGCCTGCCTGCCCAGCCTCCTGCCTGCTCCCCTGGCCTGGCAGCTGGTTGGTGCTCCCTCCTCCTTCTCAGGCTTCATCGAGGTTTGGTCCAGCTCTGAGACCTGGATCTTCCTCCCTCCCGTCCCCATCCCAGGCCCTGCTCCTCATGCCCTCCTCTTGCTCTCATCCTCACCCCTTTGCCTCCCCCTCTTCTCCCTCAGAGGCTCTGTCCCCAGCTACACCTCCCTCCCCTCTTCTCCTTCCTTGTCCTGCCCCTTCCATTTGTTTATCCCCAGCCCTCTGCTCCTGTTATCACCTCAAGGCAAGGACCAAGATGCCCCAATAATCCAACCTGCTCCCCAAGTCGGTGGCTGCTGCCTGCCTGGCCCCAGCAGAGGAGCCCCAGAGGCAGAGATGCCCTCACACAGCGTCGTCAGGGCGCAGCATCAGGACTTGTGCGCCTGGGAAGGACCAGCAGGCACAGGTTGGCGCCCATGCCCCGGGTAGCCCAGGCCCCCCTTGCCCGGTTGCCTTCTGGCCAAAGTCCAGGCAGAGCAGCCCAGCCCATGGCTTCCACGGTTGGGCTTTGCTGTGACTCACTGGATGACACTCGCGGCTAGTGGCTGGATTCGCGGAGGGACTGGACCCATTTACAGGAATATCACTTGCCCCCGTTCTGAGCTGAGCTGCCCGAGCCCGGGAGCCACTCTAAATGCAGAAGCCATGGATCCACATTCCGGGCGGGAACACTGAGGCAGCAATCTGGGGCCCAAGCCCTCACAGCTGTTCCCTGGGGAAGCCGTCTCAGCCCCCTCCTGTGATCTGTCCCCCACTTCCTCCTTCCCCTGATGGCCTGACCCTGAGTGGACAGGACCAGGCAGCACCAGGACAACCTGCCGGCAGACTCTGGATGAGGTTTTGGCCAGCAGGGACCCCGAGGATGACCCACCATGGGAAACCGCAGTGCGTCGGGGCCAGAGAGGAGCAGCCTCTGTCAGGAAAAGCCCCACATGCCCTGTCCTGTCTGCAGTGGGTCAAGCGGCAGCTGCTGGTGGAGACTACGTGGGCCAGGAAGTCTGGTTCCGACCCCCCAGCCAGGCTGGTCCCGTGGCCAGTGTGGACGGGCGCCCGTGGCATCTCGCCGCCCAGCACAGCCGCTTCTGCTCAGCCCAGGAGAAAGGAGAAAATCCTGTGTCTGCCACCCACCCAGCCTCCGGCCAGGGCCACAGGCAGAGGAAACGAGGACAAGGGTCCAGGGAGCTGGCTGGGCAGCAGGCCGGGCATGCGCAGAGCACTCGTCAGAGGCCCTGGGCAGCTAACTGGTGGTGTCCCATCTGTGTCTCAGCCCATCCCCTCAGTCCTGGAGTCCCCACCACTGATCATGGGAATGCCTGGTGCCCAGGACGTGTTTGGGTTCAGAAAAAGGAAGCTCCCACAGAGCAGGAGGCCTTGGCCCAGAGAGAGCCCCCTGAGCCTGGAGAACTTGCTCGGCCATTGGTCAGCATGGTGTCAGCGGCTTCTGAGGCTGGGCAGATGGTGGCAAGAACAGGCCTTCCGATGCAGTGACCGGGAGGTGTGGCTTTCCACCTGTCCCCTCTGGTGCCCGGCTGTGATGGGAGGAAAGGGCGGAGACCCTGCTGTCACCTCCACGACCACCTGTCCACCCCTGACCAGCAGCCGTCCACCCGTCCTCACACAAGCTGTCGTTCTTTCCAGGCACCACACGGCCCCCCTGGTTCCTCAATGCGTCGGTCCATTGGCTGTTTAAGGTGGTGTATCCTCACTCCAGTCAGTCAGGTCTTCCTCCTGCGCTCTCTCTGCTGTCAGGAGCATTCACTAGGACACAGCTGACCTGCAGGAGGCTTCCAGGGCCAAGCGTCACACAGGAGGACACTGCCCATCCTCCTGTGGACAGAGACCCTTTGAGGTGACAGTGGAAAAGCTTGCCCACCAGATGCCAAACCCACTCAGTTCGTCCAGTCACAAACCCCTCAGCGCTTAGCCTCATTGCCACTGTCTCGGAGCTGCCTCAGCTGAGCCGCCAGCAGGTCCTCAAAGGTCCACATAGGAGCAGATGGCCTGTCGCTCCTGGCGGATCTGAACCACGTGACTTTAGATTAGTGGCACAACTCTCTACAGGCCATGTCACCAGGGTTCCGCTGTGCAAACACACACACACACACACACACACACACACACACACGTACATTTGTATCTAGTCCACGGACCCATGGTTACTCATTTTCCTACACATTTCCATCCATCTGCTCATCCGACGAGCCGTCCACCCACCCACACATCCATCCCCCAACTGACCACTCACGAAACCACCCAAATGTCTTCCCCAAACAATCAACCGCCATAAACTCCACTGAGTTGACCCAGCTCACAGGGACCTGACCGAACACTTGGAAACCATGGTCAGCAAGTCATCAAGCACCTGGGAGACAGTCACTGGAGCCCTGCTGGTCAGTCACCGCCGTGTTTGCCCAGCTGTCCGGGCATCCGTTCACCAGCCCTCTTTTCAGGTGTCCTTCTCTCCTTCTGTCCATTGATAAGGCCAGACATTCCACCATCTGCCTATTCCATTCACGCTTGTGTGTGTCCACCCAGGCACACGCTGACTCGTGCTCCCAGCTGGCAAGCCTTGTGTCCGGTTCTTCACACGCACGTGTGCGGCTGCCTCTCTATACATGTATTTACTCCTCATTTTCCTATTAGTCCGCTAAACAAGCTCATATTTAGAGCAGTTGCTGAACTTCGTGACCCTTGGCCAGTGCTGGCTGCTCCGTCCGTCTGCACTCAGGCCTCACCTCACAGCACCCACTCACCCTCTCTCCAGTTATCTCTCTTTTTGCCTCTTCACCCGTGTTTTCTCTGACAGGTACTGACACTTTCTGGGTTCTAGTGTCTGCTGAGGAGTGGATTAGCATCAACAGTCTCTGCTGTTATGATGCTGACATTTCAGTGGGAACAAACAAGTAAGCGTGTGTTGTGGTGTGTCAGGTGACGGGAAATGTCCTAACTTTCTGTAGAAAACGGAAGGGCAGGAAGGTGCGGGCTGTGGAGGAGATGCTGCTTTAGACGTGACGGGTGAGGAAATCCTGCTGGTCAGGTGCCCTTTTGAAGCCCTCGTCCCTTGCTGTTGAGAATGGGGAACGGCACAGCCCCTGCAGAAAACACTTGGGAGGTTGCTCCGCAAGTTGAACATAGAACTGCCAAGTGCACAGCAATCCCAAGCTTGTGAACCCACCCAGACGGAGCAAATGCAGGAGGTCCGAAAACTGTGTGCCAGAGTCCATGGCGTGAGTTCTCACCAACGGCCAAACGTGGGCACTCCAAGAGCCCGTCGGTGGACAAACACAGCATGGTACATGCGCACCGAGGACCATGGCTCTGCTGTGCAGAGATGGGGTCCTCACACCTGCCACAGCACGGGGGAACATGCCGAGCAAAATGGATCACTTGCAGAAGGAGAAATACCGAATGATCTCACGCACGTGAAATAAACAAATGGAGGAAGTGGAGCCTCTTGGTGTTTACCAGGCTGGGGGAGGGAGGGACAGAGGAAGTGTGTGCTTAGGGGGGAAGCAGTGAGTTTACGTTCACACTGGGGGGTTGTTTGGGAGAGGGTAGCAAGGACTGCTGCGTGACCCCAAGAACGTCATCGATATTGCTGACTGTTGCTGGAGAGTGACATTTCAATGGAAACTTGAGAAAAAAAAAATCATTGGAGGAAAGGTTCTAGGAGAAAAAATAGTGCAAGAATCCAGATTTAGGGGTGTCTGTCACGCCTCCGTTCCTAATTCTTCCCGTCTCAGTTTGTCCATCTACTTATGCTTTACCACCCTGCCCATTCATCTATTGCAGATCAGTCCATCTTCCCTGATAACATCCCGTTATTCTATTCACCATGTATCTGTCCACTCAACAGTCTTGCAGCCTTTGCTCTTATGTGCCAATCCTTACCTGCCCATCTCTCTCTCTCTTTTTTTCTCTTTTATTGGTTCATTGCTGCACATTTTCTTCTCCCTTCTCTCCCCCTCCCCCAGCCCACCTTTTGTAAAATGCACCTTTTGTTCCAGATTGTTCTCATACATAAATGCATGATGAGTATTAAATAGTATTTATCCTTTTGTGACTGAGATATTTCACTTAACATAATGTCCTCCAGGCTCCCCCATGTTGTATAATATTTTAGTATTTCATTGTTTTTCAGTGCTGCATAGTATTCCATTGAGTGGATGTACCATAATTTTTCTATCCGTTCATTTCTTGATGGGCACTTGAGTTGCTTCCATCTCTTTGGTATTGTGAATAACACAGCGATAAACATGGGCGTGCATTCATCTGTTTGATTCATGGCTTTGATTTCTTTAGGATATATTTCCAATAGTGAAATTGCTGGATCAAGTGGTATTTCTATTTCCAACTTTTTGAGAAAGCGCCAGACCACTTTCCATAGTAATGGTACCATTTTACACCCTTGCTAGCAATGAATAAGAGTTCCAATCTCGCTACACCCTGGTCAGCATTTGTTGTTTGCTGCCCTGTAGAACTTTGCTATTGTTGCTGGGGTGAGGTGATATCTCACAGTTGTCTTGATTTGCATCTCCCTGGTAGCTGGAGATTTTGAACATTTTTTCATGTGTTTGCTTGCCATCTGAGTTTCCTCTTTGGTAACGTGTCTTCATGTCCTGTGCCCATTTGGTGATTGGAGTGTTTACCTTTTTCTTGCTGAGGGCTGGAATATTCTATAGATTGTAGATATGAGCCGCTATCAGACATTTCATTTTGTCTATCCCTTGATACATCTGTTTACTAATTTCTCCAGGGCTAATTATCAGTTGATACAAATTCCTTCCAGGTGGTTCTGACTCAGCGGTGTAGACAGTTTCCTCTTTCGTCTGGGGAGGGTTTGGTGGATTTGCACCCTCAACCTTGATAAATAGTCCAACATGCAAAGCACGATGTCTCCAGGGCTCCTTGCACTTAGGTGTGATGTTTAACTGACTAGAGTCAAGAGAACAGCTGTGTGGCTGTTGTTGTTAGGTGTCACGGCTGACTCATTCCACTTTATGTACAATGAAATGATGTGTTGCCTGACCCTGCTGCCTTCCTGCTGTTGATGTGCCCATTGGTGCAGTCATAGTGGCAACCCATCCTGCGGAGAGTTGCCTCAGGCTAGATTCTCCAGAGAAGCAAAAACAGACATCCAAATGAGAGAACCCACCTGCCTGCAGGATCGAGTGAGTCCCAGGTCTAGCATGTAGCTCTGAAGGCTGATGAGTCCAAGGTCAGCATCTAAACTGGGTCATTAGTTGAAGGAACCACAGAGGAGTGGAGCCAGGTGCACGATGGAGACCAAGCCAGTTCCAGCAAACTTCCTTAAATACTCAGTGCAGCTCCCACCCTCAGCGAAGCACCTCCTCAACAGACTGGCCATCGCGGCAAATCCCACCAAAGGAATGAGTTTATTATTGAAACCATTTACATCAAGTAAGTGACCAAAGACTTGTAGACAGCCAGGTTGAAACCTGACCTTATTCATGTGTCTTCTTAGCTGAACTACTAGGAACAAGGTCCTTCTCCTGATACTATGTATGTAACATGAAGTCTCAACATATTTGCCTGCGAGCAGCATTCTTGGACTTCCTCCGAGACAGATTTGTGTTCTTTTGACAGTCTAAATATCATTTATACATTTATGTATCATCTATAAGCCCACATTCATGGAGAGACGTATACATCCGTACAGAGACACAGGAGCAGCAGGGCCAGCAAACAAGAGGAAGGCTCTCAACGCCTGGTACGGACATAAGAGCAGCGGCAATGGTCTTCGGCACGGTGACCGTGAATGTGGCAGAGCACAGAGCAAGGCTTTCATCTCTCCTTTAAAACGTCACTAAGAGTCTTAATAGACGTAATGACACCTAACAGCATCCGTCCAAACAACCTCCACTCGTCCATGTGTCTGTCTATATACTCGTGTCCGTCCATCTTGGGAATCCTAGATGTTAAGTGTGCTCACTTACACTGTGACCTGTCGTGTGAACAGAGCAAGCAAAGGTTCCCTGGTTTAAGATTGAGAAAAGCGGGAATCAGGGTTGTAGCCTCTCTCTATACCTATTCTATAATGTGCATATCAAGCAAATTCGTTGAAAAGCTGCACTCTATGAAGAGGAATGTGGCGTCAGGATTGGAGGAAGATGCATTAACAACGTTTGTTATGCAGATGACACAACCTTACTTGCTGAAAGTGGGGAGGACTTGAAGCACTTGCTGCAGAAGATCAAAGACTACAGCCTTCAACATGGATTACATCTCAATGTCAAGAAAAAAAGGGTCTTACCACTGGACTGATAGGTAACATCATGGTAGATGGAGAAAAGATTGAAAGCATTAACAATTTTTTCTTGCTTGAATCCACAATCAATACCTTTGGTACCAGCAATCAGAAGATCAGGAGATGTCCGCAGTCAAGGACCTCTCCAAATTAATGAGGAACAATGATGTCAGTTTGAGGACTAACACATGTCTGATTCCGCCCATGGTATTTTCAATCACTCGCTATGCATCAGAGAGCTGGACAATGAATAAGGATGACAGAAGAAGAACTGATGCCTTTGAGCTGTGGTGTTGGAGCAGAGCACTGGATATGCCGTGGACGGCCTGGAGAACATATAGGTCTTGGATAAGGTACAGCCAGAGCGCTCCTTGGAAGCAGATAATACAGCTTTGTCTCACAAACTTCAGGCATGTTGTTAGGAGAGGCTACTCTTTGGAGAGGGACATCATACCTGGAGAGGCGGCGTGTGGGTGAAAGACAGGAAGACCGACAGCCAGAGGGATTGACACAGTGACCGTAGCAATGGCTCAAGTGTGTGGGAGACTGCGAGGGTGGGGCAGGAGAGGACAAGGCTTGGCTCTGTTGTTCATAGGGTCACTGTGGTTGTACTTGATGACACCTAACAACAGCAAAGGGGGCTCTGGTGGCCCAGTCCATAGGGCGTTGCTCTGCTCCCCCCAAACACAGGCCTCTTTGGTGGTTTGGATCTATCAGGAGCTCAGAGCAAGACAGAGGAACACTGGCGTTTGGTGTGATGTACCGTCTCAGAGACCCAGAGGGAAGGTCAGCGAGGAGTCAGTTCTGATTTGATGGCAATGAGTTTGAGGTTTCTGCTTCTTTAGTTGTCATTAAGGAGACTTGCGAACCTCAGTGCCCTGGGTGCATCAGAGGAGAGTGGGGAGCTGCACGCTCTTGGGGTTGCAGCCTTTCAGACGCAGACTATCAGGTCCTTCTTGTGAGGCGGCTCCACGTGGTTTAAACCACAGAAGATTGCAGTTCAGCGCTTCGCCACCTGTGCCACCCAGGAGCTCCCAGGAGCAGCTAGTATTTATAAGAATATGAGCTGGGAACCTTCCGCAGTTCCTCCTCTACTAAACGCTGTTGGTTGGTGGCATGGAGCAGATTACAACCCACAGAGACTGAACAATAGATGAGAATTTGACCCCAGCCTGCACCATCACCATCTCTGACGGTCTCAAGCCCACTGTAGGTTCACTGTGTCTGTTCACCTCATTGGAGGTCTTCCTGTCTTTCTCTGGCCTCCACTGTTCCCAGAACGATGTCCTTGCCCAAGGACTGACCCTTCCTGACCACATGCCCAAAGGACGTAAGATGAAGTCCCACCGTCGGCCTCTAAGGAACACTCTGACTCTCTCCATGGCAAGTTTGGTTGTTTGTTCAATACAAAGGTATCTATGAGCTGTGGTGCCAGAGAAGAATATGGAATACACCATGGACTGCAGGGTCATCCTGCAGAGGGTGAACCCGGGCTGCTTCCTGGAGGCAAAGATTCTGAAGCTTTGTCTGACATGCTTTGGACATGTTGTCAGGAGGGACCAGTCCTTGGAGAGGGGTGTCATGCTTGGGAGGGTGGAGGGTCAGTGCAGGAGAGGAAGACCCTTGATGAGAAGGATTGACTGGGGTAAGAGAGGTAGGTGTGTCAGAGACATTAACATTGGTTCAGGATAGAGAAAGATTCAGAACTGTTGTACTTGCAGTCAGTATGAGTTGCAGGTGACTTGATGGCACATAACAACAACAACAGCAACAACAACATTCTTCACTCTTCCTTTTTCATTGTTCAACTTTCACGTGCACAGGAAGCAATTATCATAAATCATCACAAACTCCTGATGGGGTGAGTCGCTGTTCACCACCACAGAACCAACTCCGACCCGTGGACAGCAAGTGTGTGCAGAGTAAAACTGCTCCGTGGGGTTTCTGACTTTGCAGATGTCACGGCTTGGATGAGTGAGCCCGTCAGGAGAGCACCTGTTTGCTGAAACACCTCAGTTGGTGTTCAGTCAAGTCCTGGGGACTTCCGTTCTGTCAATACCTTCCGATCAGGTTGGATTTCTTTCTTTGGAACTATTGGTTGTATGGTACTTCTTGACTGGTTCGGGGTTGACCAATTCTTTTTGGTAGAGTGACTCTCTGTATTCCTTTCATCTCTTGATGCTTCATTGAATCTTTTGTCTCTAGAACTTTTCAGCATTAAAACTGGAGACTTTAGTTTCATTTCTTACTTTCACTTGAACATCTCTGTCCTCAAGGATAAGTCTCGGAGTCTCTTATGATACTTTTGTATCCCTTTCTTTATAGTTGCATTCTCTTTCCTCATGGGTGCTGTCTGTGACATTATCCCACAACATCTGGTCTTCAGTCATTAGTGTTCAGTTCATCAAATCTGTTCTTGAGAGGGTCTCTCAGTTCAGATGGAATGAAGTCAAGGTCTTTTTCACACTTGTGGACTTCTCTTCAGTTTCAATTTGAACTTGCAAATGAGCAATTACATAACCACCCGCCTCTAACTGATGATTCCCAGCTTCTTCGTCATCTCCTTCCATGTGTGAAATTGGTTTTCTTCTTGTGTATTTATTCCATCTAGTCACTTAGATTTTTTCAAAAGGTATTTGTCATGAATTAATAATTAGTTCTACAAAATTATATCCTGTAATCTCTGACTTCATTTCTGTCACCAAGACAGAAATAGTTTGCAACTACAAATCCTTCTTTGTTTCCAACTCATTCTATATCTGAGCTGAACAAATTATCCTGGAAGTTGCACTACGTGAAGAAGAATGTGGTAGCAGGATCGGAAGAAGTCTCGGCAACAGCCTGAAATATGCAAATGGAACAACCTCACTTTTAGTCTTTTTAGTGAGAGACTCGAAGCACTTATGGAAGAAGATCAAAGACCACAGCCTTCAGGAAGAATTACATCTCAACACAAAGAACCCAGAAATGTCACCTCTGGACTGATGAGTAGTATCACAATAAATGAAGAAAAGAGTGAAGTTATGAGCATTGAATTTACTTAGATCCACGATGAATACACAAGGTCAAGAAATCGAGATATTGCATTGAGCAAACTGGCCATCAAGGATCACTTCAAAATGCAAAGTGCGCCTTTTTCCAAGCGGCCGGAAAGATGGGGGACATCCAGACGGAGTGCACCTACCGGAAGCAGCCGACCGTCTTCCAGAACAGAAAGAGAGTGCTGTTGGGGGAAACCGGCCAGGAGAAGCTCCCGTGTTATTACAAGGACATCGGTCTGGGCTTCAAGACCCCCAAGGAGGCCATCGAGGGCACCTACATTGACAGGAAGTGCCCTTTCACTGGTAACGTCTCCATCCGAGGCGAATCCTGTCTGGGGTGGTGACGAAGGTGAAGACGCAGAGGACCGTCGTCATCCGCCGACATTACCTCCCCTGCATCCGCAAGTACAATCGCTTTGAGAAGCGTCACAAGAACACGTCTGTGCACCTGTCTCCCTGCTTCAGAGACGTCCAGATCAGCGACATTGTCACCGCGGGCGAGTGCCGGCCACTGAGCAAGACCGTGCCGTCAATGTGCTCAAGGTCACCAAGGCCGCGGACACCAAGAAGCAGTCCCAGAGGTTCTGAGCCGGACACCACCCAGCATGAAATAAAGCTTACTTTTTTCCATTTAAAAAAAAGTGTGACGTGCAGGGAGGTCAGTGCAAGACTCAAGGAGGTCAGTGCTTGACTCAAGGTTGGTATTTTCAATTGCTTCACACACATCTGAAAGTTGGGAGGAGGTAATTGTGCAACAATGAAAGAATCATTTTTAAAAGGTGAACTAGAGGAGGGAGCGGAGGCAGAGAGGGTAAAATGTGCAACAAGGAGTGAAGGAAAATCTAACTTTTCCGTAAATCTTTGTTGAAATTACAATTAAAATGAAAAATCTTATTAAAAAAAAGAAAGTTGGACAATGAATAAGGAAGGCAAAAGAAGAACTGATGTCTCTGAATTGTGTTGCTGGCCAAGGACACCGACTCCACCACGGCTGCCACCACGCCCAGAGAAGTCCACCCTGGAGGACGCGCAGTCAGAGCTCCTTCCGGGCGAGAAGGGTGGCCCTTCAGCTCATGGACTGCGGACTGTCCTTAGGACGCGTCCATCCTCGAAAACAGGCTTCACGCTTGGGCAGCAGCAGGGGCTCCACGAAAGAGACACAGACTTTCAACAAGATGAACTGACCCCGTGACTGGAGATGGTGCGGGTGGGGCAGGGCTCACTCTGTTGTTCGTGAGACCACAAAAATGACACATTTTTATTTTCATAAATGACCTTTTAAAAGTACCTCCCCCTTTCTGATCAAGTCGCTCTTCTCTTTGGTATTATACTGAACTGCTCACCCACCCATTTAATAATCACAAATCCTCCCACCTTTCTATTTACGCAACACTTCACCCATCAACCCATCCATCAACGTATGGATTTGTCTGTCTGTCTGTGTTATCTATCCCCATCTATCCACTCATCCATTTATTTGTCCGTCTGTCCATCCATCCACGTGCCTGCCCCTTTGCTTGTTTATGAACCTGTCATCTCCCTCCTAGTCCTCACACTGTCTCTTCATGTCCTCCACTATTAGATGTCTTTGCACCCAGCGATCCAGCCTTCCTTTTGGTGATTTCTCCATCCTTTGTGCATCCATCCATCTCTCTACCTCTATCCCACTTTTTTCTCTCTCGCTCTACTTTTCAACTTATTAATATTTTTCATTATCAATCTTACTTTATTTTCTTATTTACTTCCTTCTGTGACCAAGACACAATTCCCATCCTCGTGAGCTCATGCTCCAAGGACATAGATCCTCGGAACCCGGGTGGTGCTGTAACACCTGCACAGAAGCTGGGCAACAGGAGTGAGCTTTGTTCACAGACTCCTGTCCCCCTACCCCTACGCTGCCACAGGTAACGCGTGGGTCCCCACACAATGCTGTCCCAGGGGAAGGCGAAGGGGCAGCGAGACTGCCGTGGGGGCTCAGAAAGTCAGCCTGAGCGGCTCCTCCGACAAAGATCATCCTTAACTTACGGAGGAGGCCGCCTCCAACCTGAGCACATTTGCCTGTCGGAGGCATCCTTGGTCTAAGGAACCACTTCTGACCAGCAATGTGCAGCAGAGGCCAGAGCAAGGGCTGGGACGCTGGGGCGGCCAGGAGGCTGCGATGCTGGTAGGAGTCCAGACGAGATGAGACTCTAGAGGCAGCTTTCTAGATGCCTCTGGAGTGAGCGGGCTAGATCAGTCCCTACTCCCACTGTTGGTTGATGGGAGGTACCATGGAAAGCCAGTGTCCTACTGTCATAGTTTGTCCTGCTGTAATGTTGTAGGATATGACACCGGTATTTTGCATACCAGCAGGACCCCTCTGGGTGAACAGGTTGAAGGTGAGCTTCCAGATGAAGAGAGAGGTGATGATCTACCTCTGAAAAGCAGCTGGTGAAAACTCCATGGATGGCAAGCAAGCGTCGTCCGATTTCCGAGCCCTGGATCTCCCTTCTGTTGTGTGTATGAGGTGTGTACGCACATCTGAGCTAGAGCACTGGGCGAAGGGGACAAAGTGGGGGTCAGGAGAGTGCTGGGTGCGGGGCGGGGGGAAGGCAGCTTTGGAAGTCAAGGGTGGCTTGCTTCTCAGACAGACACAGGGGTGCAATGACCTTCTGGGTGAGGGGAGCCCAAAGTGGGAAGGAGCAGTGTGTGTGGTCCCATGGGCAAGGATGCCAAGGAGGGATGACCCCTTCCTGTGCCCCTTTTGCCACAGGCCACAGCTGGGGGCACTGTGTTGAGAGATGCAGTGAGTGGGCTTCACTACTGGCAGAACTGACGCCCTAGCTCACCCAGGTCACTATCAACAGACCTCTTTTGGAGTTTACATGCGTGGCCTCAGAGTGGGGGCTACCGCAGGAGGTCCTGTGGGTCCGGGGGCAGGCAGGTGTTGGTGGAGGGCACTAACCCTGTCATCCACACATATCCTTCTTGGAGTGGCCCCTGCCCAGCTCGGGTGGGAGGCCCTCACATTCCTGAGGCAGGTCAATACCTCGAAGGGGAATGAGGTGGTGCCTGAGTCCTCAGACAGCCCCCCTTGTTAGCCGTGGGATCAGACGGCGCCCCGCAGCCCCCATAATTTCCAGCCTGGAGGCAGTTAACAGAATGTAGACAGGGCTGGCCTGGACCCAAGAAACAGCCAAGGACTCTCAGCCCCCACTCATTCTTCAGCCCTCACCATGCCTGGGTCCCCCTTATCTGCCCGTGTCTGGCACCAGCCCGCCTGTGCTGGGCGGGGAGGCTCGGTCTTCCTGACACCTTGATCTCCCATAAATCCTGTACCACCTCTCCTACGACCCCTCGGGACCTCTCCAACTGCTCGGTGTTGGGGAGTGGGTGGAGGCTGCATTGGTGGAAAGGGCCTAGAGACTGGGCTGCTCCCTAGCCACACCCCCAAGAATGCACATTGTAAATTCATGCACCTCCCCAAGTTCACAAACTCTTGTATACAACCTTGTGCAGGTCTGAGCACCCTCCAAAATCACAGATCTCCAACTCTTAGCTCACACATCCCAGTCCATGTCACCATAAGTCCGTACCCCCAAGTCCATGCACACCCCAAGTACATTGCAAAGTCTGAATATCCTTAAATCTGAGCACCCCAAGTCTTACACCTCCAAGTCCACAAATCCCCAAGTCTATGTAGTCCCTATGTCTAAACACAACTGTGCACAAACACCCTTGAATCTGTGCACCCCAAGTCTGGATCCCACAAGGCCTATTTGTCCCTAAGCACCTTCAAGTCTGTAAACTCCAAGCTGGCACACCCCTCATTTACACCCTTAGCCCAACACTTTGTCAACCCTGCCCCTCACTGTCCCCGAGTGGCGGACACCCCTCATTTAAACTCTCAGCCCAGCACTTAGTCGACCCTGTCCTCCATGTCCCCCTCTGTCCCCGAGTGGCTGCTCCTGTCTGTCTCAGAGCCCCTGAGGTGCTGCTCCACCATCACTCGGGCCCAGGCCTCTGGAAAGGGCTCCCCTGGCATGAATGGCCTGGACCAGGCTAGGGAAGAAGTGGATGGTCCTGTGTGCCTGTGGAGACAAACGGGTGGTGTCAAGTCTTGTGCCTCCTATGGGGGGGGGGGCTGGAGGGGCTACTGGAGCAACACCTACATAAACCTGTCCTGGGTGGTGCAGGAAACATGGCCACACCTCCACACAGCCCATGGACCAGGTGGTCAGCAGGGCGTGGGGAGATCCCAGGAGGGTTATCATTCAGTACCCAAGGGAGCCCCAGCTTTCAGTCCGTGGAAAGAGGACCCAGGGATCCCCCAGAGAGGTCCAGCGGCCTGCGTTCTGGCCGGGAGCCATGCTGGGAGGTGCAGGCTGTGACGGGTCTGTCCAGGGCGCTCCCTCCAGATGGGCTATCTCAGTAGTGCCCATGGACTCTTGGAGCCTCTGTGTCTATAGGGGAGGGTCCTGGGACCACCTCATCGGGCCTTGGGGAGGCAGACCAGGACTTCAGTGAGGAAGGTCTACCGAGTGTGTTCTGATGGGGAACTGAGGCCTTCAAGGGTGGGGAGTTGGTGGGGGCCACGCTCACAGCTAGCGGGGCCACACGAGGCCTCCACTGCGCTCGGGGCCTGCCCACTGTGCTGGCCAGCCCAGCGAACAAGCTGACCTGAGAATGTCCCAGGTCTCAGAGGGAGAGACCTCCTGCCGTGAGTACCCTCCCTTCCCGAGGTGGCCAGCTTCTAGTGGGTGCAAGCTGGTAGGTCACAGAAGGGAGGACAGACCCTCCCCCGTCCCACAATTTGTCATCAGAGACAGGAAAGGGGTCGGGAAGAGGGGAGCTGGCTCCAGGGTGGGTGGGTAGAGCTGTGAGGTCCTCCCCGCTCTCCTCAGAGACTGAATTGAAGGGGTCCAGCTGGGAGGATGTGGGAGGAAGGCATTCATCATGGCCCCTCTGCTTCCCCTCCTCCTGGGAAATTCCAGGCTCCAGAGACCCCTCAGGGGCCCGGAGGGGGCCCTACCAGGGGGGTCTCAGCCCAGGCCAGCTGTCTTATTTTCTCAGGGTGAGGACGTGGGAGTTACCCTCCTCTCAGGAGCCCCTCAGCTGTACCCACCGCCCAGGGCTTTGTCCTAGGCTGGCCAGGTGCCTGACTGCCCCCGGGCTCCTCCCACTCCTCTGGGCCCTCGCTGCTGGCTCTCAGGGGTTAGACCCACACCTCCTCCTCTATGCCCCCTACAGAGCCTGGAACCTCTGCAGGCTGTCAGGGTCAGGTGATCTACGGGGGGGGGGGGAAGTCCTGCCTGTTGGCCCTCTTGCAGTGCTGGGTTGGGGTGATGGGACCGAGGCCTGGGCAACAGGGACAGTGCCTCCACTTTCTGCTGCTGTGGTCTAGAAGAGAGGGGATGGGCCCCGGGTTGCCCATGTGCCATAGTGAAGGGACATGTGGGGGTGCCAAGAGAGTCCTGGGAGCTCCTAGGGGGTGGAGGTCACCACCGCCCTGAAAGGCTCAGTTCCTACGACAGTGGCTCTGGCGCCGTCAGCGGCCACCATGGAGAACAGATGGCAGCAGGTGGGCGGCAGGGACAGGAGAAGTGCTGGACCACAGTGTGGGTGCGGAAGTAACAGGGGATGAGGGTTCCAGGCCCACATGTGCTAACCTGCATGGGTTAGGTCCAAGGGCATCTTGCCCTTTGGCCCCTCCCTGGTCAGTGGGTGACCCCTGTCCCTGCCGCGCCTTGGCCCCTGCTCATCACAGCGACAGCAGGACATGGGAGGACAGAGGACCAGAGGACAGCGGACTGGGAGCTGGGAGGAAAGAATAGCAAAGCGGGGGCCCCAGGGCCACGGCCCCACCCGCCAAGGGGAGCTTCTCAGTTTCTTCCTGCTAGGCAGGCGTAGAGGGCTCTGGCTGGGGGCTTCCCAGACCCTGCCCCTCTGTGGGCAGCCTCTGTGCTGGGCAGGAAAGCCCCGGCCACTGGCTGAGTCACCGGAAAGGGAGAACCAAGAGCTGTCTCGGTTTCATTCTGAAAGAACCTCAACTGTAGGGAGAAGGTGGTGCCTGCACCCCCTCCTGCCTGACCCCCCAAGGGGCAGCCCAACCCTGGGAGTCAGCGTGCCTAGGCTCAGCTTCCACCCAAAACCTGAGGAATGGGGACAGCTGGGCAAGGTGGACCAGGACGACAGTGGTGGAGGCAGCTGGCACCCTGGTGGGCATCTTGCTAAGAGCGGGAAGAGGCCAAAGGAGCAGGATGGCCCACAGTGCTGATGTGACAGCCACCTCTGCTCAGAGAGCCATCCCGGCTCTGGATGTGCCTGCAGGTGGCCTGTCCGCACTCTAAGATGCTCACATCCGCAGAACAGCAGCGCCCCGTCCCCTCGGCCCTCGTGGCTGCATGCACTCAGCCCCAAAGTGGTAGACGCGACTCCACAGGCCCAGATTCCACCTGTTCCCTAACCACACCCCCCACACGTCCCGTGACCAGGCCCCCAGGCCCAGCTCCACTCCACACTCATGGGCCTAGCAGCCCAGGGACCTGTGGGGAACTGACAACGAGAAGGCGAGATGACAATGACAGCGCCCCCAGCACTGTGTGCACACACATGCGAACACGCATATACATTTCCACAGCCAGTCACACCCCCACGCAGCATTCACACTCACACGCCCCAGCACTCACACGCGTCCATACACACACTCACAGATGTCACACGAGCAGTCGTGTGTGTGCACACACACTCGCACACTCACTCGTGGGGACATGCACATGCAGGCTCACACCTTCACACATCTGCTCACACGTAGATCTGTACACACACACACACACACACACTCACACACGTGCTCACACTCACACGCACTGTCATGTCCACATGCAAACACTATCACTCAGGTGTTACACACCACCACACAAATACGCACATTTGCACTCACACACACACTGACACGGACACACATTCACACACACATGTGTGTACACACACACCACCATACTCGTACACTCACACACACTCACACTCACAGACACACGCCACGCACATCCTCGCAATCACCCCCCACACTCTCACATACATTCACACTCACCATGTACACCCGTATACTCTTACCCCCACCCCCCCCCACCACAGTATGAAGACTACTCCCATCTCCATCACAACCGCAAGGTGTCACCACTGGATGGGGTGCGGGCCGCCTGTGAGATCATGGGGCGTTGCATGGTCAGTTACGCCCTGAATTAGTCCTAGGCTCACCTAGGGCTCACCTGCACCCCCAGGCTGTATTCTAGATGACCACATTGGACACGTGTGGGCCTGAGTCTGCATGGGCCTCACAACTTCACTGCAGCTGCTTGGCCCAGGTGTTCTCACTCTCCACACACCCGAGCGTCTGCCCCTTGTGCCCCTCCTGGACCCCCGGGCACTGACCACCAGAGCATCCACCTCAGCTGGCCAAAGCCCTGCCCATCCTGAGCCTGACGTCCTGCCTGGCAGCCTCTGTCCTGTCAGTGCTCAGTCCTAGGCCCCGAAGTCAGCTCAGTCCGGAAGCAGCCGCCAGGGCCTAGGGGCCAGGCCTAGGCTTTCATTCTCAGTGTCCCCCACAGAGCTGGCTGTGAGAGTGCCAGCGGTGACTGGGGTCATGAGGCACCTTCCACCTCATCCTCCTGTCGCTTGCACTCCCAGGAAGTGTTGAAGTTCACAGCACAGATCTGTCACGCTTGGGGTCCGTCCACTCCTGGATGCTGACCGTGTGCTGCGCTAGCAGCCCCCTCGACCAGCTCACCACGTCCAGCACCACTGCACCCCAGTCTCCTGAATGCCCTCCTCAGCCCAACATCCAACACGCCTCTCACTGCTCAGGCTGGATTCTGGAGGTCCACTTGGGGCTAGCCCCTCAGCCTGGGCAAAGGACTCCCCTGTTTACGAGGCTGAGGCTCTGTGGCAGTGCCAGCTGGAGGGGTTCCCCTGTCCGGAGCCTGGGAAGCCCTGTTCCTGGCCCCTCCTAGTTTGCAGGCTGTGGCCTGAGGTCCACCATCAGTGAAGACCTAGGCTAAGCATTGCCTTCCCCTCCAGTTGACGTCGCAGTGGCCCAGCCTGGACCCAGAGCCAAGGTGGCCAGTGGCCACTTACCCCATGGCCTCATCCACCAGCAGCTTCTGCTCCTCAGAGTGCGGGTCACTCGCGGCCTCCGCCATGGCCTTGCTTGCTGGGACGCTGTCTGAATCTGTGCGTGCTGTGGCCTCTGGTGCTGGGTGGGAGGCCCGGTGCCCCACCCCCACCCAGCTTGGTTTCACTTCCCCCTTCCTGTCGCAGGTTGAGGTTGGAGCCCAGGCTCCGCTGGGCTTGTTTTCACGCTCTCTGCAAGAGGAGGAAATGTGAAGCAAGCTGAAGGCCTTAGGGTGGTGAGGCTGGGCCGGGAGGCCCCTTGCACCCCTGTGAGGTAGACACCTCACTGAGGGGCGGGACCCCCACGCCCCCTGGACCCAGCCTGCAGCCCCACCTCACGTCTGCTGCCCCCAGGTTGGGTCGAGGTTTCCTGAGGCATCTATACGAAATGTAGGCCTCTTATTGAAGAATTTAATTTTTTCTCCTTCCTGTTGTTGAAATTATGCATATCCCATTATTTCAACCGCTCCTCCAGGTACAGCTCAGAGACACTGATTACACCTGGGGCTTGCCCTGCCCTCCTCATTCTCCTCTCAAGTTACCTTTCCCGCCCCTGCCTAGGGTGAGGCACTCACTCATCTGTCCAGGGCTTTATCTAGTCTTTTGAGTTGCCACTGTCACCTTGATCTCAGTGAGATAATTCTAGAAAGAGATTCCGGTTGGGGCAGTCCTCCCTTGCTGTTCTGGCTCCATTCCTTGGTTTTGATAAGACTTGAGGGGATATTTGTGGTTTGGGGCTCAGGACCAGAGATTTGGGGCACATCAAGGTCAGTTGGGATAACTTAATCCACAAAGACAAAGCCCTACAACCTACTTTGGTGAGGAGAGGGGAAGGTGCTCAAAGCTTGCCAGCAGACATCTGGTCTCTCCCCACATGGTGCAAAAACGGGGGGGGGGGAATCAATGAGTGCAGAGGGTGAAGGGACCCCACGAGCAGCTCCTCAGTCTGCACCAGGAGGAGCTAGTTGGTGCCCACCTGCCTCCAGGGATGACACTGAAAACAGTCATGGTGGAAGGTTCTGGATGGAGGGCGAGGACAATGTGGAATAACACCACCTTCAAATTCCAAGACTCATGAGTCTGGTGGACACCAATGGACCCCTGGAGACAGTGGGCCTCAGATTCCCTCCAAGCCCAGGGCTGAGACCATTCCTGCACCTCAGCTTTCAACCAAATTATAGGGTCCCCCATAAATGGTGGTGCCAGAGAGGAGTGAGAGCACATGCCATGAGCCCCAAAGGGCAAGAGGCAGGGAGGTGAGCACAGAGAGCTGATGGCGGGCAGCAGGGAGGGCTGCCACGTCATGGGGACAGCACTCAGTGCCACGGAGCAAAGTGTGCACAAATTGTCGGCATGGAAAAAGCCAGTTAGGTCTGCAAAGTTTCACCGAAATGATGATAAAAGTATCTCTTGGGCAAATGTGGAACTTCTTTGATAAGATTCTCTGTCTAAAGGTCAGTTCTTCAATGTGGCCTTACAGAAACCAATCAAATCTCTTTCAGAGCCAGGAGATCCTCACCCTGATGTACTCTTGTGGCTCAGAGGCCCATGAGGCGGCCCGCCCCACCCACGTCATAGCAGAGAAATTCAAGGGTCTTTCCAGAAAGTCAGAATCCACCGGAGGCCAAGAGTCCCCCAATGTGTGGGCTCCCCTCTTTCATTCCCTGAGAACACCGCAAGAGCCTCATTTGTGGGCCCAGCATGGAACAGAAACAGGGCCCCTGAGTTTCAAAATCAGGAGCAAATTCAAGAGACTGAGTCACATCATGCACAAAAAATGAGCAGAAATCACATCAACAGCCTAAACTCGAGAGGGAAAATTCTGGGGAAAGTTTAGGAGTTGGTGTTAAGAACATTGTCTCTGGAGATACATTGTCTCTGGAGATACGCTAGTGGATACCTGACACTAAGAACACTGGCCACAAAAGAAAATCTAAAATAATTACATTTCCTCAAAATGAAACAAATAAGCAAACAGAACCCCCAGTGCATCAAAGGGCTCTGCAGAAGTAAAGAGACGCCTGAGAGATGTGAATGGAAACCAATCAGCAGATAGTTTAATATCCAGAGTTATCTGAGGAATCATTTTTTTCTTCATTGTAATATTTTCTTTTTCACTGTTACTCGCTTTCTGCTCCCCTTCCTTCCCCTTTTCCCAGACACCACACAATGCACCCCCTGTTCCAGATTGTTCTCAGGCTTATAACACATGGTCCTATATTCCTTACAGGCCTTCCTCTCATCTGTTCTAACACACTGTCAGTTGTCTATCCGTGCTTTCCCCGTTCCCTCCCCAACCACCCTCCACGTCTGTCCTATTTCATAACAGCACTGTTATGTAGTGTTTATCTTTTTGTGGCTGAGATATTTCACTCAGCATAATGGAACTCCTCTAACTCAATAACAAACACCGATAACTTGATCATAAAGTGGCCAAGTGTTTGAAAGCTCTTCTGCAGAGAAGATGAACAATGGCCAACAAACACCTGAAATGGTGCTGTCACCAGGCACTTGGGAAAGCAGCTTCCGCACCCTCAGCTCCGGTGTGACAGGGCCTGTCCCTGAGGTCCCCTGTGGAGTGGTCGGTGGCTTCAGTCACTGGCCCTTCGGCTGAGAACTCGGCTCAGCTCTTACTGCTGTGCTGTTGGGCATCCTCTCAGCAGACAAAGGACCTCTCCCAGTCAGCCTGAGAGGTGCCGACATCCTGTGCTGACGGCTCTGTAGCCTCGGACTCGAGCGGAGGTTAGAGAGTGACATGTCACTGCCTGACGCCACATCTGCAGGATCACCACGTGAGGACAGGTAAGCAAAGGTGCATCAGATGCCAGAGCAGAGTGGGCTGCACACTGGCTCCGGCAGAGGCGAACGGCAGCGGGACACACCCAGCTCTGAGTGAGGCCGAAGGCTGGGGCTCTTTGAGGGAAGAGATTTGGGTGAAGGTGAGAGTAGTTCTGTCTGGTTCCGGAGGGGCAACTGAGCGAGAGGAGGCTTGTGTGGTGGGGTAGCTGGGGACCTGCAGGGACTGAGGGGTGCTGGGAAGTTCCTGGGCTGTGCTCCGCAGACCTGGAGGGGTCAGGGTCAGGTGCATTCACAGCATATACAGAACCCCTGGGGATCTGGAGTAGGGTGGTGGTCCAAGCCCAGAATGACGGGTGGAGAGGGCACCAGGGAGGGGATGTGGGGAAGAGTGGGTGGCATTATCCAGTAGGTGATGGACTAGGGGCCGGTAGCAGTGTGATTGATGTCTGCACTCCTGAGTAGAGAAGAGGGAGTCAGGGCAAGAAGGTGAGGAATAATGGGCCTCTTTTTGGTGTTTGGCTTTGAGTGGCCTGGAGGACACCAGGGTCACAAGACGAGATGGGGGTCCCCTTGGTGGTTTCCAAGACAGAGAGTGGGTGTTAGGGCTGAATATGTGAGTGACACGGGAGTGATGAAGGCTGAGGAAGAGTCACCCAGCACATGAATTGATGCTCAATCCATCGGCCACCAAACCTGAGCGAGACACCACTCATCCCCATGAGAATGGCGATGACCAGAAAGTGGCCAACAGAACACACCAGCAGGCCTGCAGAGAAGCTGGGCCCACAGCCAGAGGGAAGGAAAATAGTGTGACCACTGTGGAAAATGGTGGCCACCAACATTTGGGTGGCTACCACTGCATTGTCGTGGCTGCTGTTAGTGCGATTGGGCAGATTCGGCCTCCTACAGAACGAAGCACACTGGCCCTGACCTGTCCTGATCACTGTCGTGCTGAGGTGTTAACTCTGAGTCATAGCAACCCCATCAAACCACCACAAAGCCCCAGGGTCCCCATCCCAGCAGACGCCCGGGGAAGCAGAAGCAGGACACAGAAGCCTGTTAGTGCTCTCTGGCACGCTAGTCAAAGGTGGAAATAACCAAGATACCCGTGGACAGAGGAGAGGATACGCCGCCACGAAGAAAGGGTCACACCCTGGACTAGTCCTCAGCAGCAAGGAGTCCTGGTGTGTGCCAGGCGTGGACAGCCCGCTTACAGACTGAGAGAAACAGGCCCAAAGCAGGGGACAAACACTGTGCCTCCTCCTGTGAAACACGATGGCACGGAAGCCAGGGGTTGCTGCGGCCAAAGGGGTCACCTGGAGGGAGAAGGGAAGTGGTGCTCAGGGGTCAGGAAGCTCATGGTCATGGTGGAGGTGGACTGGGGAAGTGTGAGGGGTGGACCCGATCTCATTGAAGTGTACATGCAAACGTTGGGTTTGTTCTTGTTGTTTTCCTGGATTCTAAGCTGACCATATACGTGGAGAAAACAAGAATGAGGAAGTGGTCAGGACTCAGGAACAGGTCAACCCCAAGATGCTAGTCATGTGTCTCCCTTGGTGATGTTGTCACCGTGACCTTGGCCAAGGCTGTGGCCACATTTCACAGATGGAGTGGGCTCCTGAGTTCCAGCCCAGCCATGACCTAGTGCTGAGGACATGGCCAGATGACCAGCATGTCAGTGTGTCTGTGAGATGGGCATCGTTACATCTGTAGGCATGAGGGAGCTGTGTTGAAGGTTTGGGCATCCCCCACGTGGAGCCCCAGGAAGACCAGGTGGGGTGAAGGTTAGTGGCTTTGAACCCTCAGACCCACATCCTGGAGGATGTTGACAGAAAGAAATTTCAAGGGGGTTTGGAGGGACAATGGTGGTGGGACAGGAGGGAAAAGGACTTGCTGGCCCTTTCGGCCAGGAGATCAGCTGCTAGTGCAGGAACAGGCAGAGTGTGTGTCCCAGCTCACTTGAAGCCCAGGTGTTCTATGAAGCCAGGTTCCTCCTGGTTACGTGCCTTCCTCCTTTCCGATTGGTCAGTAAACACCAAATGGCCCTTGTCTTAGTATTCTAGCCAAAGTCCCAAGACTGTAGGCCTTGCAACCAGCCTTCCTCACAACGTGCCAGCTCCATCCATCCATCCATCCATCCATCCATCTATCCACCTATCTGCACCCATTCACTTCACTATCCCCATCCATCCATCCATCCATCCATCCATCCATCCATCCATCCATCCATACATCCATCATCCATCCATCATCCATCCATCCATACATCCATCCATACATCCATCCATCTATCCACCTATCTGCACCCGTTCACTTCACTATCCCCATCCATCCATCATCCATCCATCCATCCATCATCCATCCATCCATCCATCATCCATCCATACATCCATCCATCCATCCATACATCCATACATCCATACATCCATCCATCCATCCATCATCCATCCATCCATCATCCATCCATCCATACATCCACACACATACCCACATACCCACCCACTCTTCCATCATCCATCATCCATCCACTAATTAATCCATCCTTTGAAGATGAAGAATGGCATTGGAGGCTCCAAGGACAGGTCTGCATGCACTCCATTGAGAGTTCGGCTCTAACCTGTACTGTTTGCAGCTGCAGTAGATCCTGCCACAGTGACTACCAGACATAGGGCAAGGGAGAAAGAGGTCCTGCAGGACACAGACAAGGGTCACTCAGGACACAGACGAAGGTCTGGGTGGCACTGACCATGAGCACAAGAACAAAGCAGTAGAGATCCTGGAATGTGGGTGCAGTGGGCTGAAGGGGTCATGGGGAACCCAGGTGGGCACCAGGCAGCTGCAGGCCCTGTGCTGAGCTCTGAGGAGGCCACCGGGCAGGTGCACAGCTCTCCAGAAGGGCTGCTCTCCTTTTTCTGCCTGCATTCCCGATGAGCATCACTCCCAGGGGCCCTCATGGCAGGTAGAGGGTTACACAGTCCCTCTGCAAGAGTCCATGTTGTTCCAGGGCACTTGCCACAGAGGCCATCACAGGTAGGCTGTTCAGAAGACAGGCACAGAGGCTGGCCTGGGGGGAGCAGGGGGAGGAGATGGTTCAGGGTTGAGCCAAGGACACTGGGGGTAGATACATGTGCAGAGGTCAGGGAGGCAGGGGACATAGTGACAAGGATTTGTACAAAGAGGCTGAAAGGGAGGTGTGCAGAAGTCTGGGGGTCAGTGCGGACACGGCCTTAGAGAGGGCCGTGTGCAGAGATGGAGGGGTAAAAGGGACAGGGTTGTGTGTAACAAGGACGAGAGGGCAGTGTGCAGATTTGCAGGCAGTGACAGGGACAGGGTCATGTGTGAGGAGGCCAACAGGGCACAGGTATTGTGAGTGTGTGTGACTGTGTGTGTCACGTGTGTGACAGAGGGCAGTCTCTGAGGAGACACGTCCCTTCCAGGGCTTGCAGTAAAGCTCCAGGCAGCACGTCCATGGGCCCCGGCCAGCGCCATCTGTGGGACAGTGTGAGGCTGTGCTGTTGGTGGGAGGGCCGGCGCCCCATGTGCTGGTTCTGTTGGAGGGGACCTTGCAGTGCACAGCCATGGAGGCCGCTGTACCTTCTCTGCTCCATGTGGCACTTCCTCTCGGCTGCTCTTGCTGGAGTGGGAGTGACCCCGCTCACATTCCATGCCCACAGGGGAGCTCTGAGAGGCCTCAGGTCACAGTGCCCACCAGCGTCCACGTGGCCCCAAGAGGATAGACTGCTGATCACTTCTCTGGCTGCTCCTGCCTCACCCACTGTCTGTCTGGGGGCTTCTTTGCTCACCCCAGGCTCACAGCCCTTGATTTCCAGGGGAGGGGCACAGTGTCCTCATGCACCCCCCACCCCCCAGCTGCCTGCACCCAGCTGACCGCCAGAGCCCTCCCTCAGCATCTCTCCCTGCCCACCCTGCTCCCTGTGCCCCAGCTGAGCTCTCTGCAGACCCCTCTGTCTCAGATGGGCTTTGATTTCCTCGACCATCTGTTTGCTCATTGGTGGCTGACATTTCTTTAGTTTCAGCTTAAAAAGTTCAACTTTGAGGAAAATGATGTCAAGCTTATAGAGAACTGTGCTGAGGACATTCCCCTCTGTCCTCTGTCCTCTGCTCTTTCCCCTCTTCCCTTTCCCTCTGCCCTCTCCCCTCTTCCTTCTCCCCCTGCCTCTGTTTCTCTCCATTTATTTGCCATCTACTTGTTGGTCTATCCTCTCTCTGTGTTTCTGTGTACTTAGGAATGTATCTATCAACATGCCCACTAATAAGACTGTCTGTCTGTCTCTCATTTCTCATCACTCTCTCTCTCTGTTTGTGTAGAGGTTTGGATGATTGCATGTGTGTGTTAACAGGCTCCCACCTGTCTCTCCGACTCTTCTCTGTGGCTCTTCTCTTTATCTTGATTGGCTATTTGTGTACCTACCTACCTCAGTCTTTGTAAGAAAAAAATGTTTTGTATTTGAGTGAAGTGTTACAAATCGTATTTCTTTCTCGCACAATATACACAGACATTTTGTTTTATACCCTTAATTACCATAGATTAACACAATTAACAGGGAACTTCGAAGGCCTAGTGATAAGACGCTGTGCTGCAATCCCCAAAGCCCATGGTTTGAATCCATCAGCTGCTTCACAGGAGGAGGGTAGGCAGTCTCCTCCCATGGGACTTACTTCTCCAAATACTCACTGGAGGGTCAGCTGTGGGTCGGTTCTGACTCAACAACGAACAACCACAACAATGCAAATAACGAACTGTAACGTCTAAGCAGCACCTTACTGTGTGTCGCCTGTCTGTGCACCTGCCTTCTCTAATGACTCACTTTACTCCCTTTCACCCGGTTAACCCTGCAGGGTGGATTCCTTCTCTCTCTGGTTTGGATTCTCTGTCTCTGTTTCTCTATGTTTATCTCTCTCCTTCAGATCTCCCCGCTCTCCTATGAAATCGGATCCATGGCCAAGGCCTTCACTTCTCAAGGCTTCTTGGCGTTTCCTAAAATAGTGATGTTCTCTTACACAAGCAAGGCCGTGACGCCTGCCAGTGAGTCGGCACTGACGCATGGCCTGCCTCTCATCTACCGGCTGTGCCCTTGGCCTTGGTCTGCTGGCAGTTCCTGTTGGGAGGAAGCCCTGCTCTCCCCGCAGGGGACCCCCTCAGCTTGCCCACGGTGCACTGGCCTTGTGCGCGCTGCAGCTCCAAGGAGCCTTGTTCTTTGTAGAGGGGGGTGGTCCTCAGCCACGGCCTGGGCCCTGGGGCTCATTGCTCCCAGAGTGTGACTCCAAGCCCTTCAGGGGGACGTGGACGCACATGCAGCTGGAACGTGAGCACACGTGGGGGCCACGCAGGGGCTGTCTGTCCACCGTCAGCACCTCCTTTCTATGCAGCAGCTCAGCCTTTGAAGCTTGTTACCCACCCCGCTTCCTGTCCCTCAGCTCACACCCCACCAACCACACGGACACAGCCCCAGGCAGGGTCGCTGGCCACTTCTCCTGGCGGCAGCCTCGCCCTGACCCCAGCACCACACACAGCACGCTGGCCACTGCCTCACACCCTGCTGCCATCTGTGTCCCCACACGACTCTTGGGGGTCTCATGCTCCAAGCTGCTTCTGGGGATTGGACATGGCTGACCTCTGTGCTATTTCCTGCTGCTCCCTGTCCCCTGAAGGCTGTGACACCCTGGGCCCTCTCGCCTAGGACATCCAGATCTCCTTGTGGCCTCTGCAACCTTTCATTCCACATAAACTTCCTTCAGCGTGCCTGTGGCACCACCAGTCCAACCCCAGGAAACCAATCTCACCACCTCTGCACCTGCCCTCCTGCCAGGTCTCTCCTCTACTGAACGCCCCCCACCAGCACTCTCCCCAGCTCCCCAAATCTTGTGGTTTCTGCCCCTGAGCGTTGCTCGTGTTGAGCTTGTATCGCCTCCCCTCCCCTCCTCCCAGCTTCCTTCCAGCCAGTCTCCACCTGAAGCATGTTCTAGAACGTGCATCTGCCAAGGATGGGAGGTTTTCCTGAGACCTCATCGTCCGCCAGCAGCTCAACAACAAGCTTCATGGACAGAACCCTGTCCAGCCTCCTGGAGCTGTGTGGGCTGCAGGGCCCCAGGCCCGGAGGAGGCGGGCAGGGGTCCTCCAGGCCTGCCTCATGGGCAGTGGGCATGTCAGTGTTCATTTTGTTTCCCCCATAATCCTCTCTGATGTATCTATCACTCATCCACAGATCCCAAAGTGTTGGCGATTCTGATCCTTACTTCCTTCATTACATTTTATTTAAAATGATTTTAAGGATAGATTTTCTTTTTTAGTAATGTAGTGCATCACATGTCGAACTGTTCACCAAAAGTTGTTGGTTCAAGCCCAGCAGCTGCTCCTCAGGAGAAAGACGGACAGTCTCCTCTGTGAAGACGGGCAGCCCCGGAAAACGAAGGTGCTTCCCCAGGGGCCAGGACCCACTAGACAGGAGTGCAAGTCTATTCTTTAGAGAACTTTAGAAAACTCTTTAGAAAAATAGTGCAGCAAAACTACTACGAGATATCATCTCACCTCAGTCAGAATAGCAAAATTTAACAGACCAGCAAACAACAAATGCTGGCGAGGTTGTGGAGAAACTGGAACCCTTATTCACTGTTGGTGGGAGTGTAAAATGGTGCAGCCACTGTGGAAGGTAGTGTGACACTTTCTCAAAAAGTTGCAAATAGAGATTACTATTTGACCCAGCAATTTCACTACTGGGAATATATCCCAAAGAGACCATAACTGACATCCAAGCACATATATGCACACCCACGTTTATTGCGGCTTTGTTCACAGTAGCAAGGAATTGGAAACAACTTAAATGCCCATCAACAAATGAATGGATAGAGAAGCTGTGGTATAGTCACACAATGGAATACTATACCGCAGTGAAAAACAAGGAACTCATGTAATATTATTCAAAATGGGTGAGCCTGGAGGGCATTATGCTGAGTGAAATATCTCAGTCACAGAAGGACAAATACTGCATATACCACTGTTGTAAGATGGGAATGGCATTGGGATTGAAGGGAGACTGAGAAAGATGGGATAAATTATGTATACTGCATTGAAACAGATGAGGGAGAGAACTGTTTAAAAGGGATATATGATTAGGCATTATTGTCATGACAGGGGTCCAGAACGAAGGCTGCGTAGTGGAGTCGACTGGGGGGAGGGATTGTATAACAATGAAAGAATATTTCTTTTACTTGTCAAAGAGAAGACCACATTTGGGGTGAGGGGTGGTCAGGGAGAAAGGTGCAACAATGAATGAATGGAAATCCAAAATCTCTGTAAACTTTCATTAAAATTAATAATTAAAAAAATGGAAAAAACCCAAGCTCAAATTAAAAAAAAAGACCCAAAAAAAATTTCCTTGCATAACTTAAAAAAATAATATTTCTGCAGAAAGCAAAGTTCTCATATCTCTTCTTTGCCCTCTATACTCACCTTTTCCTGTGAGTAGTGTCTTGCACGGGTGGGATACATTGTTGCAAGGGCTGGATCACTCTTGACACTTGGTTACAATGGTTGGGCCAATGTCTATACCCATTGCAATGTATGGACCCATCTAGGTACACTGCTACAACAGATGAACAACATATTGCAAGGAACAGCAAAGGTCAATCTTTTTACATTGTTACAAGAGATGACCTGATCTTGATACATTATAACAATGAATGGGGATGAAACTCATTATACATTATTATGACTGGCTCAGATCAGTTACATTTTTATAATGGATGAGCTAAACTTGATCCATTACCATTAATTTCAGTTCACAGAGAGCTCACTCTGTGCTGCACAGTCCTACACCTTTTGATAGATATGTCCTTCCATGTGCCCATCGTCACAGTATCATGCAGAAGAGGATCACTGTCCTGAAGAATCCCTTAAGCATCTCTGCCCTCCCCCTCCCCACTAGTCCCTGGTCACTATTGGTCTGTCCTCTGTCTCTGTGGTCTCGCCTTTTCCAGGGTGCTCTGCAGTGGGGATCCTGCAGTGTCCAGCCTTTTCAGGTTGGCTTCTTCTGGTGGCTTTATTCTGCTCTGTGCCATTTCTAGATTTTGCATAGTCTGCTTTGAGTGACCAGATGAATTCACTTATTTGTCAACTGCAGTGTGGCAGTGATTTGAATGTTTTATTTCTTTATTTGCATGGCCCACTTAGACTTCATTTATTTGTTCAAATTTGTTCATTTATTTGCTCAACATTGCAAATGTCTTAAATCCATGATCCAACTCAAGAATGAGCACGTTCCCCAGGCCTACATCTCTTAACCATTGCTACTCCACGCCGTCCCTGTCCTACTCACTGGAACTTTGTATCTGGGGTGTTTTTGCCTTTGCAAAGTAGTATTCTCAAGTTGAAGGGTGGCTGGGAGATACGCCAGGCAGCAGGCCTGGGTGTGAGAGGTTCATACTGTCGAGGGAAAGCAATAGAATCCTCCACCAGAGGTCCTGTTGGGAGAACTGAGGCTGAGTCCCTGCTGGAGGGCCACTGAGCTCTGGGGACCTCTGATGCCTGTCCCTCATGACAGGCTCAAGGCTGAGCCATACCTGTGTCCAGCAGATAATTGCTGGCCCCCAGAGAGCAAGGTCAGGGTGGCCACATTGGCAGCATCACCCTTGTGAAGCCTCCTGGGGACTGGCTTTTCCCCAGCATCTGAGCTATGGACCTGGGAGGCCCCAACATGCAAAACAGGACAAGGGTGTTGATGCTGCGCACAAACCAGTCGCGATCCCCTAACAAAATGTGGGTGCAGACCAGACGGCTCTGTCACTGATCCCCAGGCCCTGAATGTGAACTCCAGCCCAAATGGACTCTGTCCCAGATGTGCCCTACCTCAGCTGTCTCACTGCCCAATTGTGGCCCTGCTCCCGTGTGCCCCACCTTAGATGCACCCGCCTGGATATGCACCTGCCCAGGCATGTCGCCCCCATGTGCTGTCCAGCCCATTTTGGCCCCAGCACAGGTCTCCCTGCCCAGGTGGATGCCATGACCCTCGAGAGGGAGAATCCTAAGGCAGGTCTGTCTGTCTGCAGCGCACTGTGGGGCATGGTGCCCATCTCCTCGAGGCATGGGTCTGACAGGGCATCTCCAGGGAGCCCTGTACAGACTCACCCACACCAGGTCCTGTGGGTTGTGAGAGGTGGCCAGGCACCAGGTGAGCTCCCCATTGGTGACCCTCTGATTCATTCTACCCCGGAGGTGAGCAGAAGCTGGGGGCAGTGACTCGGGCAGCACCACACCAGGCCAGTCTTGGGGATGTGCAGACTTTATTGATCGGCGAGGTGCTCTGGCCCAGCTCCACGTGGCCCTGCCATGTAGGTGTCTAGGACTCAGACTCGAACATCTTCTTGCGGCCCTCCATGCCAGACTTCTCCTCAATGTTCTTCCTCCAGTCACCCACGTCGCGCAGGTCCCGCTCCTGGGGTGGGGGACACGCTCAGGCCCAGCACAGGGATGGGGCTCCCAGTGCTCATTCTGTGCCCTCCCCCAGGGCAGGCACCCTCCACAGGGCGGGTGCCGTGTGGCTGGTGCCCAGGACGCAGCCTGAGCAGGGCGCACCTTCTCTGTGTCCTCCTTCTTGACCTGCTTCAGGTTGGCCCTCAGGTCCATGCACACTTTGTGCTTGGAGCCCAGCAGGGCCTTGAGCATGGCATCGGCTGACATCCGCACACGGCGCAGCGGGGGCCTCTTGAACTTGCCTCTCAGGTCGAATAGCTTCTGGTTCATGTCCTCCAGCTGGTGGGGAAACACTGGTGAGCCCTGGGCTGAGCTCGGCCACTCCAGCCCCAAGGGGCTGGCACCCTGCCTTCCCACCACCCGGCCTCGCCACCTCCCCTGGCCTCACCTCTGTCATCCTTCCTATGGTTCTCACCCCGCCACATCGCCCACCCCCACCTGCCTCTTCTGCTTGTCCCCCACAAGCCCCTGCCTGATTCCCTTACCTGCCCTCACTCACCCCCACCTGCCCACTACCTGCCCCTGCTTGCCCCGCCCTCCCCCCGTCCCTGCCCACTGTGACCCCCCGACCTGCAGGCTCTCACCTCCTTAGTGCTCTTCTGCACCTTCACCTCCATGTCGTACTTCTCCTCCTCGGCAGCATCCACCTTGGCGTGCAGCTGCTTGCAGAGCTCCTGGGGGCAGGAGGCACCGTGTCAGGTTCCCCGCCGAGCAGGCTCTGCCCCAGACCCCGGGAGGCCCTGCCTGGTACCTGCACTTCGGCCATGGAGCCAGGGATATGCAGAGGGGGACAGTGCTCCTCCAGGTATGTCTGCTTCTCTGTCTCCCGGCGACTCTCCTCCTTCTCCAGCTCGGTGGCTGCGATCTGAAGCATGACACTCTGCGGGCAGAGGTGGTGAGGGGCTGCAGCAGGACTCGGGCCAGTGTCCCATGGGCCCTGGGACCTCTGTGGATCCCACCACCCCCACAGGCTTTGCTGTTTCCCCCAGGCCCCATGACCACCCCATGGACCTGGCTGCCACCTCACAGCCGGGCCAGTCCCCTGAAGACCCCCCTGTCCCTGCAGAAGCCTGTCTCATTCAGAAGCCCTCCTAGCCCACAGGCCGGGCCAGTCCCCTGAAGATCCCCTCCTTCCACAGACCCTGTGCAGAGACCCTCCCATCCACAGGCCTCACAGACCCTCAGGCTACGGTACCTTCAGGTGCTGCCTCCGGGCCGTGATGGCCCTGTTGCGTTTCTGCAGAGTAGGAGACGGGGAAGAGATGAGGCAGGCAGAGAGGAGCCCAGCACCCTGCACCCCCGTGCCCTCTCCATACCAGGGCATTCATGCAGGGACCAGTAGAGAGGGGTCCCCCAAAGCTGAGCTCAGGGACTCTGCTGTGTGGAGACAGCATTGTGCCACGGCTGGCCCCATTCCTAAAGGCCTGATGGGGGTGGGGGCACAGACAGAAAAGGGAAGCGACCCCCACCCCGGGACCAGGCTACAGCCCCACTTCCTCTGTCCATCAGGCAGTGTGCACTACTTCCTGTTTCCTCAGTGTCTTGGGAGCCCTGGGGTGGGGCGCCTTTATACAGAAAGATGGCTGTCTGCCTTCATCTGGGTCTTGAGCCTCTGATTTCTGCCTTCTCCCTAATGGGTCCGCCCTCCTCATGTGCCACGCACACCCTCCAGCAGATACGCACCTCATCACTGTGCCAGGGGTTGGGGAGGAGGGAGAGAGAGAAAAGAGGTTAGGACATGGCCGTGGGCAGCAGAGCTGGGGTGTGGGGGCAGGGGTGATGCCCTACAGGTGGGGAGGGAGGTTAGGACATTGCCGTGGGCAGCAGAGCTGGGGCACAGGGTAGAGGTGATGCCCTGCAGGTGGGAAGGGAGGGAACAGTAGGCAGGTGGGGACAGCACTTACTCCCCCATCCTGATATTCTGAGTTCACAGCCTGTGAAGGAAAGAGGTGGGCGTCATGTCATGTCCCCCTGCAGGACTCAGCACTGTGGTCCCAGCACTCATCCTCACCCCCCCAGGAGGGAGTGGTGTCTTGGAATTCTGGGTGGGGGGAGGATGGAGTGTTCAGGGCACCCATGGTGAGGCCTGGAGGAGCTGCAGCTGTCCCTGAGGGAGGGGGCTGTGTGGACAGGCCAGCACAGGTGTCGAGTGGCCACAGGGCTATTTTTAACTGAGTTTTTTTGGCTCTGGGCCGAAGTAGACACAGGGCTCCTTGATCTGGCTTGAGGACATAGCTCTGGGGGTCCCTTGACCCATAAAACCTCCCTCTGGGGTCCCCAGGAGGGAGCCCTGGACATCAGGGCTGCCCGAGAGCCCTCCCCATCCCAGCTGGCTTCCCTTGCGCCCGGCTCTTTCTTCTTGTGCTCAGTCCCGAAGACCCCCACCCCCATATACTGCTGCTATGGGTGGCCCCCAGCCCAGCCTGGCCCTGCCCCGGGGAGTACTCCCTCAGGCTGCTCTCAAGCCTGCCCTCGCCCAACCTGGGCTCCTCAGGCCTCACCTCACGTCTGTGCTGCGATGTGGAGTGGTCAGCGTGTCAGGCTGGGGAGTGGGCCGGGGGAGGGGTATAAATGGCCTCCCCCAGGCTGGGCCCCAGCTCAGTAAGGGCATGGAGTGCTCTCAGACCAATGGGGGCCCAGGAGGCCAGCTGGAGACTCCCCACCTGCCCAGGCTGCCTGGCTCAGCCCAGTCACCGCGTGCTGCCGCCCCATCCAAGAAGTCTTATGGGGAGGGCTGTGGTCAGGACGAGCTATTTAGGGCTCGGTGATGAGTTGGAGAAGCTGTACCTATTCTTGCAAGGAGCCTGGGGACAGGGACACTCAGCGTCCTTGCTGGCATGTGTGGAGCCGGCAGGGACGGAGTGTCCAGTGTAGCCGGGTGGACTTGTGTTGAGTCACCCACTTCTTGTGAGGGTTCCACACGTTTCCACCACAGTCCACGCAAAAGTGTTCCCTAGGGTGTGCCCACTAGCGCAAGTCCACCTCCATCCGTGTGTGCCTTGTGTCCTGGGGACTCTGTCCCCCACCAGCCCCAGGACTGTCACTTGAAAGCCGGCTTTGGTTCTGGAGAAGGTGCTGCGGGTCTGGGGGAGTGACAGTGGCCAGTTGTCCCTGCAGCAGACTGAGACGCGGCTCCCTCCACATGAAAAACAAATGCCAGTCAGTGGGGTCTTGTTCTGTCCACCCTGCAGGGAGTAGATGTCAGAAAAATGGTGTCCCTGCACACGGATTTTCTTTAAATTGTGAGTTAAGGTTTGCTGAGCAGGCTGGCTGTGTCCCCCCTTCGTCCACATTTTGTTCTAGAACATCAGCGGCTCGTTCACTCGCTCTCCTCTCTGCCTGTTCTGTCGGGACAGACCCGGAGCTGACCCTTGATGGGTTCTGAGGCTGCAAACCCCCCAGGAGGAGACTGCCTGTCCCTCTTCTGACGAGCTGCTGGAACGCCCGAGGGGCCTGGCCTTTGGGCCAGCAGCACAGCCCTCCAGGCCTCCGGAGCTCCCCTCCCGCTGCTGCTTTGCGGGGACTCATTTCACTCAGGCCTCTGCACCTCCGGCTCCTGCCCGCCAGGCCGTGTCCTTGAGGAAATGCTGCCCTGGCACAGCCGGTTGTTCTGAGAAGGGAGCCTGCCTGGGGCTACTGCTCGCCTGGAGCTGTTTTCTGGTTGAAAGCTGAGTCACGGGAGTGAGCCCTGTCCTGGGTACAAGGACTACAGAGGGCTGAAGCTGGGCTCCACCAGCCTCCACAGGACGAGAAGGGCTGGTGCTTTAAGGGCTGTTCCACCCTTGGCCCCGGCTTGAGCCAAACACCCCACTGTGCTCCCTTCTGAGTGCATGGGCAGCAGATCTGGGCACCATGTGGACCCTCTTCTCAGAGCCCTGGACTTGGGGCTTCTGTGCTCCCCAGACTTTGGGGTGCCTCGTTTGAGAGCCTCTTTATTTCCTGCAGGTCTCTGAACCGAGACCTGTGCCTTGGAAGGCTGTGGCAAGCTTCTGAGACCTGTGGCTTGTCACCAAAGCAGGATGTAGAGCCTTGCTTTGTGACGATGTCACACCCCCAGGACTCTGGTTCCAGGGTCCCAGCACCTCCCTCCTCAGGGTGTCTGCTTGCGAGTGCGGACCTCGGACATCTCCAGTGCATGAGTGCTGGTGGCTGGGCCTCACGCTGGCTACAACCAGCGGCCTGTGAACAACAGGCCAGAGCCCCGGCCTGGCCTGAACCGTCCTCCCCATGGCCGGCAGTCTGTCAGTCAGTCAGTCAGTCAGTCAGGCGTCCATCCACCTCGGGGAGGAACCTCCGCTCTCCTGCGGGCCCTTCCCAGTCTGACGCCTTTTCCCAGGCCCCTCCTGACACCGAGAAGATTCATCTCCCCCCTCAACGAGCACCTGGTTGCACTTCCTTCAGGAACGGCGTCCCTGCTTCATTCAAGACTCTTCACCAGCACCGCAGTTCAGACCCCGATTCTCCTTTGCTCTTCCTGAGTCACTGTCCAACTTGCAGATGGAGATAAACGGAAAATACCACGGCTTGTGGCAGATGCACCTTGGTCTTTAAACTGACATCCCTGCTCCTCAGCACACTGCCGAGGTCCCCGACAAAGATTTTTCCAGTACAATGTGTCTGCGGATTTCCTGACAGCTGATCCCAGGAATGTTGATTGTGGATCCAAGTCATGAAATGACTTCCAGCTTCAGCCTTTGCTCTGCTCCCCTGGGCTGTGATATTACACACACGTGTACTGACAGCAACAATTAACACTAATTAATGTGCATGTACAAAGAACACCTGCCACGCCTGTGGAAGGTCAGGGGCCACCCCTCCACCTATCCATCTGTCCACCCGTCTGTCTGTCCGTGTGCTGGTGTCTGCCCGGCTTGTGAAACTCCCTCCGTTTCCCCTTTCTCTGGTGACAGAGTGATGACCCTCTGTTTGTGGGCACCACCTTTTCACCCATCTGGATGTTGTTGTTGTTGTTGTGTACTGTCAAGTCAGAGCTGACCCATAACTGACCCTCCGGCGGGTTTTCAGAGGCGGTTAATCGCACAGGAGGAGACCCTTCGAGTGCAGAGCAGCTGGTGGATTCGAACTGCGTGCCTTTGAGGGTGCGCCACAGCAGAGCACCCTGCCCATCTGAATTCGCGCCTGCTGTTTCCTGCTGTTGACATGTCTCTCCCTCCTTCTCATCCCCGGTAGCACCCATGAGTGTGTGTGTGAACTACAAAGTCTTTCCCCGCTGGTGCTGTGCACACTGTGTGCTGTGTGGAGCGTGCCTGGCTCGCTCTGCACATCTCCTAGATCCACGAGCGCTCTGCCGTGCTTCGGGACGTCCTTCTCGCTCCTTGGTGTGGCTTAGTGCACCAGGAGACCGGGTCTGCAGGAAGGGGCAGGGGCACTCGGGGAGACAGAGGCCAGCCATGCCAAGGAGGGTCTCAGACAGGGTGAAAAATGTGAAAGTGCTGTGTCCACGAGGGAAAAGCACGCAGAGCTGGTGTTTGCTCTGCTCTCTGGGTACCTGGCACGGACAGTGGGCCCTGGTGATGCACAGTGGAGCGGTGCAGCTGACCCAAATGTGTGACTTCTGCTGGCTTCTGACTCAGAGACAGAGAGTGACCCCGGACCGGGAGTCCTTCACGAGCAGGCCCAGGGCCTCAACACTCAGGGTGCTGGCTGACGGACTGGCACACAGGTCTCCCCCTGGCTCAGCCCCTGCCCGCTCCAGCTTTGGGCTCTGGTGCACAGGGCAGGCCCTCCTGCTGGAGCTCCTGTCCTGTGCCTGTAATGAACTGGACGCCATTTCAACCTGGGGACTGATGAGGCCCAGCTGGCCATGGCCCTCCCCTTCCCCAAGCCCAGTTCCCTGGAACCTAGAGCCGTACTGAGGCCTCAGAGGCCCCGCCGCCTGGACCAGGGCAGGGGGGCTCCTCAGTCCTGCTCGAAGCGCCCTAGCCGGGGACCGCTCACCTGGGCCGTTGGGAACACGCTTGGGCATGAGGTGCACCCTGGGAACCTTTCCTCAACACTTGGGCGGCGCCCCTGGCTGCCCAGGCAGGCCCAGAGTGTCCTTCTCACCCGGCCCCAGGCTGCACCCCGTCCCTGCCCGGCCACTGTGACTTGGCATCCTCTGATGCGGGGGCGAGGCCCCCCGCTCTCGGCATGCAGGGGTGGGGGAGACAGAGGATGTAGGAGGCTTTGGGACTAAAGCCGTCCAGATGTGTGGGATTAGGCAGTGCTGGGGCAGGGCTTCGTCCCCTCAAGGCCCTGAAGCTTCCAAAGGGGTCTACTGCCCCCTGTTGCCCACATGGGACACTGCAGGCTTTGTGGCGAGTGTGGGGTCCTATCTTGGGCCAGACAGGAAAAGGGGAGCTCTTTGGGTTGGGAGTTCCCTTGCCTCCAATTCCATCCCCAAAAGACCCCCCCCAATTGTCCCTATACGTGTACCCAGGGTCTGGTTCCCCTGCCTCCTCTGAAGCCCCTGGACTCTCCTGTCTTTCCCCCCTCTCATCTGGGCCCCTTCTCCAAACTCTTCTGCCTTTGCAGCCTGGAGCCCTTCAAGGACCCCAGGACCCCACGCCTGGCACTGTCAGAGCCTGCGCCCCGCCTCGGGAGGGACAGTCGAAGGGGCCCTGCCTCAGGCGCAGGAAGGACCCACAGTGATTGGAGAGAACATTTATTCCTCTCGGGTAGCCTGGCCTTGTGGTCACAGAGCAGAAACTGAGGCAGGAGAGAGCTCAGAAGTGTGGGAGGGGCAGCCGCAGGCGGGGCCACAGGGCCAGGTCCTGGTTTACTTCCCTGGCCGGCCTTAGGCGGTGCCACTGGGTGATGGGCCGGCGGGGATGGGCCAGCATGTCAGCCCAGTGCTGCAGGGGCTGGCCAGAGGCCCGGGGACCCAGCAGAACCTTGCCCACCGGGCCGGCCCGGAGTTGTGGGCCTCGGGTCCAGACTGCCAGCGCCAGGTGCACGCTCTGGGCAGCCAGAGAGAAAGGCAGTGGTCAGTCTGGCCCCTGTGCGGCCCCGAGCCCTTCCTCCCAGAGGCCTACCTGCATGTGGCTGACAGGCACATGGAAGGTGAAGGCTTCATTGAAGTAGGGGGCTGTGCCCTTCCTCCCAGCGGTCTTTCTCTTCTGCCACTTCCTCTGGTGCAGCAGGAGCTGGACCTTGACATAAGACTCTGGGGGGAGGGACGGAACAGACCACGTCCGAGTCTGACACAGGGCACTCAGCCCCATCCACCCAGCCTCCTATCTAACCAATCCTGTGTCCACCAATTCCCATGTCCACCAGCTCCCTGTTCACCCAGCCCTGTCTTTGCAGTTGTCTATCCACTCAGCTGCCTGTCCATCCAGTTCTCTGCCCACCTAACCCTCTGTCACTCAACCTCTCAGTCCACCTAACTCTCTGCCCCATCCTTAGCCCTCTATCTGCCTGAGAAGGCAGCAGTGCTCACCGGCCTGCTCTGAGTCCAGCCCTCGGGCCTCCAGTACCCCCACAGTCAGGCGGCCAGAGCCAGGCACGTACCGCACAGAGAAGCACAGCTCTCCTATTGTCTGCTCGGTCTAGAACAGAAGAACGGCCGTCAGCCCAAGTGGGCCATGCCTGCCAGCCAGCACAAGACCCCGCAGAGAGCTAGCTGGACACTGGGGCTGCCCCTACGCCCGGTGGGCTTCAGATTTCCCTTTAACCCAAAGGCCTGAGCTCTGCTGACTGTGTCACCTGGGCCGTGTCCTCACCTGGACCATGCCCACCTGAGCCGTGCCCTCACCTGGGCCGTGCCCTCACCTGGGCCGTGTCCTCACCTGGGCCGTGCCCTCACCTGAGCCATGCCCTCACCTGGGCTGTGTCCTCACCTGGGCTGTGTCCTCACCTGAGCCATGCCCACCTGGGC
>NW_006399876.1:2014687-2015905 GCF_000299155.1 Elephantulus edwardii | reverse complement strand
TGCCCTCACCTGGGCCGTGTTCTCACCTGGGCCGTGCCCTCATTTGGGCCGTGCCCTCATTTGGACCGTGCCCTCATTTGAGCTGTGCCCTCACCTGGGCCGTGTCCTCACCTGGGCCATGTCCTCACCTGAGCCATGCTCTCATCTGAGCCGTGCCCTCACCTGGGCAGTGCCCTCACCTGGGCCGTGTCCTCACCTGAGCTGTGCCCTCACCTGGGCAGTGCCCTCACCTGAGCTGTGCCCTCACCTGGGCCATGCCTGGTGGGCCGAGCTCATGCCAGAGCTCCAGGACATGCTGCAGGTCCACAGCAGCCAGAGGCAGGTGCAGCTCACCAAGGAGGGTGTGAGAGGAGAAGCGCTTGAAGTCCAGGACCTGCACACACAAGGCGGCCTGAGGCAGCTCAGTTTTCGGGACCTGAGGACACAGGAGCCAGGAGCCAGGGCCACCTGTGAGTCCAGGCCCACCCTACTAACTGGACCCACCTTAATGGTCCAGATCTACTCTGCTGGTCAGGACGTGCCCATCCCTTCCCTAGCCAGCCCCACCTGGAAGCAGCAGGTCTCCTCAAAGTGGGGGCTGAGCGTGCCTCTGTGCACTTTGGTCTCATGGCTGTGCCCGGCCTGGGTGGACACGCTGATGCGGGCATAGGGGTTGGCCAATCCTCCGGGCGCTGGGGCTCTGAGGTCAACTGCCTGCATCAGGCCCACCCTGATCTGGGGACAGCAGTGCAGGCTTGGCAGGTGCATCCCTGTAGGTCCCGATCACCTGTCCAGCATTCCACGGTCCCGCATCTTCCCTCCCCTCCCCTGCTAAGCAGGTGTGCTGCCTTGGTCTGGGCAGCGGGCAGGCCCTCACCTCTTCACTCCCAGAGTCATACTCCAGCGAAAGCAGCAGGCGGCCCCAAGGTGGAAAGCTGCCCGAAGCGCTGTCCAGATCATCTACATCCGGCTGCACCTGGTGGGCAGGACAAGAGGGCCAGTGCTGCTGGCTGCCTGTCGGAGCCCTGGGCATCCCAGGGGCAGACCACACTTGGGCCAAGCCAGCTGCCTTCAGCTACTCCTTGGTCTCACTCACACCACTGCCTTCCTCTAGAACCTGCTGTGGCTCCCAAAGAAATGAGGGTCAACCCCTGAGCCGTTATGAAAGCTTCCAGCCTCTGACCCCCACCTCCCCTCACCACCTCCTCACCACCCCCCTCACCACCTCCCCTCACCACC
>NW_006399876.1:1994817-2014146 GCF_000299155.1 Elephantulus edwardii | reverse complement strand
CACCCCCTCAGCACTCCACTCACCACCCCCCTTGCCACCTCCTCTTACCCTGCGAGGAAGGCCCTTTCAGTGTGCTCTGACCCTGGTGGGAGTTCTCACCTCCCTGGGCCGTCCCCAGCCCTCTAAGTGTTCCCAGCAGCTATGCAAATGGCTCTCTGGGAGCTCCTGGTCTGGGGCCAGACTAGGGGACCCCATGCCACTCCTCACCAGGTGGGTAGAGGTGGTGCCACGGGCGCTGCCAAGGTCCACAACCTCCTGGGTTCTGGGCTTCTTGCTGTGACGATGATGGCAGCAACACCAGGTGGCACAGAGCAGGCAGAGGGTGAGCAGGGTGCCCACAGCCACGGCCACGGCGACGAGTGTCCAGTGAGGCCCTGGGGACAGAGAGGACCAGGGGCTCCTCTGCACAGTCACTGCCTTCAAGGCTGGCCATCCTGTCCCCCTCAGGGTTCTAGCACTCACAGGACATCCTGATGACAGAGTCTGGAGTGAGGCCAGAGAGAGTGGTGGTGCCAGGTACAGCTGGGACATGGCGGGGACCCGGGGAACGTGCCATCCGCCAGCCTTGCTGGTTTGGAAGAGAGAGCCTGGATGAGGAGGTCCCATCAGTGGTTCCTCTCAGGCGCCCGCCCACGGTCCTATTTGTCCAGCAGTTGCTGCCATCTCACCAATTCAGGCCTGCCTGGTGAAGGAGGCGACTGGGGACCAGGATGGGGACTCCGAGCCAGAAGCACCACAGAGACTCTGGGCTCTGGCCAGAGCTCAGCCTTCGCTGTCACAGTCCCAGCCCCCTGACCACCCCCACCAGCTCCCAGCCCAGTCAAGGAGACCAGGGCTGCAGAGCCCTGCCCTGACACCCTTAGTCTGACAGTGTGTGCAGAACTGCCTCCTCCAGGCAGTCCCCCCCCTGGCACTCCCAGCTCGTCATCCCACAGCGGGGGGTAAGGGCATCTGCAGTGGTTTCCAGTCACACAAATGGAACGTGTTCACTGCGGCCCATGACACAGGGACAACTCGAGGCCCAATCCTCAGCACCTCCCTTTCATCCCACAACAGGGGGAAAGGGCATCCACAGTAGTTTCCAGTCACACAGGTGGGACACGTCCAGTGGGGCCCAGCCCAGGAGCGACTCGGGACTCCAGAGAACAAGACTTGGAGCGGTCGTGGTGGGAACAGGGGCTGGCGAGCACAGAAGTGGGCCTGGTACAGGCGGAGGTCTCCTGTTAGCCTGGGCCAGGGCACATCTCTGATTTGGTGGGCATGCAGCTGAGGTCAAGGGTGCGATTGGGGTGGGCGCAGGCAGGGGCAGGGCGCGGCCAGAACATTCCAGCACCGCTGACTCAGCTGCCAGGACTCAGCCACCTGCCTGTGCAGGCTCCTCAGCCACGGGTAGGAAGGAGGGCGGGGCTGGCGGGCTGGCCTGGGGCCTGGGGCAGGCACGCACCTGACGGCTGGCTCCTCCCACCCTGCCGACCCCACCGGAGAGACCAGGGCTCTAAGCAGGGGGCTGGAGTGCAACCTCAGGTGCCCAGGCCCCAGGCCCTTCCTCTCACTCGTTCCCCCTCCTCCGCTGCCAGAGGACCCCGGCACAGGCTGAGCTCCCTCTGGGTCTAAATCCCTTTGCCCCTAGAGGCTGTCCCACCCCACCTTCATCCTTCCTGTCTGCCCCAGCTCAGGCTACCGGCCCAAGGACGGGGCCTGTTGCCTTTTCCCTCAGCCGCTTAGTCCTGAGAGTGATCAGACAACTCCCTGTGGATGGCACCCATGTCTGCGCCCCAAACCAGCTCATTTCCCTTCACATTGGAGGAAGAAGCGGAACCTCCAACTAGAAGAGTGTCCAGCCCCCAGGACCTCCCAGCCCTTGATGCTGCCCACGTGAGGCCCCAGGGCCTCCCAGCCCCTGATGCTGCCCACGTGAGGCCCCCAGAACCCTGCCAGCCCCTGATGCTGCCCACGTGAGGCCCCCAGAACCCTGCCAGCCCCTGATGCTGCCCACGTGTGGGCCCTGACAAGTCAGGCAGAACACGTGAGGTGAGGCAGAGGACTGAGCTCTGGGTGTTTAACTCCAGGTGGGCTCTGCTCTGTCCTCTGAGGTCCCTGGGGGTCAGAATCCACCAGCCGCAGGCTGTGCAACGTGAGGCTTGGTCATCCTGAGCGGTGCAGGTGCATTAGGCACTAGGCTGCTAACTCAGAGGCTGAAGGTTCAAGTCTCCCCCACGTTCCTTGGCAGGAAGGCCTGGGGGTTTCTAAAAATTTGGACATTGAGGACCCAGGGGCTCACTACGACACCAGAGCCTCCACGGCAGCGGGGATTTAGAACCATCCCAGCACCTGGTTCCCCAGGTCCTGACACACCGGACCTGGGTTCCAGGCTCACAAAGTCAGAGCCAGACCCCATCATCACTGGAAATTCTTGGTGAGTTTAGGAAAAAGGTTCTGCCTGAAAATTTGGCAACTCTTCAGGCTGGAGGGCAGGCTCAGGACGACCCTGGCTGCAGCCCTCACCCTGCCTGTGGGTCCCCGAGGACACATGCAGTGTCCTGGACCGGCGCGGGGCTTGCAGGATTCCAGCAACTCCAGGCTCCTTCTCCTGTTTGCTTCAGCCCATCAGATCCTGGCAATTTGTAACGTCAAAGCGTACATGCATCTGAACCGAAACAGCTTCCTTCCAGGTTAGGGTGTCAAGTCAGGCTGTGTGTTTGCACGTGTGCACATGTGTCTGTGTGCACACCTGTCCCTGTGCCCCTGTCCTGCTGGTGCATGCTCAACAGAGGACAGGAGCTCTGTCAGAGTAGCCATCAGCCGAGTCCAGCAGGACTCCTGGGCGGGTCAGGAAGATGCTACCCCAAGGGCTGCAGAAGTCACCTGCAAACTGATTTGGAAGGGCTCCAGGAGCCTAGCACTTGTGTGGGACCCCACCCAGGGTGACTGGGAGGCCCCGGCCCCTCAGGTCCACCAGGTCCGCATGGTGGTAAAGGGTCAGGCGGGCAGCAGCCACCAGGTGGCGCAGTCTTCTCCCTGCAGCAGTCTAGCCCGGACAGCTGGTGTCCATGGCTCCTTGACTTGGGAGGCACTCTGCCCAGCTCAGTGATTCTCCCTCTCCTTGCTGGAGGTGGCCTGGTGGGGTGGGGTGGGGAGGCTTTCCCAGCACAACCCCCACTCCCCAGGTGGAAGTCCTTCCTGTTGTCTGACTTCGGTTGTCCAGCTCCTGTGACTCAGAGGAAAACCTGTCTGGGTCATTGGTCCCAGTGGAGGGGGCAAGGCCTCTGTCTCAGATGTCCCTGCAGCACCTCACAGCTCTCGGTTCACCTGTCAGAGCCTGCCTCAGTCTCCTCACCCACCTCCTCCAGGAAGCCCTCTCTGATGCTCCCGTCTTCAGTTTTATGCTGAACTCTCACTGTGCTGTCCCCTCCTCCCCCCGAATGCCAGCACCTACAATGCAGAAGGGAGGCCAGTGTCCCTCCTCGAGGCTTCCACGCAGCGGAGGGCCAGTGCTTACTGCAGCCTTGCTAGTAGGACCTTCTTGGGAAGTTCCACCCTGAGTCTGACTGGAATTGTCATGCTGTCAGGGAGCAGGTTTCTGTGGGCCTGCAATTCTCCAGAAGGGCAAGTTCACTCACATTCTGGACCAGTAGACCCCCCAAGGACAGCGCTCACCTGGCTCCTACCACTCCCTGTGGTCAGCCTGGCCTCCAGGTCTTGCTCTGGTCCCAGACACCCAGGGGCTGTCTGCATCAGCGCACAAGGCTGATGCCAGGTGCCACTTGGTCCCCAGTGACTGGCATTTCCCCCTGGTGAGGAGGAGGGGCTGTGGAAGGCGGGACTTGAGGGGCCCCACCTCAGGGCGGAAGTGCTGGCCCAGGGAACCAGGAGGTGCCCTTGGAGACAGGGCTGTGCTGACGCCCAGCCCACTTCCTGGGGTGACTTTAAGTCCAGCCAGAGGTTTGCGTGTTGACTGGCCCTGTGGAGGCAACATGGGCCACGCACATCAGGAGATCCAGCAGCGCTCCGCTCAGAAAGGCCATCAGGCTGCCTTGCATGTCTTGGGTCAGAACATCAGGGCTTGAGGGCCCCTGGTCAACACCACTAGACCAGGGAGATAGACCAGGAGGCAGGTTGGAGGGGTCAGGGGCTGCAGGGCAGTGTGGGACAGGCTGGCTGGACTCGTCAGTGAACTCTTGTGGGACATTCCAGGGGTGGCCTGGCTTCTAGGACCAGAGAAGCTCCTGGGGGTCCCACGGCTGTGCCTGCAATCCTGCTGCAGCTGCCTCACCCAGGCAGGCCACAAACCAGGGCTCAGGCCCTTGCTGGGCTCTGACCTAAGACATTCACCAGGGCCTAGGCCTGAGCTTCCTCTGCTCCCGCTGGTTAATCTATATTCCAAGAAGTGGGCCCAAGTGCTTGTATCACAGAGCGTCCTAGACTCTCCCAGACCTGGTGTCTCTCAGCCCCCTTATCTGCTGACCCCTGGACAGAGGGATGTGACTCTGATTAATACGTACCAGGAGGTCCTGTCCACCAGCCATGCCCACAGGGCTGTGCAGCTGGACTTCCGGGGGTTTTGGGGCGTGTGCATGCTTGTGCGCCTGTGTGTCCTTCGATGGTCAGACATCAGGGGGCGTGTAGGCCAGGATGTCCCTTTGGGCTTCCAAGTGATCCCCTGTACAGGGCAAGGCAACCTCCTGGTTTGCCCAGTCTGGCCTGGCGAGTTTGGTGGCAGTGGTCAAACCTGGAGAAGTCAGGTGCTGGCCAGTGTGGCTGGGGCAGCAAGGCAAAGGTACCAGGGGGCGTGGTGAGGAAACCTCACCTGAGGGCCACGTTCTGCCAGGTGGAGGGAGCACTACGTGCCCCACACTTGGCCCCACTAGGTGCCCCGCACAGCTCCTGGCCCCACTACGTGCCCTGCACCTCCTGCCTCCACTACGTGCCCTGCACAGCCCTTGGCCTCACTACGCACCCTGCACAGCCCTTGGCCTCACTACGTGCCCAGCACTTGGCCCCACTACATGCCTCGCACAGCTCCTGACCCCACTACGTGCCCTGCACAGCTCCTGGCCTCTCTGTAGAGCCTTTGTGACTGTGTCAAGGGGCGAGGGGCGCCAGGCTGGCTGGCTGGCGAGACGGAGCAGAGGTTCCTGGCAGAAAGGGGGAAACCAAACAGAGCTGGCCGCCCGCATGGCTCCAGCCGGGGCTCCTGGCCAGGGGCTTCCTCTGTGATCCCCAGGTGTGTGAGGTCAGAGGGCACAGGGCCAGTGGGAGTAGCATGATGCTGACACAGAAGTGGGGTGGAATAGAGCCAACATGCTTGGCCTGGGTAGGCACTGATGGGGGTCAGTGGTCAGTCCTCTGGGGCTTGGTGCCCATCTAAGCACCTTGTATTGCGCCTTAGCCTATGGGATCCTGGTGGGTGTGTTTCAGGTTTTTGTGAGTGACCTCTTCTTCCAGGAGCTCAGACCCCATGACTCCAACACTGAAGAGCCTGTATCCCATCACTCAAGCTTCAAGGAGCCTGTTCCCTATCACCTGAGCACTGGTCACCCCACCCCATCACCTGAGAACTGGGGACCACCTGAGCACCAGGGAGCCCACCCCGTCACCTGAGCACCAGGGAGCCCACCCCGTCACCTGAGCACTGGACCCCACCTCATCATTCTGAGTATGAGGACCCCACTCCATCATCTGAGTCCTGGAGACCCAGCCTATCACCTGAGCACTGGAGACCCCGTGCACTGTGATAACGTCAGGATTCCATATCCCATGTGAGCAGCCTGTGGGACACTGGCCTGTCTGAGAGTCTGTGCACATCTGAGCCTGTGAGCATTGTTCCTCCCAGGATCTGGGTGACAAGGCCACCTGGCCCTTCTGACTCCTCAGCCAATATCTGGTGTCCTGGGAGCCCATCACCCAGACCCCCGCATCTGAGGTCGCTGCGGCTCCCCACCCTTGGCCAGTGCCTGGCTCAGCCCCTGTCCACGTACAGGGTGCATTCTCCACGTGGCGACTTCTGTTTGCTGTCTGAAGGGCATCGCCCCACTGGGATCCGTGAGCCCTTCCCAGTTATGGTGCACCTGGGTGCCCACACCTATGCCCCCTCTGTCTGGGATGGGGACTCCCTGATCCGTGGCCCCTGGACACCTGTGCAGCAGGTACCCCGCCAGGCCCTGCCCTCCTGGCCTCTCTCAGGGCCAGTGTCCTGTCGCCGGCAGCTGCCTGCTCTCCAGCAGTTTTGGGCAGCAGCCTCCCGTCGTCAGCTCAGCCTCCTCGGACCCCATCCACGCTTGTCTCAGGTCCTCTGTGACTGCTTATCCCGTCGGGCCTCTGCCCAGCCCAGGTGCTGGGTTTTGTCCGGCATCCAAGGAGCTGACCTGGACCCCAGCCACCCCACACTGGGCTGACTGTTCCCTGCCCTCCGAGTCCAGGGCCTGCACCCCCTTCGGCAGGGTGCTTGAGGGACCAGCCCCACAGCCACCTTAGAGCCCACTGTGGTCCTGGGAGTCCAAGGCTGATGCTCTTTGGTGAATTGGGAGCCTCTGTCAGCCACACGGACCTAAACTCTGGTCCCCCAGCACTTAGGTCACACGGACCCTGACAGACTGCGTAGAAGGAGGCTGCCCCCCTGTCTGAATCCAGGGGTGACTTGTGTTCCCAGGTGAGCCCCTCGGCTGCTGGTGGGAAAGCTGGAGGTTTGAGTCAGGCTCATCAGGAGACAGGCTGGCAACTCTGTTCTGAAACAGCCACAGAGCCCCTTGGTCAGCCCTCTGTGCAGGGTTGGTTTGGGTTTGGGGTGTCCAGACACTCTGAACACCGGCGTTGGAAGATCTAGGTGATGAGAGCCCAGCCCTCTGTGATGTGTCATCTGGTGTCTGCCTATTAGTGTCCACACAGCCACCAGTCCTATCATCTCTGAACATCAAGCCAGTCATTCTGTGCCCATCACTGCCATCACCTGGGGACCTGGGCCCCCATCACTGTCATCACCTGGGGACCTGGGCCCTATCACTGTCATCACCTGGAGACCTGGGACCCCATCACCACCATCACCTGGGGACCTGGGACCCCATCACTGCCATCACCTGGGGACCTGGGACCCCATCACCATCATCACCTGGAGACCTGGGCCCTATCACCATCATCATCTGGGGACCTGGGAACCTGGGACCCCATCACCGTCATCACCTGGGGACCTTAACCCTAACATTGTCATCACCTGGGGACCTGGGACCCCATCACCGCCATCACCTGGGGACCTGGGACCCCATCACCGCCATCACCTGGGGATCTGGGACCCCATCACCGCCATCACTTGGGGACCTGGGCCCTATCATTGTCATCACCTGGGGACCTGGGGACCAGCCACAGTTCTGTGACAGGGCCATGTCCCAGCCAAGCTGACCTCAGTTGCAGCGGGCATAAGCCTGGGAGGAAGGGCAGCCTGGATTCATGGCTGGTCAGCTTCTGGCCCGGATCCCAGGCTGGAGGCCAGATGTCCAAGGAGGTGAGGCAGGAGTGCATTGCTTTCCATGCTGCGGACCGCTGCCCCTCTCCTCCAGTTCTGGCGGTGAGGCTGGACTCAGGGTCCTCACCTTGCTCCAGGGCCCACCACAAAATCCAAAAGAGCAGCTGTGAGAGGACACGTGTGACCCAGGGCCACTTGTCAATCTGAAGGTCAGCAGTGAGAACCCACTGGGTCTCCAGGGGGGAAGGCCAGGCAGTCTCCCCAAGACGTGCAGCCTCAGAAGCCCAGTGAGTGCGGCCTGGCCAGGAGTTAGAGAGGACTCACAGGGAGTGGACTAGCGCCTTCGATTTTGTTTCCAGAGCCCCTCCGTGCAGGGCCATAGACTCCCCCGGCACAGCCGCTGTCAGAGAAGCAGGTCCCCTTGGCAGGGGCTGGTCCTCGCCTTCCAGGGGTCCAAGGCCGGCTCAGGCTGATTGAAGTGGGGGTGCCTTGGTCAGGACCCCACAGGGGCATCAGCTTCAAGCTGGACATGTCCCAGGCCCTGTCTGCTCCTGCCTGACTCCTTGAGGCCCTGAGACATTTGATGCCTCCCAGGGGCCTTCTGGTTGCCTGCCCGCATTGCTGCCCCAGGACTGGGCCACCTGGGGTGACCTGGTTTCCTGAGCTCTCCCTGTTTCTGGCCAGGCATATAGGAAGTTACTTCCCAGCGGCTGAGGGGCACTGGAGGTGCCTCCCCCTGGGACGATGGTCAAGCTGGACCACAGCCACAGGCACCATGGGCCATACTACCCACAGGGACAGGGTCTGAGGGAGGCGCCTGTGCTGCCCCCTGAAATGTGATGGTGACTATTCCAGGCACAGGGTCCAGCAGGGAAGTGGGTCCTGTGTTCTCTCCCTACTCCAGCCCCAGGTGGGAGGGACTGGCCCCATCTTCCCTGAGGTCTGTGAAGTCTTTGAGGGGCCTGGAGGGGGATCATGCCCTGGCCCCTCCTCCCACCTTGCACTCGGCTCACCTAACTCCCCCGGGGCGGCCCTTGAGTGAGAGGTGAGGCCCATCTGGTGCAGCCACCGAGGAAGGGTTGTCTGGGGTCCACTTGGATTCTCTGCAGGAGTGTCTCTTTTTCAAATCCACTGACCAGAGGTCAGGCCCCATGGTGTCACGGCCAGAGCAAGGTATCCTTACGGGTGAGGGGGCCAGGTACAGAGTCGAAGGGATAGGACGCTAGGTGAAGGGTCAAGATCCAGAGGTGAGGGGACAGGACAAGGGGCGAGGGAACAGGACAAGGGATGATTGACCAAGGCAAGTGGATCAACCAGGGGCCAAGATCCCCCTGTTGTCTGCTCTTGAAGCCTCTGATCTCTGCTCCCCTGGACTCCAGGCTCCTCCTCACTGTCCCACTTCAGATTCTGCCTGTGACCAGCCTAGTTACAGGCCAGGCTTCAGGCACTGCCTTCTGTGCACAGGCCTCAGGCCTGGCTGCCCTCCGTCCCTCCTGCTCCTAGTCAAGGTTGAGTGGGGTTTCCATGGCCCCTTTGTACTCCACGCTGTGCCCACTCTTTAGACCCACCTGTGGGAGCCTCTTTCTCGACGGAAGTCTCCCTTATGAGACCAGAGCTGGTGCAAAGCCCTCCGGACTGGAACCATGGCAGAGGATCTCAGGCTGTCACCCCTTCTGACTCCTGAACACAGCCCTCAGGGCTCACTGGACTCCTCAGTGTCACAGGGAGACCAGGGCCGGGGAGAGGAAGCTTCAATGTCCTGGCCTCCCCCAAACCCTCAATCCAGTTGTTATTTGGCATCTTTGATTCGACTGCGTCAGGTAGCGACACGATGAACATCAGGTGGGGGACCTTGCCGCATCCTGCGTCACCGTCGTGGCCTCTGATGTGCTCAAGCCCATCGCACCACTCACTTTGGCAATCCTCCTTGTTGAAGGTCTTCTTTCTCTCACCCTGTGTCTTCCCACCATGATGTCTTTCTCTAGTGACTGGTCCCTCCTGACAACACGTCCTAAGTGTGTGAGGTGACGCTTTATCATCTTTGCCTCCAAGAAGCACCCTGGCTGCATCCTGTCCAAGACATTGTTTGTTCTCTTGATGGTCCATGGGATGTTCAGTGCTCTTCTCCAACACCACAGCTCAAAGGCAGCGATTCTTCTTCTGTCATCCTCAGTCATTGTCCAACTTTCTGAGGCTTAGAAAGCAACCCAGAGGGTCACCTGAAGTCTTGACAGCTGGCAGGTACCCCGGGTCACACGATCCAAGCACGTAATGGGAGAGAGGAGACGAGAACACAGGGGCATCAGCCAACAGCATTCAGTTCCTGAAAACCTGTGCACCTCTGAAATTCCCTCAGGTCGTGTCTCTGTGTCCCTGATTCTATCATCACCTGCATCTTCTCTGGGCCCTTTTCCTTCATCGCATCTCCTAGCTCTGTACCTCTGAGCGTCTCTATCTATTCATCTCCTCTCTCCATCCACGCACCCATCCATCGTCTCCACAGAACTGGAGTTTGTGTGAATATACGTGTTAAGACACCTCGTGATCCGTCTTGGAGGAAGTGACGACAGAGTGCTCCCTAGAGGGGAAGACAATGAAACGTCGCACATGCTTCACATGTGTCGTCAGGGGGTCAGCGAGAGAGGCTCACTCATCCAGATGGACTGTCAGTGGCCACAGCACGTGCCGGAGCGTGATGGAGCACAGCGCAGACATAGAGCACACGGGGCTGCTGCGCTGTTACATGCCGCCAGGGGACCTTATGAACAGCAGCCCCGAACCCTGTCGACCATGCTGACCTGGACACCACTGCGACCACCCTGACCCGGTGACCACTGCGACCACTCTGACCTGGTGACCACTGCTGACAACCCTAACCCGGTGACCACTGCCAACCACCCTGACCCGGTGACCACTGCCAACCATTCTGACCCGGTGACCACTGCTGACCACTCAGACCCAGTGACCACTGCCAACCACTCTGGCCTGGACACCTCTGCTGACCACTCTATGAAGGATCACAGTAGAAAATCCTGGATAGAGTGGGAGAAAAATGTGAAAAAACCCTATTTCAGGAGAGAAGCCCTAGGATCTGCTTCCAGAACAACTAAAGCCTGGCGAGCACTTTCAAGCAAAAGATTGTTTTTGTTGTGTGCCACTCAGGAATAGGCTGGAGGCCTTGGACGATAGTAAAGGTCAGATGAGCTGTGGCAGAATTCATCGTACATGATGAAGGCAAAAATAATGTCGTTTTAAAGACGGAGGGGGGAGAAAAGACCGAGAGCAATGTCAGAAGAGACTGAATATTGCACTAGAATGTCGAGAAGTCAAAACAAACAAAAAAATAAATAAAAACAAATTTTAAAAAAAATTTTAAAAAAGAGAAGCCAAAACAAAGGGAAGAAATCAAGAAGTTAAAGAGCTAAACAGAAGATTCCAAAGGACAGCTTGAAAAGACAAGCAAAGTATGAAATGAGCAAAGAGCTGGAGTTGGAAAATCAAAAGGGAAGAATGAATTAGCTTGGCATTTCTTAAGCTGAAGAAACTGAAGAACAAATTGAAGCCTTAAGTGTCAATACTTAAAGAATGTTCGGGCCAGAATACTGAATTACCGAGGAAGCATCAAAAGATGGAAGAAGTACACAGAGTCTCTGTACCAAAAAGGATCAGCTGACACAGAAGAATTTCATGAATCCACATAGACGAGGCAGTGGCGATGAAGGAAGTTCAGGCTGCTCTGAAGGACTGGGCAAAAAACAAAAGCCCCAGGAATTGATAGAATGCCAATTGACATATTTCAATAAAAAGATGCTGCACTGTACTTGCTCACCAGGTTGTGCCAAGAAATCTGGAGGACAACTACGCAGCCAAGTGACTGGAAGAGATCTGTATTTATTTCCATTTTAAAAAAAATGTGATCTGACAGTGTGGAAATTATCAAGTAATATTATTAGTGTTACACACACGCAAAATCCTGCTGACGTTTATCCAAAAACGACTGGAACAGTACATTGACAGAGCTGCAGAAGTGAAAGCTAGGTTTAGAAGAGGCTGTGGCATTACGGACGTCATAGGCGATGTTGGATGGAAGACCCTGAATGAGAGGAATTGACACGGTAACTGAAATAATGGGGTCAGGTGTACTGGCGACAGTGCGACTGGCTCAAGACAGGGCAGTGTTCAGAGCTGCTGTGCGTAGGGCTGCTATGAGCCGCAATTGACTTGATGACACAAAACTATAACAACATATAACAACAAAGCATAAGTGTTTGGATATTAACACTTAATTGTTAAGTTTTGAATTGCCTTGAGTGGCTTACCCTTTGAATTGAATTGATTGAATTTATAAATGGGCCTTGGATCTCATGGGCCCCAAATAAAATGTAGGATTTGCAATTTTTTAAAAACAAACCCAAAAAACCTACAAGACAACCTTGGTCAGTCATTTGGAGGCGGGGGCATCTGCTTACAAGCCCTCCACCAGTTGGCTCCCTCTGGGCATCTTGGGGGCGGGGCGGGGCGCTAACTGCAGCCAAAGGCCAAACAGGCTGCACTTCTGGTTCTGGTTTCCAGGGTCTTTTAATTTACCATGTGCTCATGGTTTAGGTGACAGTTTGCAGGGCACGTTAGTTTTCCGTTCACCAGCTCACATACCGCGGCTCCGGTGCAGGCCCTTGGCTTCTCAGCGGGACAAATCTCCCTTCCTCCCTGGATTCCGAATCCCCGTTCACCCTTCTCCTCCGACCCCACCTGGCCGCCGGCCTTTGCTTTCTGGGTCAATGCCGCCGTTGTGGCCGCGTGGTGTTGATTGTGCTGAGAAGCGTGTTCCTCACAGGTGTGATTGATCACTCTAGGGGGTCATCTGTTATTTGGCTGAAAATTGATCCAAGGAGTGGGTGTCACTGCAGGTTTGAAGAATGTATAAGAGCTACAGTCCTGCGGAGATTCCGACCTCTATCAGACCAATCAGGCAAGTCTTCCTAATGATTTTTAATTTTGCTCTGCATTTTCTTCCTGCTCTACTTAGGACCTTCTCCTATGATCCCATTCTGAGCGGTTGGGAGCACACTCCCAGGCGCCACCTCACCTTCTGGCCTCAGACCCCGTTCCAAGCGGTTGGGAGTATGGCCGGGCACCATCCCATTCTCTGTCCTCAGAGTGGTCCAGTAGTCCGTTGGGTGAATTATTTCCTGGAATCATCTTTGTTTCAGACAGGAGAGCTCTGTAGTTGCATTTCAGATGATCGTTTGCAAGCTTTGAAGGCCCCGGTTGGTATTCACCATGGTAAGTGGTCTCGGCGTTGCTTGTGGACTCTGCTGGGCCCGTTGACTGACATGCTCCCTATACCTTGGCCTTGAGCCCTCAGGTCTAGTGGCTCAGTTCCTTAGGGGTTTGGTTAGGGCCACGGCCCTCAAAATATGATCGCCAACAGCTGCCTTCTCCAGTCCAGTCAACGCTCACGACAGGGATGGAGTAAAGCTTTCAGGACCTTCATGTGTTAGCGTGGCCTGAATCAAGTGGAGAATACACAAAATAAGAACAGCAGACATCTGTTAACAGAACACAGAATGCACAGATTACGGATCTAGGAAAATTGTAAGTTGTCAAAATGAAATGGAACGCATAAGAATCAGTATCCTACGCATCAGTCAGCTGAAGTGAACTGGGCTCGGCCACTTTGATTCACACAGTTCTGTGACCTCCACGCCAGAAATAGCAAGTGAAAAGGGAAGGCTTCCCATTCATCATCAAACACATTTCACATGCAAGTCTCCCACAAGCTGGAGGCTGTCCACTGGATCTGCACCTGGACCTACAGGAGTGGAAGTGAGATGAACACGGCAGTGGGGAAGCAGGCCAAGCTCAGACGTGTTCCCTCAGCACTGCCCACCCAGCACCCAGACGTGTTCCCTCGGCACTGCCCACCCAGCACCCAGACGTGTTCCCTCGGCACTGCCCACCCAGCACCCAGACGTGTTCCCTCGGCACTGCCCACCCAGCATGCACAGACGTGTTCCCTCGGCACTGCCCACCCAGCATGCACAGACGTGCGGGTGAGCAGGGAAGGGCTGCTGGCTCGAGGAGCAGGGAGTCGTGTGTCCCCCGGCTTGTTGACTTGACTCGGCCCAGTGTGAGGGCTAGGGCTGTATGAGGAGACCCTCAGGTCTGGAGAAGTGTGGGCTCCTGGGCTTGCAGCTGATGCCCATTTGAAGCCAGCCCCAGATGGCTGTGTGTGAGTTGACCAGAACCCAGGCAGTTGAAGGGAAGATGACCCGTGCCGTGAGCTAGGGTCGACTGAGGGCTTGCTCTGCACTGAACTCTGCTCGCTAATGCAGATGCCCAGTTTCCAGGTTGAACAGGACACGCCTGTTGCCTCAGACTATGGGTTTGACAGGGACGGGCAAGTCAGCAATTGGCTATCCTCAAGGCAGGTGTTAGGGCAGGCGGCATGAAGAAGCTGGCTTCCACGCTTTCACAAAGGTAGTTATCAGTACGATGATTGTAGGGGGGAACCCACCATATACATGAATGAAACAGAATGTAAATGGGAGACTGGATAAAACATAATGTACGTACGTGAAACACAATTTATAAGAATGACTAAAACATTAATAATAAAAAAGAACGTTTCAGCATCTGTCCTTATGTACAATTCTACCAGTGATAGGATAATAAGCATATACATAGATGACGATGTTGTTGGTGTTGGTGTCATTAAGTCAGCTGCAACTCAGTGACCTTGGGAAGGATGTACTTGAACCTTGCCCTGTCCTGGACCGTTCTCAAGACCTCTCTTTCTCTGACTCTCCTTTCTCAAAACAATGTGTTTTCCCAAAGACTAGTCCCTTCTGGAAACATCCCCAACATTTGTGAGGGAAAGTTTCACCATCCTTGCCGCCGAGGAACGCTCTGGTTGCACTTTCTCCAAGACAGACTTGTTGGCTCTTTTAGTGTCTCCTGGGAGAGTCAGCACCCAACTCCAACACCACAGTTCAAAGCTGTCAGTTCTTCTTTGGCCTTCCTGATTGGTTTCCCAACTTTCAGATGCATAAGAAGGAGTTTAAAATGCCCTGGCTTGGACCGGACGCACCTTGGTCTTTAAACTGACACTGTAGCTTTTCAGCATCATATATATTTTTTTCTTTTTAAAACTTTCTTTATGATTTTTCTTTTTTTCTACTGGTTTATTTACAAACTTCGAATATATTACCATAGGTGTTGACAGTAGATCCAAGGAAATTAGGTTTTTGACAATTTCAATCCTTCTCCATCTCAGGATGTTGCGAATGACCTAGTGGGGAGGATGTTTTTGTTTCTTGATGTTGAAATGTAACATATTGATGGCTATTGTTCGTGAAACACATAGAAGAAGACCTCTGTTATGCAAAGGCTATTCCTTGGCGAGAGATAACGTGTCCAGAGAGGAGGAGAACAGGGAGAGAGGAAGACTCTACACCAGGTGGGTTGACACAGTCAGGGAGAGGAAGACTGTAAACCAGGTGGGTTGACATAGTGATTGAGAGGAGGACTTTAAACCAGGTGGGTTGACACAGTCAGGGAGAGGAAGACTGTAAACCAGGTGGGTTGACATAGTGATTGAGAGGAGGACTTTAAACCAGGTGGGTTGACACAGTGACCGCAGCAGTGGGCTCGAGTGTGTCAGAGACGGTGAGGACGGCGTTGGACAGGACAGGTTCAGATCTGCAGTTTATAAAGTTGCTGTGAATTATACTCGACGGCACCTATCAACACCACCACCACAAATTAACTGCTAAAGATGAAGAAATGGAGGATTTCTACCAATTCCACATTCTGAAATGGATCAAACATGCAGTCAAGATGCATTAATAATGTTTCATGATTGGAATACAAAAGTTGGAAACAAAGAAGCACTGGCAGTTAGAAAACATGGCCTGAGTGACCAGAACGATGTTAGAGATTACATGACAGAATTTTGTATGATCAATGACTTACTAATTGCAAATACCTTTTTTTAAGTAAAATGTTTATTTTATACTGGTTATACAAAGTGTGTATACATTGTTTTTCACAGCAGATCTTTCCCATTTTTTTTACCCATCCCTCCCTCCACCCATCAAGTTGTGGGACTTTATAATTTCCTCCCCACCCCATCCCACCCCATCTCTGCCCATCCTCACCCCTCTGCCCCCCCCCCACCCCGGGGATCCTCATACATTTTCTACAATAATTGTCCTGAACAGTATTTGTCCTTATGGGTCTAAGCTAGTTCACTTAACATAATGCTCTCCAGTCCGTCCCAATTTAGGTAGTAATTTACAAAATCATTGCTCCTGTGTGCTGTGTAGTATTCCATCATGTGAATGTACCATAACTTCTCAATCCATTTGATTTTGGTTGGACATTTGGGCTGTGTCCATGTTCTTGTGATGGTGAATAACACTGCTGTGAATATTGCTGTACTAGTTTCTGTTTGTGCCTCAGTTCTAGTTTTCTCAGGGTATATTCCAAGCAGTGGAATAGCTGTGTCATATGGAGTTTCATGTTCAGCTTTTTGAGGACGTGCCAAACTCCCTTCCAGAGTGGTTGTACCATTTTACAATCCCACCACCAATATATGAGTTCTTATCTCATTATATCCTCTCCTATGTTTATTACTTGCTGTCCTGTTAAACTTTGCCACTACTACTGGAGAGAGATGGTATCTCATTGTGGTTTTGATTTACATCTCTCTTATTGCCAGTGATTTTGAGAATTTCTTCTCATGTCTGTGGGCCATCCAAATATTTTCCTCTGTAAAAATTCTTTCCATGTCTTTTACCCATTTTGTAATTGTGTTATCAGTCTTTTTCTTATAGAGACCCTGTAGGACTCTGTGATGCAAACACCTTTTATAAAAACCTTAACAGTATTTCTAGATACAGACTTCACGGCATGGGATATACAGCTATCGAGTTGACTGTCTGTGGGAAGACTGTCAGAAGTTGAACAATGTTCTCCCGAAATGCACATGTGCAATATGGAAGCTGGGTATTGATCCCCCGAAGCAATAAGCCAAACGCATGTAGGAGGGTTGAGAATGGAACAGGGCACTCTTGAATCCCATTACAGTCCTGATTAGATAGAGGGATTGACGGCTTGTGTCCTCACAGTCCTGTGTCACCAGGCCGAGGGGCATGGACGATTCTGCTGGGGACAGACTCCCAGGCCACCCGTGCTGTGGACAGTGCTCAGCTTCTCCGGGTGGCTGAGAGGCGATGCTGCTGGGGAGAGAGGTCAAGGAGATGCCCAAGCCCCCATCTCCTCTGCCTTCATCCTGGGAATGGGATTTGGCTTATTGGATGACACAGGATGACTCATGACAGACCCTGCAGTGGGTTTTCAGGAGTCTTGAATTGCACAGGGGGAGATTTCCCATCTCTCTCCTGCAGAGTAGTTGGTGGATTCAAACCATGTACCTTTAGGATGGGAGAGCAGGTCCTTACCACTAGAGCTTCCTACGGGGAAGTTCCCTAAAATGTGGCCTGTAAAACTTTATATCTACCAGAGGTTAAAAGGAATGAAATAAAAAGGATCACAGTACCACTAAGAAATAATTGCATCTTATTGGACCCAGGATCTTTTGAGAGGATTCTCTTTGATACCAAAGAAGGTCCAAGACCCACGGAAATCTAGGGGATGCTGGGGCTACAGACACTGTTGGGAACAAGGACTCTACAACCAATAATCGACATCAACCAAGGTCCACTCCATTACAGCAACACTGCATAATTAAGTGGACACAGTAGAGAGGCTCATCATCAGGCAATACAAGCCCAGGCGCTGACAACAGAACTGACCGTCAGTGACTCATATGCACGTTCAAGTTGAAGCTGGAGAAACTTAAAACAAGACCACAAGAACTCAGATACGACCTTGAGAATATCCCACTTGAACTGAGAGGTCATCTCAATTATAGATTTGATCCACTCAGCACTAATAGGTGAAGACCATCCAAGTTGTGCGGCAACATGACACACCAAGAAAGCAAAAGGGCTTTAAAATTACAGGAAGAAAGAAAAGACCCAAAGGAGTATCAGCAGGAACTCTGACACCTGCTCTTCAGTGTAGAGCCCCAAAAGCAAAAGAAGAAATGAGGAGGAGAGTGGAACGGGAGGTTTCAAAGGGCAGCTCAAGGAGACAGGGAAGTGCTATAACAAAATGTGCAGAGTGGAGGTAGGGAATCAAAAGGAAAAACACACTCAGCATTTCTCAAGCTGTAAGAAAGGAAGAAAAGTCCAGATTGCAACATTGAAGGGTTCTATGGGTAAGACATGGAACAACGCAGGAGGCATCAAAAGAAGATAGAATGAATAGAGTCATTGCACCAAAAAGCCCCAAACAAACCAAGCATTTCGGGAAGGAACATACAATCAAGACTCCAGGTATCCCTGCAGGAAGTCCAGGTGGCACTGAAGGCATTGCCAATGCATCAGACCCAGCAATTGGCACACAGATGGTGTACATCTTGAACACAGGCCCTGTCCCTTCTTGGAGGGACACCACTTTGCCCCCTTCTCCAGCCCCACAGTCCCGTTCCCAGGATGAAGGCAGAGGAGTTGGGGGCTTGGGCCTCTCCTTGACCCCTCTCTCCTCAGCAGCATCGCCTCTCAGCCACCCGGAGAAGCTGAGCACTGTCCACAGCACGGGTGGCCTGGGGGAGTCTGTCCCCGGCAGGATCGTCCGTGCCCTTCCGCCTGGTGATGCAGCGTGGAGACCTGTGTCCATCAGCTTCAGGAAACTCCAGCTTCCTAATCCCACAGCCAAGGATGTAGATTGGGACTCTCTGCCTGTGACCTGCACACACTGATGCTCTCCGGCTCAGAAAAGGAGAAAGGAGGTGTTCGCTGGGAGGAAGCTGTGGGACAGCCAGGATTGAAGCAAAGTCCAAGGGCAATGGGCACTGCACACCGCCTGGTGCTCTGTCCGGGGCCAGCCACTCTCTGACCACTACGACTCTTAAAAAAATGAAATTGTTTTCATTGACTGAGTTACTGTGATCTGAGCAGCAGTTTAAAGCCAGTCCATTTTCCACTTACCAGATGATTCCAGTCCCACCACGTCACATCACTTGTCCCACCTCCTGCTGGTTCCCACCCAGTCCTTCCTCCCTCCGCTCTCTCCTTTCCTCCATTCTGAGCTTTGTCCTAGATGAAAGCTGACCCTTTGGATCTTGAAGGGTTGTTTAGGGAGATGAGCACTCCTTGGAACACCGTTCCTCCTCCTGTCCAAGGTCCACATCCTAGGAAAGCACGGCCTGCGGACAGTCCTTTGTCCCCCAGGACAATGGCGGTGATGTTTCTTGAAGACATAAGAAGACAGGGTCTCAGGGCTCAGGGAAAGGGTGCTGGGTAGACTTCATGGTCCACCAGGACTCCTCTGGTCCCAGGTTATCTGCAACTCAGATGCAATTGAAAGTGGAACACGAGATAAGGAAGAGCAAAGAACTGGTACCTTTGAATTGTGGGCTTGGGGAAGAGTATTGAATATCACAGACTGCGGAAAGAACAAGAAAAAAATCTGTCTGGGAGGAAGTTGACCCAGGACACTCCTTAAAAGCAAGGAGGGTGAGACTTATCTCACGGACTTTGAGCATGCTTTCAGGAAGGGCCAGTACAGTGAGAAAAACATCATGCCCGGTCCAGTCATCCATCAATGGGGACAGAAGACACTCGATGAGCTGCCTGTCATGTGCACAGCACCAGAGCCCGCCAGCTTGACCCCCAGCAGGGCCTGGCGGAGGCTGGACACAGGCAGGCTGCGTTTGATCCCCAGCCGGGCCTGGCAGAGGCTGGACACAGGCAGGTTCCGTTTGACCCCCCAGCAGGGCCTGGCGGAGGCTGGACGCAGGCAGG
>NW_006399876.1:1985473-1994502 GCF_000299155.1 Elephantulus edwardii | reverse complement strand
CCCCAGCAGGGCCTGGCGGAGGCTGGACGCAGGCAGGTTCCGTTTGACCCCCCAGCAGGGCCTGGCGGAGGCTGGACGCAGGCAGGTTCCGTTTGCCCCCCCAGCATGGCCTGGCGGAGGCTGGACGCAGGCATGCTGCGTTCTGTGGCACATGGGACGACTGTGAGTCAGGAAGACCCAGCTGCACCTACGGCAGCACCAGAGGAACTTCAGAGTCTAGGAGACAACTTCTTAAAGCGCATTGGAAAGAAAAGAGCAATTCTTACATTTGACTACATCTAACCATTCAAGCTGTGTTCATCAAAAAACATCAGAGAGTTAAAACAAAGAGTCAGGAACTGGAAACTATCTTTGAAACATACTGAGAAAAACAAACACTAGTGTACAGGGTGCATGACTAACCCCTGCAAGTCACTGAGAAAATAGATATCTTGATAGAAAACAGGCTGGTTTGTACCGTGGAGTCGGAACTGACCCACAGCTGACCGTCCAGCAGGTTTTCCGAGGCAGTCAGTCACAGGGGAGGTCACCCACCCTTCTCTGAAAGCGGGTAAGATATTTAAATACTTGCATCACAAGTGCAGGAATGAAATGATCAATCAGCACGTGAAAAGATGTCACCAAGGAATGTCAGGTAAAGTCATACTTGAATTCATGGGCAGATTCCCAAAGAAAACAGACAATCGGCCAACAGAGAAGAGACACATCACCAACCCATCATCAACCAAGAGGAAAGCGCCCAGCCCACGGCGCTCACTCACACCCTTCAGGGTGGCTGGTGTTTACAGTGTCGGAGGGGCTATGGGAACGCAGAACACTTCACTGCTGGTGGGCCTGCCGACCCCAAGGCTTCGGAAACCAGTCCAGCAAGTCCTCCGAGGATGGATGGAGGGCTGCCCGTGAGCCTGTGCCAGGTGTCTACCCAGAGAAGGGTCAGTGTGTCCACACGGCGAGCCTTCGTCTCGCACGCTCTGGGCATGTTGCTAGAAGGGGGCGGTCCTAGAACACAGTCATCGTGCTGGGAGGGTAGAAAAAGAGAGGAAGGCCCTGAATGGGACGGGTCAGCACAGGGGCCGTAACAATGGGTTCGAGTCTGAATGACGAGGGTGGCCTCGGATCAGGGAAGGCTCTGGTCGGTAGTCCCTACGGTCGCTGTGAGGAGCAGTGCACTTGATGGCAGCTTACAACAACAACACACACACCAAACATGTACACAAGTGCCCGCTGCAGCGTTATTCACCACAGCCCCACGTGGAAACGACCCCAACACTCACCAACAGAAGGGTGTATAAAGGAAATGAAGTACAGTCCGTTCGCACAGGGCGATCTCTGCAGCCGTAACTGTGATGGACCATACACGTCACGGTTACAGACATCAAAAACGTGCAGCCGGTGTAGGATTGGCCAATGGGTAGACTCTGGAAAGGTTGCAAGGTAACTGATACCAAAAAGACAGCATACTGGGGGAAATGAAGTGTCGGGGGGAAGAAGAAGGCCGTTAGATAGCCTGACGTGAGACTGCACCAGGGGACGTGGGCACGGCCGGGCTGTGAGCACGGCTCGGCGTTTGCTGCCTTGAGTTCTGTTGTACCCAGGGTCTCTCCCTGTGACAGCCAGCTCAATGGCACCTAACAACAACAACAACAATAGTGGCCTAGTTTGCCTTGAAGGCATTCTTGGAAGAGTTACGGAAGTCAAAGGCAATTCTAGGGGCTTAGACGGACGTGGGGGGCCACGAAGACAGCCTCCTTCCCCCCGCAGTAGTGGTGGTTGTGATCTTAGCCTCCACAGCGTCATTTCCAGCACGGGATGCCAGCAGGGCCTGCACTGTCCACCCAACAGCTGCCTCCTCCAGCGGTCCTGCAGCCACGAGTCTCCCCACCGTGCGTCCGCGTCCGAGGCCGGAGGGGCCTGGGTGCTGAGGGCTGGGTGTCTCCTGGGTGCTCAGGGGGTGCTCTGGTTTGGGTGTCCCCCTGATTTTCCTGTTGTTAGGTGCCCTCTCATCGACTATGACTCCCAGCCACCCTATGCACAGCAGGCTGGAGCCTTGACTTCTTGGTGTCACCCTCACGGCCTCCAGTGTACTCCGTACATGGTACCGTCCACCGTCCACTGTACCCTGTACACCACACTCCATATACCGCACCCCACACTCAAGCCTGGTTTTGCAGCCACTGTATCCACCCGTCTTGTTGGAGATCTTCTCCTTTGTTGACTTTGTATTTTTTTCCGACATGATGTTTGTCTAAGCAGCGATGCCTACTAACAATACGCCCCAAGTATGTGCAATGGATCAAATAAGGAGCGAGTGTAGCCAGAACGCTCCTTGGAGGCAAGGATGATAAAGCATCATCTTACAGGTCCTTCAGCTGCACGGCGAGGAGCAGTTATTCCGTGGGGAGGGACAGCATGCTTGGAAAGGCGGAGGGCTGAAGGAGAAGAAGGAAGCCCCGACCCGGTGGCGTGACACAGTGACTGCAGCAGTGGGCTCGGGTGGGTCCGGGAGCGTGAGGCTGGCGCAGGGTAGGACAGGGTTCAGCTCTGTTGTCACAGGGTCCTGTGAGTCATACTCCACCTGATGACATGAGGAACAACAGACGCAGCTTCCTCACCCTGACTCCGGGGAGCACCTGCTTGCACAGCCTCCCAGACAGATCGACACAGTTTCCGGCATCACAGCATAATGCACACCACCGTCAGACAGCAAAGGGACGGAAGGATTCTCTTCCCTTGATGCAAACTCACAGCACACAGCGTTTTCCTCCATGAGGCCTCATACGACACACTGACACCCACGATGCGCTCTGCCCCGAGCAGCAGGGATTCCGCGGGGCTGGGGCTTGCATGCAGTCTCTGCTGGCAAAGCTCTCTTTCTCTGTGCTCGGTTCAGGTCCAGAATCCAGATCAGCCCTGTCTGACCTCTGGGTCTTTGGCCTTGAGCCAGCGTACTGTCACAATGAGTGGCTGCAGGACCCGGCGGCCTGACCTCATCAGAGGACCCGCTCCTCTCAAGTTCCCCCGACACTTGCTGCCTGTGGACACGTCCTAGGGCGACAGTGCCTGTTGACATGGGGTTGAGAGGATGCGAGCGGCCTCAACGAGACGGGATGAGCACGGCTGCTGAGACAAAGGCTCGCTCTCGCCTCGGCACAGATGGCAAGGAAGGCGCAGATCTGGGCAGCGCTTTATTCTACGGTTCGTGAGGTCTCCGTGAGGAGGGGTCAGCTCTGAGCCCATCATTTCTCTGCCTCTCTCTCCTTCCTCGCCCCTCCTCCCGTCCCGTTCTTTAGGAGTCTGCATCACTGAACGGAGCGGAGAGGAATGAGTTCACAATACCAACACTGAAGTCCCTGCCGTCGGCTCGCTTCCTTCCCACGAGGACCCTCCAGCGGTTCTGAGGCTGCAAATCTTACAGTAGAGACTGTTTCTCCACAGAGCAACTGGTGGGTTCACACTGTCCACCTTTGGGTCAACAGACCAACACACAGCCCAGTGCGCCACTAGGGATCCTTCTTCCATTCACTGTGTTCTCCTGCACCCTTGAGTCAGAACCAGCCCAAAGCTGACCCTCCAGCGGGCTCTCAGAGGCAGCGAATCACAGGGAAGGAGACTGCCCATCCCTCTCCCACGGAGCAGCTGGTGGATTTGAACCAAGTACCTTAGCATTCAATTGTTCACAGCTTTAGTTTGCTTGGCTCCACAATCAACATTCTTGGCACCAGCAGCCAGGAAATTAAAAGACATATTGTGATGGGAAAATCTACTGTTAGGGACCTCTCTAAAGTACTGAAGAGCAATGGTGTTTCTCTGGAGACTAAGGTGCATCTAATATAGGCCATGGTCTTTGCTATCACTTCTTATGATCAGAGAATTGGACAATAACTAGGGAGAACAGAAGGAGAATTGATGCCTTTGGTGCTGGAGAAGAGTATTGAATACACCATGGACTGCCAAGAAAACAAACAGATTCATTCTGGAGAAGGTTAAACCGGGTGGCTCTGTGGAGGCAAGGATTCTGAGGCTTTGTCTTACTTTGGTCATGTTGTAAGGAGGGACCAGTCCTTGGAGAGGGATGTCATTCTTAGTAGGGTGGAGGGGAAGACTCTCTATGAGGTGGATTGAATCAGTGACTGGAGTAATCGGGATGGATGTATCGGAGACAGTGCGGTTGGCACAGGATAGAGCAGGGTTTAGGGCTGTTGTACATAGGGTTGCTATGAGTCGCCAGCAACTTGATGGCACGTAACAACAACAACAACCTTTGCATTAGCAGCATAATTCTTTCCCATTAAGCCAGAAGAGCTCCCTAGTCCACAATGTTGTTGTTGTTGTTGTTATGTGCTGTCAAGTTGCCTGTGACTCACAGCGACCCTATGGACAACAGCCCTAAACCCTGCTCTAACCTGCGTCAATCTTATTGTCTCCAACACACCTACCCCTATGACCACACTCACAGAATCAATCCACCTCATCGAGGGTCTTCCTCTGCTGAGCTGTCCCTCCACCCTCCCAAGCATGACGTCCCTCTCCAAGGACTCATCCTGCCATACATGTCCAAAGTATGTCAGACAGAGCTTCAGAATCCTTGCCTCCAAGGAGCAGCCTGCTTTCATCCTCTCCAGGTAGAACCTGCTTGTTCTTCTAGCAGTCCATGGTATATTCAATACTAGTTCACAATAGGTTCTGTTACACATGCATAGTCTAAGTATCTTTTTTTATTTGGTATACATGAAATTTACCACTTTTGCTTGCAGTTCTATGACTGTTGAAAATGCACAGAACTCTATCAGCCACCAAGATCAGGGTGGAGTCTTTCATAAAAACATGACCTCCAGCTTCCTGTTTGTGCTCCCTGCCACCCCCTGGCCACTGGTCACCACTGATGTGTTTGCAGTCCAGTAAGGCTTGCTTTCTTTTTAAAACTACCCTTAGCTCCATGATGTGTGGGAATTTCACTGCCAACCCTGGCGGTTCGAGTCCACCAGCTGCTCAGCGAGGGACTGAGGGGCAAGCTCCTCCTGTGAGGCTGACACCCTTGGAAAGGCAGCTGGAGGTCAGATCCCTTCATCTGACAGTGTGGATTCCTTTTCGTTGGTTTCCTGACACCCCCAAGTACAGCAGAACCAACGACTGGGTCCACAGGGCTTCCAGTAGACCCCCAGGTCTTCTTCCTGGTTGGGCTAAAGGCCCTTTGCCCCAGTTCAGCACCCTAGCAACACGCAAGGCTCTGGGGCAGACAGGTGGGGGCTGGCCCTCTGCACACCCTCACGTACCATCATCAGGGCAGTTCCCACTCTCGGGGACCCTGCAGTGATTGTCGGGTCATCTTCATGGGAGGAGAATGCCCGTCTTTGTCCTATGGAGCAGTTGTACGGCCAGCAGCACAAGAAATGCCACCAAGTAAGTGTCCATGACCCTTTGCCCTGGAGGGAAACATGTCACCTATCATTCTGGGCAGTTTACTGTCTGTTCCTAGTCTCCTGACCTGTCTTAAAGGCTAAGTCAAAGAAGACAGTCTTAAAAACATATTCCACTTTTATCCAGAATTTATGAAATACTTGAGCACCACAACAAGATAAAGGTAAATAATCCAATAGAAAAATCGGCACAGAATATGGACACTTCACCGAAGAAGACATTCAGATGGCCAACAAGCACATGAAGAAATGTTCAAAATCCCTAGCTCTGATAGGGTGGTATTAATAAGTTCAGAATTCTCTATATAGGGATCAATTATAAAACTATAGTTTTCTGCAGCCTGGGGGACTGGTTGCTTGACCCTGGAGTTCTTAGTGTCCTTTCCCCATCTGTCTGTTAATCAGAAGAGGAGATGCATCCCCTAGATTAGATGTTATCTCTTTGACGCTTTTCCCCAATCATATGTAACTATAACTTACTCTGCCTGTTTGCCTGGAAAGGGAGTATCTGGGTGTGAATTATTTTCTTTCAGATATAGAAATTCTTTGATTTTACTAACAAAAGTTTCTTGTTAAGTAAGTTGGTGTCTCACCCTCCTATAAGAGCCCATGACCACTCCCAGAGGGAGACAGTCTTGGAGGTGACTCTCCCAGATCTGTGTAATAAAGTGCATTTACAGATATTGCAATCCATTTGTGCTATTGACCATTGACTATGGAAAGAACCCCTTGTGTTCTGTCTGTCACGTTTTGGCGACCCAGATGGGACACTCATACTCAACTGGTAAGTAAACCTTGTGTTCTGTAATAGCCCTAAGAGAGATGCAAATCAAAACAACTATGAGATATCATCTCACCCCAGTCAGAATAGCAAAATTTAACAGAATAGCAAGCAACAAATGCTGGTGAGGTTGTGGAGAAACTGGAACCCTGATTCACCGTTGGTGGGAGTGTAAAATGGTGCAACCCCTATGGAAGGTGGTATGGTGCTTTCTCAAAAAGTTGCAAATAGAAATACCATTTGACCTAGCAATTCCACTACTGGGAATATACCCCAAAAAGACCGTAACTGACATCCAAGCAGATATATGCACACCCATGTTTATCGCGGCTTTGTTCACAATAGCAAGGAGTTCGAAACAACCCAAGTGCCCATCAACAAATGAGTGGATAGAGAAGCTGTGGTATAGTCACACAATGGAATACTATGCTGCATTGAAAAGCAAGGAACTCATGCAATATTATTCAAAATGGGTGACCCTGGAGGACATTACGCTGAGTGAAGTAGCTCAGTCACAAAAGGACAAATACTGCATGGTGCCACTGTTGTAAAACAGGACTGACCTCGGGATTGGGAGGAGACTGAGAAAGAAGGGTTCAATAATGTATACACATTGAAACAGATGAGGGAAAACTGTTTAAAAGGGATATGTGATTAGGTATTTTTGTCATGACAGGAGTCCAGAGCGAAGGCTGCATAGTGAAGTGGACCTTGTGGGGGAGGGATTGTAAAACAATGAAAGAATTTTTCTTTTACTTTTCCAAGAGGGGAATGTACTAGGGGGAAGGGTTGGGAGAGGAGAAAAGTGCGACAATGAACTAATGGAAATCCAAAGTCTCTGTAAATTTTCACTGAAATGAATAATAAATTTAAAAAAATCAAACAATGTACATGAATGTAAACAAATTATTATATTTAATACAATAATTTTTTTTTAAAAATATATTCCAGACTAAAAATGGGTGAGAATTGGGGAGCCCATGAGGACTGTTCCCCAACAGTCCCTTGTCTCTTTGTCTGGATAAAATGGGTACATTAGGTTGAAACCAAAGTCATTCCACTTTACTGACCTTGTGAGCCTGTCCAAGTATGTCCTTGTGCTCCAGGACATAGTGAAGAATCAGATTAATATTCACCCCTAGACACAGTTTTATCACCGGCCCCTGGTGATAAAACGGGGAGTGCTGAAATAATGGGAAGTGGCCCCAGGCCCTTGAAACTGCCGTGGTTACTCATTTTTCACTCCCACCAACAGTAAATAAGGGTTCCAGTTTCTCCACAACCTCTCCAGCATTTGTTGCTTGCTGTTTTGTTAAATTTTGCTATTCTGACTGGGGTGAGATTATATTTCATAGTTGTTTTAATTTGCATCTCTCTTAGAGCTAGGGATTTTGAACATTTCTTCATGTGCTTTTTAGCCATCTGAATGTCTTCTTTGGTGAAGGGCCTTCTGTTGCTTTTTGAGATTACCTGTCATCAAAGGCTGTTAACAGGATGAGACAGACAGAAGCACAGAAAACGTCTGTCTGCTCACGACAGGTCTGAGTGGAGGCTCCATCTCTGTTGACTCCAGGGGACCCTGGTCTCCTTCCCACACCTGTGAGACTGGCTCCCCTCAGAGATCTTACATCAGTCTTCTCCTGGTTCTAGAAGGTTCTCTGTTTGCAGGGTCCCTGCATCCGAAGGATGGACACCACATGCTGGGACACTCCCCCACCATCAGACCAGAGCTGTTATGTGAGTAAGGGGGCTGCATCCCACCCTGATCCACTGACTCAGATGACTCCTGAGGGTGACGTTGTTGTTGTTGTTGTTGTGTACTGTCGATCTAGAACTGGACCCATAGCTGACCCTCCAGCGGGTTTTCAGAGGCAGTTAATCGCATGGGCAGAGATTGTCCATCCTCCTACAGAGCGTGCCTTTGGGATTGCAGCACAGAGTTCTGCCACTAGACCACCAGAGCTAACACCCCACAATGGCCAAGCCACCAGAGTTGGGCTGCAGCAACATTGACGTTGTTTGGGGGGACATAGCCCGTCCCAGGCGGTTTGCTTTTTCTTAGAACATCCAGTCATCTTCAAAAGTAACTTCCTTCGCTCTCTCCACTCGCCCGTGGATTCCACTTTCTGCCCAGCATTGTGGAACCGAGTCTGAGGGACTCTTGCAAGCATGTCCGCCTGGTCAACGCCGGCACAGCGAGATCTGACAGGCCTTCTTTACGGGAAAATTCTTCATTTTGGAGGGATAGAGGTCAAGGTGGTGGTCGTGAGGTGCCATCTGATCGGCTATGACTCAGAGACCCTACGACAACAGTCCTGGTCTGTGTCCTCTCCTGCGCCACCACCGGGGTCTCTGACGGGCTCGAGCCCTTGGCACAGTCTCGGTGTCGGTCTTTCTCCGACCCTCCACCTTTACCAGCACGATGTCTTTCCCCTGACAGCGTGTCCAGATCATGCAGGATGACGGTTCAGTCTGCCTCGAAGGAGCCCAGGTTCACCTCCCCCGGGACAGAAGCGTGTTCATCTGCAGGTCCGTGCAGTGTCCAGTGCTCCTTTCCAACGCCACGGCTCAAACGCTGATTCTCCCTCCCTTTATCTCTGAGGGGTCACCTCTGTCCCTCATCCTGTCATAGGACCGGGTCCCCTCTGTCCCTCATGCTGTCACAGGCCAGGGTCCCCTCTGTCCCTCATGCTGTCACAGGCCCGGGTCCCCTCTGTCCCTCATCCTGTCACAGGCCCGGGTCCCCTCTGTCCCTCATGCTGTCCCAGTCCCAGGTCGCCTCTGTCCCTCATGCTGTCACAGGCCCGGGTCCCCTCTGTCCCTCATGCTGT
>NW_006399876.1:1963194-1984663 GCF_000299155.1 Elephantulus edwardii | reverse complement strand
CCCTCTGTCCCTCATGCTGTCACAGGCCCGGGTCCCCTCTGTCCCTCATGCTGTTGATGGGGTGGTACTGATAATTCCAGAATTCTCTGTGTATGTGTCAGGCTAATTGCTTGACCTTGGAGTTTTTAGTGTCCTTTCTGTGATCTGTCTGTTTATCAGAAGAGGAGATGAATCTCCTAGATTAGCTGTTATCTCTTTAAAAGTGTTTTCCCAATCTGCCTATTTGGCAGGAAAGGGAGTATCTGGGTGTGAATGGTTTTCTTTCAGAAACAGAAATTCTTTGATTTTAGTATAAAATCCTGGTGACCTATCCCACTCGGGGAGGCAGTCTTTGAGGTGACTCCCTGTCTCCCAAATCTGAAATAAATATTGTAATCCATTTGCCTCATTGGCAATTGACTACAGAAAGAACTCTTTGCCCTCAGTAACACTGTCACAGGCTGGGGTCCCCTCTGCCCGTCATGCTGTCACAGGTTGGGGTCCCCTCTGTTCCTCATCCTGTCTCAGGCCCCGTCACCTCTGCCCCTCATCCTGTCATAGGTCTGCTCACCTCTGTCCTTCATGCTGTCACAGGCCCTGTCACCTCTGTCCCTCATGCTGTCACAGGCCCTGTCACCTGTCACTCATCCTGTCACAGGCCCGCACGCCCCCTCAGGCTCAACGCGCCCTTTGTCGTCTTTGTTCCTTAGATGCTGTGCTTTTACTTTTCTTTGTCTTTGCCCATCTGTTGGCCTTGGAGGGCGTTTGCTGAGTGGCTGAGTCTGTGGGTTTCGGGCTTTCTCACTGTCCTTGGGTGCTGCGGAGTCCTGTTGAGCTACGCAGCACAGAACAAAGTGGAGCCTGGCCCTGCAGCGCCCTCCAAACCCCACTGTGCGCTAGCCCGTGGAGGCAGCCCTGTGCCAGCCCAGCTCCTTGAGCTCTTCCTGGTTTTCACTGGACTGTACCAACCATGGTGCCCTTTTCCAGGATTGGCCCCTTTTGGCAGCACCCCCAACGAAGGACAGAGTTTTGCCACCCTTGCGTCTCAGGGCACTCTGACTACACTTTTCCAAGATAGGTGTGCTCTTCTGGCAGTCCATGGTGGTTGTTGTTGTTGTTATGTGCCGTCAAGTCACCTGAGACTCACGGTGACTCTGTGTACAACAGCTCTGAACCCTGCCCCATCCTGAGCCAATTTCATTGTCTCTGACACACCTGATCCCATCACCCCAGTCACTGAGTCAACCCATCTCATTCAGGGTCTTCCTCTCTTGTGCTGTCCCTCCACCCTCTCTAGCATGATGTCCCTCTCCAAGGACTGGTCCCTCCTTGCCACATGCCCAAAGTATATGTGACAGAGCTTCCGAATCCTTGCCTCCAAGGAGCAGCCCGGCTTCACCCTCTCTAGGTTGAACTCGCTTGTTCTCCGAGCAGTCTGTGGTATATTCAATACTCTTCTCCAGCACCACAGCTCAAAGGCGTCAGTTCTTCTGTCATCCCTAGTTCTTTTTTTTTTCTTTCTTTTCTTCTCCCTGCCTCTTTTTTTTTTTTAAACAGTCCCTCCGTAAGGACTATCCACTTAGCTTTGTATCCAAAGACGAAATTTGTAGGTGAAAGGAGTTAGGAGTTAGCCTTCGTTACAGACTGGTTCATTTCAGGGTCGAAAATATGGAACGCTTCACGAATTTGCGTGTCATCCTTGTGCAGGGGCCATGCTAATCTTCTCTGTATCGTTCCAATTTTAGTATATGTGCTGCCGAAACAAGCACTCATCCTTAGTTCTTGTCCAGCTCTCTGAGCATAGCAAGGAATTGTTAAGAGACCATGGCCTGGATCAGGTGCATGTTAATCTCTAGATTGATATGGTGGAGTCAACATAAGACATCAAGTTTTCAGTCTTATGTGTCCACTGTCCAGCCCTCCCAGGCTTGTTACATAACGTGTAAATCTGAGGGAGGCCGGGTGATGTGACGACGGCCAGGAGTCGAGGACACCAAGCCTGCAGATGCTGCGTGGGGCAGACCTTCCTCAGCGGACAGAGCGGGGCTGTCCTGAGCACAGGTTTCTTGACAATCGTGAGAAAACAAATGCCGTTGCTTTCCGGCCATCCCCTGTGTGTCCGCGTTACACAGCATTCAGTCGCCAAGATGCCTGTCGTCTGACCCGCCTGGCGCAGTCCTTAGGATCTTGGACACTAGGCCTCTGTGGACGCGTGTTCTGAGAACCCTCCCTCCCCACCACCACCCCAGTTCATACTTTTCACAGACTAGAAGTTGATAATTTTGATAAGGTTTACTTAATCAAATGTCCCTGTTAGAGATAATGTTTTTGGTGCCAAGTCTAGAGACTCTTTGCCTAGTGTGACGTCTTGAAGGTTTCCCTGTTTCCCCCTAAAAGGCCCTGGTGGCACAGTGGTTTAAGTGAGTGGCCCCTCACTGCTGCTCCCTGGGGCAGTTCCACCCTGCCCTGCAGGTTCCCTGGGGGCTAGAATCCGCTTGATGGCAACGGGATTGTTGGGGTGTGTGCCCTCCTTTTGCACATTCAGATTTGTGATGGGCTTTGAGTTAAGTTTTGTAGAAGAGGTAGGATTTTGGAGGTTCCGTTTTTAGTCAAACGGGGTCCTTGTGAGTCAAAACTGACCCTCCGGCGGGCTTTCAGAGGCAGCGTATCGTGATGTTTGTGTGTTGACCTGCGTGTATATTTAGTCATACACACCATGTAGGTACGCGGATAATCCCGGGCTGACAGCGGGGCTTCATGGTCATGTCATCGTGAATTGATTCTGATGACAGTTGAACACCTGAACTTGGTGGTGTTGCTTCATTATTCTTAGGACGCTGCGGTGACCCTGTGGTAAGGAGCTGTGCCTCCAAGCCACGGCCAGGCCTTCCGTCCAGCAGCTGCTCACGGGAGTAAGACAGGCGATGTCCTGTGTGAGTTATAGCCTCTGAGAGCCCACAGGAGCCTCAGGGACGGGTCTGTTCTGACTTGACCCTCAAATGCTGTGTGAGTGGTTTCATTATCACTGTCTTTTGTTCTTCACGTCTTTATAAATCTGATCTTATTTCTCTTTGGGGGTTGGAAACATTGCCTCTGAGACTGATAGCATCAGCAAGTCCTACACTGAAAACTGCAGGCAGCACAGGTCACCACCAGGGGCCCAGGGACCGAGGGAAGGAAGACAAGGAGGTCGTCGTGTGATCGGTCATGACCAATGAGCCAGACCCCTGGGGGCGCAGGAGCTCAGAGCACTGCCTGTGTTCAGGGCCCCACACTGGGCTAAGAGGAAGTCACTGTTTTCCCAGCCCTCATCTTGGTGTTAGTCAGGTCCTCCAGTGAGCCACAGCTCACAGCAGCCTTAGGACCCACAGATGTGATCCTAACATCGGATCTTATCCTTGCCCTACCCTCACCATCCTCAGAGCAAGGCTTGGCCCTCTTGTTCCCCCGTTTCCTCCTGCGGGTGGATTTGAACTGCCTGGCTCTACGTTACACATCATGGCACTGTGGCCATTTCAAAAAACTGTGCATCAAAACATGCGAGACAAAGCCAGACAGAAGGGGGGGGCAAATATGCCATTATAGTAGGAAACATCAAGATTTTACTTCTAACAATTGGTGGATTCTTGTCGTTCTTGGTACGTGTCATCAAGTCAACCACAACTCATCGAGCTCTATGAACAGACCTGAAATCTGCGCCAGCCCACACTGTCCCCTCCGTCTCTGACCGGCACAAGCCCGTTCTTACAGACAGTGTCAGTCCATGTTGTGGAGGGTCCTCCTCTCACTGACCCCCCACCTGTCAGAGCAGGACGTCCTTTTCCAAGGACTGGCCTTCCCGGCAAAATGCCAAAGTATATGAGACACAGTTCCACCACGCTTGCCACTAAGGGGTGCCCCAATTCCTCCAAGACAGACTCGTTTGTTCTTTGGTCAGTCTGTGGAATACTCAGTGCTTTCTCCAACTCCACAACTCAAAGGCATAATTCTTCTCCTATCCTTTGACTCATAATCCAACTTTCAGATGACATTGGATACAATTAAAAGTACTTTGAAGATGCCATGGAGCAAATGCACTTAGTCTTTAAGCTGAATCCTTGCTCGTTAGCACTTTGAAGAAGTCCTTGGCAGCAGATTTTCCCAGTGAGATGCATCTTTTGATTTCTTCACTGCTCCTCTCAGGGGTGTTTGTTCCAGATCCAGCCAAAAATGCAATAATTTTCTTCAATCTTTTCTCTACCTGTCATGATGTTGCCTGTTGGCCTAGGGGAGAGCATACTTGTTTTAATTTTTTTAATTAATTTTTATGAAAGTTTACAGAGACTTTGGATTTCCATTTGATGCTTGTTTTCTTGATGTTTTGTTATCCAGATTGAAGGCTGGAGTCTTTTTAGTAAGTGCTTCAAGTCTTCACTTGCTACAAGCGGGTTTTGGGGAGTTCTCGTCCAATCCTAAAGTCACATTCTTCACATAGTCCAACTTCTCGAATGATTTGTTCAGCATGCAGATTACAAAATAATGCTATAGCCTGGATGTACACTTTTCCCAAGTTTAAACCATGCAGTGTCCCCTTGCTCTGTTCAGACAGCTGCCTCTGGATCTATGAATAGGTTATGCATGAGCACACCTGAGTGTTCTTGGATTTTCTTTCTTTTATGTTAGCCAATCATCTGTTATGACCCACATAGTCAAATGCATTTGCATAATCAAGAAAACACCAACAAATACGTTTCTGGTATTTTCTGCTTTCAGTCGAGCCTCATCTGACATCAGGATTGCTAAGCTCCTGCCCATGGCTTCCTCTGAGCCCTGCTTGAACTTCTGGCAGTTCCCTGTTGATGTCCTGTTTCCGCTGTTTTTTTGATGATTTTCAGCAAGATTTTATTTACACGTGATATTAGTGATATTGTTTGATAATTCCCATGTTCTGTTGGGTAAGTTTTCCTTGAAATGGAAACAAATATCTCCCAGCCAACTGTCCAGGTCACTGTCTTCCAGGTTTCTTGACACAGACTAGTGAGTATGTCTGGGGCAGCATCTGTTTGTTAAAACATTCCACTTGGTATTCCACCAATTCCTGGGCCTTGTTTGTAACCAATGCCTTCGATGCGAAATACTCGTCAACACCATAATTCAAAGAGATCAATTCTGAGGTTTCCGTGTGTGTGTGTGTGTGTGTGTGTGTGTGTGTGTGTGGTGGACTGGATGGGTAGGGTGTTGTTCTTTACTGACCAGTCAGAACTGATCCACAGCTGACCCTCCATGGGTTTGCAGAAGCAATTAGTCATATGTGAGGAGTCTGCCCATCTTTCTCCCTCAGAGCAGCTGGTGGATTTGAACTGTGTGCCTTCGGGATTACAGCACAGTGTCTTACTACTAGGCTGCTAGACCCCTGTTAGTTGTAAAAGTCTAGTGTTTTTGTTCTGTAGATACTTTTTTACTTTCTAGGTGAAAGGTCGTGTTATCTGAGAATGAGAAGACTTTTCTCTTCAAATCCTTGTAACCTTTTCTCCCTTATTTCTTGATCAAATCTTTGGACTAGATTGTCTGTCAATGTTGAAGTTGTTAAATAGCTGTCAGCGTGGCCACCTTTATGATGTTGGTGGTGAGGAGTTTTTGGCAGTCACCATTCGGTGTTGTGTTTGGTGTAGATTTGTGGTCCCTGTCAGCAGGTTATTATCATCTGGGAGACTTCTATTTACAGCCAAAAAAAAAAAAATTAGGAGAGACCTGACTCTTTAAGCCACTCTTGAAATAAAGGACCAGAAATTGAAAAAAAAAACAAACAAACAAAAAACCCACAACAACCAAAACCCAAAATCAACAAAACACCACCCCCCACACACCCCCCCCACACCCCCCCCACACCCCCCACCCCTCTCCCAACTGAAACAATGCTTTTCAGATATTGTTATCTGGCCATGCAGGGCCCTCACAAGAGAAAGGAAGCACATGCATGACCCCTCCGCCCCTTCTCTGCTTTGTTTCCAAGTAGCCTCAGGCAGACTCCTTGCTTTTCCGGACCTCCAAGGTGATGAGAGGGTCCAGGGTGGCGGCCTGGGGGCTCAAACAGCCCTGCCTGTTTACAGGTCACTGGGATGGTGTTCCGGAGGTGATGATCCCGGAGGTGATGATGAAGATCTCCTGGAGGTGATGATGAAGATTGCAGAGGTGAAGACACCAGTGTCCTAGCGACTCCACAAACAGCCCTTCTGAACCCTGCCCTATCCTGTCTGCATCATCTGAGAAGCTTGAGTCCATTGCTGAAGTCACAGGGTCAACTCAAACCATTGGAGGTCTTTTCTCCTTCGCTGGCCCTCCATTTTTCCAAGCTTGGTATCATTTCCAAGGAGTAGCCTTGCTCCAGACCAAATGGTATTTTAATTTAATGTCTCAGAGTGCATTCCAGGACAAATCTCAAGAGTATGTATGGGAATAGAAAAACATCCTGCATTCAACAAGGAAAATTCACAGTAACGAATTAACAGGGATACAAGGAGTGAGAAAATAGGATCCACAATGTGGAGAAAACATCAACACGTAGAAACAAACTCATATACGACACAATGAAATAAATAGGACGGTCACAGAGCTGTCCTGTCGCGGCTCTGCTTGAGACGCCCGTGAATGGAAAGGGACTTCTGCACACGGGAAGGAGAGGTATAGCAAACCTTAAAAAGGCACAGAACAGCTTCTAGAGACGACAAGTAAATGTCTGAGACAAAAGCTGCTTTTTAAATGACAGAGCTTGTGTCCACTGAGTCAGATGTGACTCCTGAGAGCCCACCGCCAGGCTTCCGCTGAGTCATCTCCTGAGGACTCTTCCCCAGGTTTCCGAGGCTGTAGATCTGAATGGAAAGAAACTCGCCAGTTTTATCCCACACAGCGGCCAAGGGATCAAACTCCTCCTGACTCTTCCATTAGCATTCCAACGTGTCCATCCATGCTACTAGTGGTAAAAGCTGCACTGAAATCTCAAAGGTGCATGGTTCAAACCCACGAGCTGCTGTATGGGAGAAGGACAAGCAGTCTTCTCCCCTGCAATTTACGGCCACTGAAAACTCGCCAGAGGATCAGTGATGGGTCAGTCCCGACTCAACGGCACACACAGCAACAGTAACCGGTGAGATTAACAGTGGATTCAACAAACCACAGGAGTTAGAGGAGAGAAGGGAAAGGCGTCCAGTATCAGTGAGCTGAGATGACCAAGCAGGTACATGGTTTGAGTTCCCAAAAAGGAAGACACACAGAAAAGTATTTGAAGGGAAGAAATATTGGCTGAAAGTTTTCCAAATTTAATTTTTAAAAAAGCCTATAAAACCTCAGATTAGAAAATTCAAGACCCAAGCAACAGGAAGGGAAAACCCCTCCGACACCAAGGCGTGTTGTGATGGGGTTGTTAACCAGAGGGGGTTACATTAGAAGTGTCTGTGTGAGAGAGCGAGCCTGAATATCGAAGAACAAAACAAAAATGGCAGCTGAGATCGCACCCTCCACTTAGGACAGAGAGTGGACACTTGTAAAGGCCTGCCAACATGAGTTCCCACATCCGCAAAGACACCCGCACTCTTTACCCCAGCAAGGAAAGACCTGCTGAATACATTTCTAACCAGCAGACCTACAAAAGGAGGAACGCACACTGCAGCGAATTCCCAAGCACAGCCCTCCAGCTCGTGACGTGCGGTTGATCTTAAGCAGTACGCTGGTGGCGAGGGGGCCACTCTGGGGTTGTAACTGTTGGGTGGATCAAACGTGACTCACAGCAACACCATGAGCAACAGGTCTGAATGGGCCTTGCCCGACCCTGTGCTGACCTGATGACCTCTGGCAAGCTCAGGCCTTTGTGAGAGTCGGCACGCCAGATCCTCCCCCTTTCCCAGATGATGTCTCTCTCCAAGGACGAGTTTCTCCTGAAAATATTCCCCAGGGAAGGGAGATGAAGTCTCCCCGTCCTGGCCTGGAAGCAGCACTGGCTGAAGGTCCCTCATGGCACGTTTGTTGGTTCTTTCTGCAGCCCGCATGGAATACTCGACACCCTTCACCAGCATCACAGTTTAAAGGCGTCATTCTTCCCCATCCGTTGTCCAACTTCCAGACGTACAGGACATAACTGAAAAGTCCCTCGGTGAGGTGGGTGCCCCTCAGACTTGACCTGGTCCTTGCTCCTTAGCATTTTTGAGAGGTCCTTGACAGCAGATTTCTCCAGTGCAACGTGTCTTTTGATTTTGTGACTGTTGCTACATTGACTGTTGATTGTAGACTGTAGATCATTGACAACGATCTTTTCTCCATTTATCACGTTGACGGGTTGGTCCAATGGTGAGGATTTTTATTTTCTTGACGTTGAGATGTAATCCACACTGAAGGCTGTGGTCTTCGATCTTCGGCAGCAAGTGCTCCAAGTCCTTGATCTTTATTTCTTCAGATCTGGCCAAGCATGGTCCACGAAAGACTTCTATTTTTCATTGAAGCGTTCCAGCAGAGTTTCAAGAAGAACTAATTTTTAGGTCTTTTCGAGACCTCGCATAGTCCCTGTTGCCTGGGGTCTTCAGTGTGTGCTTGAGGAAGGCAACAGGATGACAGAAGTCACTGACAAAATAGATTGAACTTCCTCCATTTCTGGCCCTTTTGGTCCTCTTCAGATAAATGAGCAAATTTTCATCCTACCCACTGGAAGGCAGTTCTTCTAAAGAGGGCCTTCCCCAGGACTTTGGATAGGTCTTCTTCAAGTGTCCTTGCTCCTTGTAATATATATTCCCCCTTGTCTCTATCTGGTCTCCTTTTTCCTCTTGGGGATATTTTTTGGATTCCGATCATCTTACCTTCGATGGTATTTCCAAAGACAGCATTGTCTGGAGATACCTGGTATTTCACAGTTGAAAGCGTCTGGCTTTCTGTGGGTCCAACACTTCACGGTTAGAAACAGCTGGCTTCCTGCAGGACCAGAACACGACAGTTTACAAAGCCTGGGCTCCTGCAGCCACTCAGAACAAGTTTCCAAGGCTTCCCTCCTGTGGTCCTGACGTATAACAGCTTATATGAGCTGGCCTCCTGCAGCCCCAGCACTTGATAGTGTGGAAAGCCTGGCCCCGTGAAGGTCCAGCGCTCACAGTTTATAATAAGCCTGACTCAGTTCTGCTGTTTCATCATCCTCACATACCCTGGTGACCAGTTCCCTTCTGGCTTTAGACTTTAGCCCCATTTGTTCTTGGAAGGAGGTAGAAGCTCATCACTGGCCTGAGTCTTTCTAGGGCCTTGACCCCGCACCTAGTCCAGTCATCCTGTCCTGGGAGCAGCCGCTCCTGCTGGGCCACTCTCCTCATCGCCGTTTACCTGCTGCCCCAAGATGCCGCATGGTGGGAGCTCAGGACTCCCCGTCAATGACCTCATATTCTATCAGTCTCTTTCACTGGACGACTGGGGTGGGAATGTCCATTATTGAGTTCAAGGGGCTGAGGAGTCTGGTGGGTCCTCTGGAGTCTGCCCAGGGTGTATTTTTAAAGACAGCATTATCTGGAGGTGTCTGGCATTCTCGGTTGTTTAGTACCTCGGGTGTCATGTTGACCACGCTGAGTTGAGTTTGTGCCAATGGCTCAGTCCATCTTTTGTAGTTTCCTGCTAATGTCAGGGATGCTCTGAGAAACAAAAGTCAGGTTACACATTCAGACTCTAGCAGAGTTTTCTGAGCCAAGATCCGCGTACTCACAGAAAGCCTGATGCAGCCTTTCAAAAACAGGAAAGGATTTCCATTTGGTTGTCGCGGGATGTCTTGGGTCATCTTCAGGTTTGGAGTTTCCTTTCTTCTTCTCGGCCTTAGAGACTATACTTTGTATGTTCCCTCTGCCATAGGCTTCTGCCATCTGAATACAAATTAGGCTTAGTGAAGCAATTGTTTTCAAATAATCCCCATGAAGGCAAGCTGCTACTATTCATATCTTCTCTTCCCCAGTCAGACGCTGGATTAAGAAAGGTTGAATCTGCTCACTTAGCAAAGAAAATAGTGATAATCACCTTTATAGAAGAGTCTGAATTTTTATTTTTCTTAGAGTCTCTGGATAACTACCAGAGGGGGCATTGTTTGGCCTTGTTCTGAGTAGCCCTGGCCGAAAGAGTATGAGGTGAAATAAAATTATCTAAGCAGCTTTTCCTCAGTACATTCTGGAGTGACACGTACTCTAGGGTTTTTTAACTATTAAGTGTCACTGGCATATTAAAATACCACACTGGCTTGATTTGGGCACTATCCGAAAATCTACATTTCCTTTCATCTTGCCCTCATTTAGCAAGTGTCCTCCACCTTCTTATTTTTATAATATAGAATATTAAAAGTCAATGTATACAGATTTACTCAATTTTCTTGACCTCTGGTGAAATACCACTTGCCGAGTAATAACGATCTATACAAAGGCTACTTTTTTTTTTTTTTTTACTGAAATAAAAGAATATTCATTTGGCTAAGGATAATATTAGCAAACAGGCCAGTCATTCAGAATTTCTAACAGACTTTTTAACCAGAAGGGACACTTTTGTTCCTACTTTTGAGCAATGACCTAAAATGAAATAAACCAAAGAACAGTGTTAATACATGTGCAGTCCTTACAGATACACACTCATCAGATATAACAACAATACAGCTTTTGATCAGATACAGAACAAATTTTACTCATTAGATATAACTTCTACTCATGAGATACAGCAAATTTTACTCATCAAATATAACTTTCACTCATTGGATACAGCACGAATATTACTCATCAAATATAACTTTCATTCTTCAGATACAGCACACGCTTTACTCATCAAATATAACTTTTCCAGGTAACCGGTTACGGGCACACACACACATGCATTCTCCAGGGCTGCCCAAAACACACAGAATTTTTACTAAGCACAGTTACCAGAAAAAGTGCATGAATTTGCAAAGGTGATGGAGGATGCCAAGAGTAGATTTCTCAAAGGTCTTTTGAGACAAAAGGTCTCTCGGTGGCGCCTTTAAGATGTTTGAGAAACCTGCTCTCGGGGTCTTCCTGTCCGTGAGATTCAGAATTCCCTGGCAAGCAAAAACAAGAAATTTTTACTTACCAGGTGAGTCTGAAGATCCCACCAGAGTTGCCAAAAATGATACAAAACACAAGGGGTTCTTTCCATAGTACACAAGGGGTTCTTTCCGTAGTGAATTGCCAATAAGACAAACAGATTGCAATATCCATAAATGCACTATATTACACGGATCTGGGAGACAGTGAGTCACCTCTAAGACTGTCTCCTCGTCTGGGAATGGCCACTGGGTTTTATAGTAGGGTGAGACTCCAGCTCATTTAACAATGCACTTTTGTTAGTTAAAAAAAGGCAATTGCTGCATCTGTAAAGAACAGTTCACATTTAAGTATCAGTGATTCAGGAAGGCCACAGTTCTCTTTCTGGTAAACAGGCAGACTAAGATGCAATTTACATATGACTGGGAAACAGTCTCAGAGAGATCAAATTACATGACTAAAGACAGGAAACAGAATTTGGAGGCTAAGTTGCTAGTTTTGCAGGCAGGAGAAACTGATGTTAGTTTTATAATTATAGAACTATAGTTTTTTTATACCTGACATAACGACGCACACAAAGCTAACCGTGGATTCCACCGCCTCTGCTCCGTCAGCAGGAGTTTCTGGCCTGAGTGAGCGCCTGCGCGGCATGAGGGCGAAGCCGCCAGCCCATCCTCATTGCCTTTCCTTCTCTCCCCTCTCGGCCGAGCCTGGCACCCGCGCTGCCAACGCCCTGCACTTGTGCCTGTGCATGCCCACTGGCTGGGGACGACCCCTGGACGATGCTGGCACCCAACAGGCCACACACACTAGGACATAAGAGACGCCAGTGGTGGAAACTCCACGTGAAGCCTACGCAGGTGCAGACTCAGGCCCACAGGCCCGAGAAAGTGCGCAGGCACCCAGGCCAGATTAGGCCAGCCTCGCCCGGCCCACCCCTTCCAGAGAAGCTGGTGGCGGACACTCCTCAAGGACACCGCAGCTTAGATAGCACCCCACGCCTGCGCTCTGAGCTGCTTTCCACCGGACCCTGGTCCCCAGCCCGGGAACCACCCCGCTTCTGTTTCCACTGCCTGCTCCTGCTCGGCGCAGACCTCTACAACTTCCTGCCGGCCCAAGGCCCTGGCAGTGTCCCCGTGGCTGCCACGTGGCCCCTGTTCTCACTCTGGTAGGCGCTCAGCACCACCCCACGGGTCCGAGCGCTTTCCAGCAGCGTAAAAAGGATACTCGCACTTATGCGAGGTACCTGCCACTCATCCTGTTTCTTTAACCCTGGGGAAATGGAAGGTCTCAGTGGAACCTCCAAAGGTTGTGCCACAATCACGAGTCCCCCCCAAGGACACCAGGGAGCCAAAATTGATGCAAGAACATGAGGGATTTTATTACAAGCTCTCGAGCAGGGACTCTACACACACACCGCCATGCAGCGGCCACGTGGCAGAGTGGGCTCATTAGCAAGCGCCCGAACATTTGGCATACTCTGATTGGAATAAGGTTCATCCAGGAGGAGTTGGAGTCACTTCTTTGTTCCTGAGGTCCTTTCAGGAAGTGAACTCTAGAAAAACAAGGACAAAGGACTTCAGATGGCGGCCAGACCAGAGATATAGACAACAAATCTTGACTCTTATATTGCACCCCAAGTATGTGAGGTGGAGCTTCAAAATCCTAGCCTCCAAGGAGAGACTTGGTTTCACCCTCTCCAAGACAGACCTATTTGTCTTCTTGGCAGTCCATGGCATGTTCAAGACTCCTCCAGCACAACTTGAAGGTATCCGTTCTTCTCTCATCCTTAGTCACTGTCCAGCTCTCTGAAGCCTAACAAGTAATTGTGAAGACCTGGACTAGGCGTTTTTTTAGTCTCTAGCACTGACTTTGTTGCTTTTCAGCACTCTGGAGAGGTCCCTGATAGCAGATTTCCCCAGTGCAATTGGTCTTTTGATTTCCTGACTGCTGGTGTTGTCAACCAATTCTTTTTAGGTCAGTGACTCTGTGCATTCCTCCCATCTTTTCTCAGTACTTCCCGCCTCGTTCAAGATTTTGTCCATATGCCTTTCAGTATCCCAACTGGAGGCTTGAATTTGTTTTCCTGTTCTTGCCACTTGAGAAGCCTGGCGAGTTCTTCCTTCTATTGTCTAAACCAGCTCTTTGCACACTTCATTTTAACACTTTGGGTTGTCTTTTCAAGCTGTCCATGGAAAGCTTCTGTTTACCTCCTTTATTTGGCTTTTCTTCCCTTTTTTAAATTTTTTAAATTGTATTATTTTTACATGTACCGTCACGTCAGATCTGACTGGTACAGGAGGAGGTTGCCTCCTCCTTCTCCAGCAGAGCATCTGGTGGATTCGAACCGTGTACCTCTGGGATTGCAGTGCAGCATCTTGCCACTAGGTCACCAGAGCTCCCTTGGCTTTTCTTCCCTTTTTATGGCTTCTCAATGTTCTAGTGCACTTTTATGACACCTGTTGTATTTCTTCCCTGTCTTTGTAGTGACGTCTTTTATTTCTTCATGAAAGATTTCCTTGATGTTATCCTACAAGTCATCTGGTCTTTGAGCACGTGTATAGTTGCCATTTACATTCTTCAGTCAAGAAATCAGTTGTTATGCAAATTCTAGTCTTTGCTCCCCAGGCTCACTTCTGCACCAAGGACTCCCAGTCCTTCTTTGTTTCCAACTTTTTCATCCCATTCACCAGTTACTGTTAATGCATCTGGATCACATTCAATCCGTTTCAGACTGCACGTGTTGGCAGAGACCGTCAATTTCGTCATCTTTTGTGTTGGTGCTGTTGTGTTACTAGTACTTCCTCGTGGGTGTGGGTGTAATATCCTGTCACTCACTGCATTGTACTTCAGGAGACAGCTTTTTTCAGGATGAAACGCTCTTTTTGAAAATGAATATCACACCATTCATTTTCAATTCATCATCCCTGGCATAGCAGATCATAGACCATGTAGCCGTCCAGCTCAGAATGGCCAGTGACTGTCCACCTCAGCTCACTGATGCCTAGAATGTCGATAATTGTGCATTTTATGTCATTTTTTTACAAATTCCAATTTTTCTAGTCCCTGTTTCAGGCATTCTATGTTCCCGTTGATAACAGATGCTTGCAGCAGTATCCTCTTACATCGAGTCTTGTCAATCAGCAAATGAAGGTCCTTCACAGGGGACACTCTGAGCAGTTACAGACTGTGGCGGACTCTGCCCTGAGGGCTGTGCCTTTCCCCAGCAGTTCGTCTTGCTCCGTGTTCCACAGTGTTCTTCCGCGGTGCAGAGCTTTTGAAGGCCTGTTATTTCCGAAATCGAAGGCCAATCCTGCTTCTTAGTCTTGTTCTATAAGTTCCACTGAGACCTGTCCACCAAGGATGACGCTGGGGTGTCTGAACACTAAGACACAGCTTCCGGCATCACAACTTACAAACCACTACAGCACGGGAAAGGACAGACCACATAGCACAGTCAACTGTCTGTTGTGATAATGGCAGTAAATGAGGTGGAATGTAACTGAGTCACTTCTCTATAAGCAGGTGTGGCTCCAGTCACCTCCCTTCACCTCCTTACTAAAGTATTGCTCTTGCTTGAGTCACACCTTTTATCTTACAAGAGATAAACAGAGACAGAGAGCCAGAAGGGGAGGGAAGATCTTACCAGCAAGACAGAAGAGCCCAGATTGGAGGACACCCTTTAGACCAAGAATTCCTGCATGGAAAAGTGTCTAGCTCCAGGAGACAGAGACAGAGAGAGAGAACATGCTGGAACACCAGGGATGAGGAAGAAACATTAGCAAGAAACAGCAGGAGACATAAGAGACGGCACAGTGGTCTTCCTGGGTGAATGGGGTGCCTCCAGGCGTCTGTCCACAAACAGAAGGAACTTTGGTACACTTGCCCAACCAAGTCAGAGACCAGGGCACAGAGCCGAAAGGTCGAGGCTGTGGACCAGAAAGAGACCTAGCTGTGGTCAAGGCTGAAGAGGCTGTCCTGACTGAAGAGCATTATTCTGAGTAACTTCTGATCTTGTGGTTGGGTTGTGGAGTCAAGTAGGGCTCATGAGGACCCTGTGAGCGGTGGACCTGAAGCCTGTGCTACCCTGGGCCATGCCTGCACTCTCCACCATGCTGGAGGTCATTGTTAAGGTCACTGTGCCAATCCTCCTCTCTTTTCCTCTCCGTCTGGTTTTGAAAGCACGTCATATTTCTCCAAGGACTGGTGGCTTCTAACAACATTCCCAGGGTATGGGAGGCAAATGTTTCATCATCTTTGCCTCTAAGGAACTTCCTGGTTGCATTTCCGCCAGGACAAGTTTGTTGGGTTTTTGATAGTCTATGGTATGTTCAACACTCTTTAGCAACACAATTCAAAGGCATCGATTATTGAATCTTCCTTATTCATTGCCTGGCTTTTATATGCCTGTTAAGCAATTGAAAATATCAAGGCTTAGGTCAGGCACGCCTTGATCTCTAAACTGACATCCTTGCTCTTTCACACCTAAAACAGGTCCTTGACAACAGATTTCCTCAAAGCAACACAGCTTTTGATTTCTTGACTGCCATATCATAGGTGCTAATTTTGGACCCAAGTAAAATGAAATCATTAACAGCTGTAAGGTTTTCTCCATGTATTGTAATGTGTCCTATTGATCCGGTTGTAAGGGGGTTGATTCCTTGAAGGTGAGCCGTATTGGAGGCTGCAGTCTTCGATGTTCTTTAGCAGATGATTCAAGTCTAATAACCGTATATCTTGTCACTGAGTTCTGTGTGACCATTTCAGTGGATGACAGAACCCAGCAGAGTAGGGCCCTGTGGAGGATGACTAATGTCAGAACGGGTAGAAGAGGAGGCTGGGGATGAAGGTGGACATCTGTGTCACATCATTTAAAACAAGCAAACCAAGTTAAAAAGCCAATTAAGAAAAAAATGCTTCAAGGAAATCATCCAGGCAAAAAAAAATGATACCACATGAGAATCTAGCTGTCCATAGAAAAGACAAATATGTAAGTTAAATGCCTTTTTTTTAGTTTTTATTATTATTTGTGTGTGTGTGTGTACCATCAAATCAGACCTGACTGGTACAGATTGCCCCTCTTTCTCTAGCAGAGCCATCTGGTGGATTTGAACTTCCTACCTCTGGGATTGCAGTACAGCCCCTTGGCTCCAGGCTACCAGAGCTCCCCTAAATGCCTTTAATTTTTAAAAAAATCTTTAAAATACCATTCACTGTTTAGAGTAAAATTCATTACAATGTGATATGAAGTTTATAGCATTATGTAAGTAAAATTACGACAATAGCACCAAGGCTCAAGGGGGGCGTGGAATGGCCTGACGGCCTGGTGGGGCCTTCTGTATTGCATGTGAAGTAGTATACTTCCATTTGAAAGCAGAAGGTGATAAACTCAATATATAAACCCCAGGCCGGCTCCCATGTGGCTTGTGCACTGTGCTTTTCTCTTCCCAGCGACTTATGGGGCCTGCGCACTCAGCAGGATAATGAATTAAACCCATAAACCCTAAATCAACCAGTGAAATAATAAAACAAAGGGTAACAGCTAAAGAACAATCAAAAGAAAAAAGCAAAAACATTTTAAAAATGCAATCAACCTGAGAAGAAAGGAAAAGAAAGAGAACAAAGAGCAGATTGGTCAAACCTGAGAGCAAGATGTGTCACAGGTGCCACTGAGCCAGTTCAGCTCTAGACGGCCAAGGACCACACAGTGCACTCCACGTCCTGCCCCGGCCTTTCAGCAGCCGCTGTGGTGGTGTTTGCTGTTAGAGTTGAGCTGAGTATGACTCATCGCAACCCCATGAGTAATAGATCTGAACCCTGTCCCGTCCTGTGCCATCCTCGTAATCTCTGACACCCTCAAACCCATTGCTGCAGTCACTGTGTCAATCCACCTGGTCAAGGGTCTTCCGCTCCTTTGCCACCTTCCACCTTCCCAGGCATGGTGTCCCTCCCCAATAGATAGCTGCTCCGAGCAACATGCCCAAAATATGCGAGATGAAACGTCATCTTTGCCTCCAAGGAGCACTCTGGCTGCATCTTCTCCAAGCTATATCTGTGATTTTGGCCGTCCATGGGGTGCTTAGCATTCTTCTCCAACACCGCAGCTCCGACGCATCAATTCTTCTGTCACGAGTCAAATTGTTGCAACCACAGTGTTAATTTCATCTCATTGAAGACCTTCTTTTTTGATGACCCTCTACCAAGAATTATGACCTTTGTAAGTATAAAATCAATAATATCATTTACCACATTAAATTTAAATAGCTGAAAAAAAATCAAACAGTAAAACTTATCAGGATGGATTGAGAGAAGGAGAGAAACCAGAGAATTATCCAGGCTCTTAAGGAGGAACTTGCTGAAGACACAAAGACACAAGTGACTTAAAAGTAGTGGTTTGGAAAAAGTGCATTGGTTTAAGCTAACTCTATAACACGAAGAATCAGAAGACTGACACGGCACCACTTTATAAACAATGGGGCTGAATCTTCACATCTACAACAACTCGCTCAAAGTGGGTCAGAGACCAGAGCAAAAGAACCAGAAATGCAAAATGCCCAGAAGAAAACAGGAGTAAAACCGGGAGGTCTTGTTTTTGGCAAATCGTCTTCTATGTTACATCAAATGTTCAAACAATAAAAGAAAAACTAGATAAATTGGACTTGATAAAAAGAAAAAAAAGTACATCAAAGGACTTCATCAAGAACATAATGAAACAACAACCTGCAGAATGGGAGGAAGCATTTGCAAATGAAATGCTGATAAGGGTTTAATATGAAGACTGTATGAAGGACCTCTACAACTGAACAATTAAAAGGTGAGTAATGGGCAAAGGACCTAACAGAGGCGATGTTTCACACCATTAGTCACTGGGGAAGTGCAATCAAAAACGCAAGGAGGTGCCTCTCACACCCACTCGGTCGCCCTTTATGATGAAACAGAAACTAACGCCTGCTGGCTAGGATGGAGCCGAAGCCTGGGCCCTGCGGTGGGACCGTGAATCGGAGAAGAGTGTAATTCTTCCTCAGAGAGCTCACCCATCACCCAACAACCCACTCACAGGCACTCACCTGCAAGAGCTAAACACAGAAGCCCAATCAGAGACATGTCCCCTGATGTCCAGGCGCACGAATCATGAGGACCTCAAGGCAGAAGCAACCCAGTGAGCAGACCAGCACAGCGGGGTGCACCCCACCGTGATACTGCATTAAATGGTTACCCGTGGCGGACAGTGTTTGGTGGAGCTCCCCGATTAAAACAAGCTCGGAAGCAGGAGTGGCATCCACTTCCATAATAGCTTGCCTCCGGAAACCCTATGAACCTGGAGAGAGGATGAAAGTCACACAAGTGTTGATGTTCATTGGGTCGCTATGAGTCGCCTATGACTCGATGGCCCTTAACAACAACAACAATCAACTGTAACTAACATCTTTTAGTATTTCTCCAGTTGTTTTCTCGATCTGTTTCTGAACACAAACCTGAAGAGACATTTTCCTCTGTGGAGTGAGCCCCAACAAAAAGCAACAGAGTTAAAAGAACAAAAAAGGAACAGAATTTGGGATTAGCCTGTCTTTGATCAAGATAGTGTTTTCTTATTACTGAACGCAAGGGGTTCTTTCTGTAGTCAATAAGACAACTGGATTGCAATATCCACAAGCACTTTATTACGCAGATCTGGGAGACAGCGAGTCACCTCCAAGACTGCCTCCCCATCTGGAAGTGGCCATCAGGATTTACACCAGGGTGAAACACTAGCTCGTTTAATAATGCACTTTTGTTAGTAAAAAAAGTAATTTCCACATCTGAAAAGGGCAGTTCACATTTAAGTATCAGTAATTCAGAAAGGGCAGTTCTCTTCCTGGTAAACAGGCAGGTTAAGATACAATTTACATATGACCGGAGAACCAGCCTCACCAGGATCTAGGATAGATGCACTTCCTCTTCTGGTAAACAAACATATCAAACTAATTTACATGACTAAAGACAGGAAACAGAATTCTGAGGCTAAGTAAGTAGTTTGCAGGCTGAAGAAATGTCAGTTTTATAATTGATATAACCTTAGTTTTATAACTGATATACATAAAGAGAGAGAGAGAGAATTCTGAACTTATTAATACCACCCTATCATTCTAGCCACACTAAAGGCAGGCCTCTTCTGGGCCCTTACTCCTGAGGGCTTCTAGGGGTGTCTAGGCCACTGCCCTGTCAGATGCTGAGCTCTGCTGGAATGGACCCAAGAGCACCCCACTTCCCAGATTTTTTTTTTTAAAATTAAAGGGCTATTCTCATGAGGAATTTGTATATGGGCCAAGACACAATCGTGAAAATGATGAGGGGATACTGTGTGGTTTGTAATCAAGAAAGGTACTGACCTGTTTATACTCAGGTACGTGTCTGCTTTATACTTATTCAGCCTGCACTGGGTGAGGTAAACTGTGGCATCAGGGTTGGAGGAAGACTCACCAACAACTTTCATTCTGCAAATAAGTGTGCTTACAGAATGTGAAGACGACTTGAGCCGTTTACTCACGATCCCTGACTACAGCCTTCAGTGTGGACTGTACCTCAACATCAAGGAAACAGAAAGTCCGCCCAGATTTACCAACAACGTGATGAATGAGGAAATGACTGGAGTTGCCAATGGTTTCTTATTACTTGGATCCAAAGTCAACGGCATGAAAGCCGCAGTTAAGAAAGCGAGTGGCGTGCTGCACAGGGCAGACTTGCTACAAGTGACCTTGAACGTGCTCAAGAGCAAAGACAGTGCGCCCAGGACCATGGCTGGTATGCTGACCACGCCTTGAGGACAGTGGCCAGGATGCTGACCATGTCCCAAGGACCGTGGCTGGGGTGCTGACCACCCCCTGAGGACCACAGCTGGGATGCTGCCCCTCGGTCAGGATGCTGAGCGTGTCCCGAGAACCGTGGCCGGGATGCCGACCATGCCCCTGTGGCCGCAATGCTGACCATATCCCAAGGACCGTGGCCAGGATGCTGACCACGTCCCAAGGACCGTGGCTGGGAGGCTGACCATGCTCTGAGGACCGTGGCTGGGATGCTGACTGCATCCTGTGGACCATGGCTGGAATCCTGACAGTGCCCTGGGGACTGTAGCCGGGATGCTGACCGTGTCTGGCCACTCTCGTCGCCTCCAATGCTGACTTAGCAGGGTTTCCGGGAGGATGAACAGATCTGTCTTGGAAGAATTGTGGTCAGAATGATCCTTAGAAACCAAGATGATGAGACTTCAACACACACGCTGGACATGTTCTCAGGAGGGACCAGCTCCTGGAGGAGGACCTGGTGGTGGTGGTTATATACCTGTGAGTTGGACCGGACTCCTAGCTGACCCTCCAGCAGGTTTTCAGAGGTGGTAAATCCCACAGGAAGAGATTGCCCAGCTTTTACCTATGAGGCAGTTGGTGGATTTGAACCTCATGCCTTTGGGTTGGCAGCGCAACTCCTTCCCACTAAGCCACCAGGAAACGGACATATGCTTGGTAAAAGGTCTTTTAAAAAAAAAAGGAGGCTTCTCAACACGGTGGGTTGACACAGTGACACAGTGGGCTCAGACTCAGCGGAGGTCATGAGGCGGCTGCAGGACCCACAGTGTCGCCTTGTCTGCACACGGGGACCCGAAGGCGCACCTCGCAGTCACAACAGCTCGCCTTACGAGAAGACGGTGAGACAGCTGGGGGAGCCTGATCGCTTCACATGTTAAAAGGCAGGAGAGGAAACTGGAATTCAAACACTGAGAGGGAGTCTATGCCGGAGAGAGTCTCTGTTGCTAAATGGGTAGGACTGTGGTTGTGGCTTCTAGAAGCCAAGAGTGGCCCTGCCCAGCCGCCAGCAGGGGAATAAAATCTGCACTTTACTTCTCCACGGAATGGAGGCCTATCACCCACACGAACAGCCTGGCGCGAGTTCCACGTAAGAAGTGCCAACAACACTGGGCGGTGGGTTGGCTTTACCCCATCAGAGACACCACCACCACCAACAGAGAGCCCATGTGACCTCTGGCCTCCAGACCCCGAGTACATGCGTGTCACCTTCAGCTGCAAAGCCGCTGTCCGCTTGATGGACAGGAGAGACTGCAGGAGTCACGTGAAGGACACACTCTTCAGGAGCCCGGGAGCCAGAGAGGAGGAAGAAGAATATCACCAACAGAACGGAGGTAAAAGCACATCTTTTCAGGATTAATGGGTTTTAGCCAAAGCTACACTCAATGAGGGCAAAGACAAAAAACTCAGTTGCCACCTTAAGTAACCAGAAAAAGAAAAAGGAATGAAGCTGGGAATCGGCAGGAATAAGGCAGGAGTAAATACAAGAACAGAAATTGTGAGACAGAAAATCAGCAGATCTTTGAGATTAAAAATTTGAAAAGATAAAACTCTATTCAGGTCAATCACGAGAAGAGAAGAGAAGGGAAGGGAAGGAAGGGAAGGGAAGGGAAGGGA
>NW_006399876.1:1959297-1963094 GCF_000299155.1 Elephantulus edwardii | reverse complement strand
GAAGAGAAGAGAAGAGAAGAGAAGAGAAGAGAAGAGAAGAGAAGAGAAGAGAAGAGAAGAGAAGAGAAGAGAAGAGAAGAGAAGAGAAGAGAAGAGAAGACACATATTCAGTGTCAGGCAGGAGATCACAAACATCACAGCAGATCCTACAAATTCATTGTTGATTGCCTTCGAGTCAAGCATGACTCAGGACCCTAGGAACAAAAAGCCTAAAGCCTTTCTATAACTATCAACATGTATCAAAGTTCATAGAGTTTTCTGAGGCATCTGGTTTAGGAAGTAGATAGATGCCACTCCTGCCTACAAATACAGAAATGATTAAAAAGGAATAGAAATATCAACAATATAATAAACAACCATATGTGAACATAGTCAACAACCATGATGAAATGAACAAATTTCCATCAATAAACAAATGGATAGAGAAACTGTGGTATAACTCACACAATGGAATACTACACAGCGCTGAAAAACAAGGAACTCATGCAATATTATTTAAAATGGGTGACCCTGGAAGATATTATGCTGAGTGAAATATCTGAGCAAAAATGGACAATACTACATACCACTATTATAAAACAGGACTAACATGGGGGTTGGGGAGAAAATAAGAAAAGAGGGAATAAATAATGAACACTGCGTTTAAATAGATGAGGGAAAGAAATGTCTAAAAGAAATATGTGATGAGGTATTATTCACTGGCAACCGTCCAGAATAAGAGCTGCATGGCAAAGTGGACTGGGGGCGCGGGGAGGGAGGAAATTGTACAACAATGAAAGAATCATTTTAAAGAGAAAAACAAAGTGGGGGGAGAGGGAGGAAAATGTGCAACAATGATGAATGAAAATTCAGGTTTCCTGTAAACTTTTGTTAAAATATCAATAAAAAAGAAATGTACAAATTTCTTGAAGGACACACTTATGGATTGAATTGTTTCCCTCAAAATATGTGTCAACCTGACAAGGCCACGGTCCTGTCACCACCTTGCCCCCGTGTGCCATCTGGTATGATTACTCTGTGGCTGTTAGGTCCCCTCCAGTGAGTCCCCTCTAGTGGGCTCCACTCGCAGTGACCCGTGAACGTGACACGGCTGACCCTGCCCCTACCCCGCCCTGCCCCTCCCCCGTCCCTGCTGTGCTTGAGACTGTTGTTAGAGTCACTGTGACCGCTTTGAGTATCTTCCAACGTGAGGGTCTCACCTCCGGGCGCCTCGCCAGACTGCAGCAACGCGCAGGGCTTCCAAGCGCCTTGGGATTTCAGAGTCCTGGTGCCATAGTGCTTACTAGAACGGCTGTCAGTTCAGGTCCCACTGTGAGGGCAGGGTACTCCCACAAGCCTCGTTGCCCAAGACCACTGATGGAGGGTCACTACGCGTCAGAAATGACCCCACAGCCGTGGGTTTATTATCTCAGGAGTGAATGACCTGGCCTGCTTCCTAGTCTACAAGCGCCACTGAAGCCCGTCCAACGTGGGTGACCTGCTCGTGTTTGAGGTCGTGGCTGGCCAGCTTCCAGCACTGCCGCTCCACACGGGCCACCACAGCACGGCCGTCAGCGGGAATCGATGCTCTGTACCTAGATTAGGTTTTTGAGGATTTCCTAACTTACTGCAATACAGCTGGGCTCAGACCAGCATGGCCCTGAGCGTCCTGAGCTGGTGGAGGGGCTAGCGTTTGTGGACTCCCGTGGTCAGTGGTTGTCTGACTGCTGAGGGGTGGGGACGGGGAGGAGGCTGCCAGATGGGTCTCCTGGGGCAGCTGAGACAGGTGGGGTCCACAGTCTGGAGGCCAAAGGACTGAGGACTCCGAGGGGAGCTGTCCCTGTCCCTCTGAGGCACCTGGTAGCCCCAGAGGTCCTGAGTCTCACTGGTTGTTTGTGAGGATCCCCCAGTGACACTCCCTCCCTGGTGGCCTAGTGGTAAGAAGTTGCACTGCAGGCCCAAAGGTACACAGTTCAAATCCACCAGCTGCTCCATGGGCCAAAGATGGACAGTCTCTTCCCAGGCAGGTTACTGTCTGAAAACCGTCTGGAGGGTCAGCTCTGGGTCGATTCCAAGTCGACATTGCGAGACATCCACTAGTGGGGCTCAGCTGTGAAGCATCACCCATGTGATGCCGCGTCCTCTCTGGGGGTCCTCCCTCCTGTCAGGAGGATGCCACTCACGGGGGTTAGGCCTGCCCTGCTCTGTACAACCTTCTGTTGGCATAACTGCTGTCATCTTCAAAGACCTCACTCCCGGAGGAAATGTGTTCATGGACACAGGGGGACACAGGGGTGTGACTTCAAAGGAACGTCTGGAGGGGCACAGTTTACCCCAGACCAGCTGCTGAGATAAAGGTCACATGGGGAAGGGTCCCTGACGTGAGCAGAGCCCACTGAGGTCAAGAGGGCCTCAGACTGGAGTCTGGAGAAGTCTCTAGTCCTTGTTGAATCCATCCTCTGAGCTCTGGGCTCCATCCAGACTAGAGAGAATGCCTGCCTTTATTCCATTGCTAAATCTGAGCCCAGGGTCTGGGATGTAGGAGTCGGGGGCGTAGAAGACTGGGCTCTGGGGCCCGGGCTCTGGTGTCCAGGGTCCAGGCACCAGAAGAAGTGCTGGCCCTTCCCCCGTGCACTCAGAAGCATGAGCTCTTAGTGGTGAGCGAGGCAGCTGAGCCATTATCCGGAGGATGTGAGGGGATTGTGGGGACTCCTGGGCTCTGTGGGGTGCACAGGACAGAGGCCAGGCCAAGCAGGCTGCAGGGGCGGTGAGGAGGAACCCTGAGCAGCAGGCTGAGGAAGGAAGTTTGGATGGTGAGGGGAGCTGTTGGGGGTAAGAGAAGAGCCGGCAGCCTGACTGCACAGCGATGTTCTCCCAAGGCGGATGTCCGCAGACCTCTGGGACCAAGCTGCCAGGACCCCTGGACCTCACGTCCACAGTCTGACCCGGGCAGCTGGGACAGCGACCCGGACCACTGCCCTGCTCAGATGAGCCTTCTCTGCTCTAACGGCTGCAGAGAGCTGCCTGGAGCCGGGAGGGGACAGATCACCCCTTATCTCCTCACCCAGATGGATAACTGCAGTGGCTGAGATAGCGCTGGGAAGGGCCATCTGGTGTCCTCTGTCTCCTCCCTTCTCTGTGGAGGGCAGAGGTCCAGACCCAGCCCTTATCCATGGCCTGCAGAGCAGCACAGGTGGGGTAGGACACAGGCCTGGCTGCTGACCTGTCAGTGGGCTTGTCACTGGCTGTGGTCACAGACCTCCTCTCTCCCCCTAGACTGAGCTCAGAGCTCCCCAGACCCAAACAATCTCAGTGCCTTCACGTAGTGGCAGGAAGGGCTTGGGGAGAACCAGGATGAGGGGCACACTGGCCCAGCAGTGATGGAGGCTTGGGGGAGGGTGGAGAGGCCCTGACCTGGGACAGGACATAGGCCCTCTGCATGCCTCAGGTGTGGCCAGGAGCCCAGCGTCAGGATCCAAACTCCAAGAGGAACTCACCACAACGGTCATGAGACTCTGAGACTAAAGAGATGTTGGCTCCATCCTGATCCAAAAGGGGGAAATGTGGAACAGAAGAACTTCAAATTCTCATGGAATCTAGACTTTCGGGCACCATGGAGGCCAGAGGAACGGAAGCTGTGGCCCAGACATAAACTGCAAACCACAATAGACCCTGATTCCTCTTCAAACCAAATGCGTACTTGCCGATGTGGTAAATAATCTGCTGTGGGCACTGTGGCCTTTTCCTGACAAGGGAACCTGGACATTCGCTAGAAGACCAAGCGGTGGCGGGCGTGCATGACAGGGAGGAGCCCCTCA
>NW_006399876.1:1951357-1959197 GCF_000299155.1 Elephantulus edwardii | reverse complement strand
GGCAGCTGCACAGTCAGGGAGAGTCCCTCTCCCTGCTTGGTGATGTGCAGGGAGACAGGGAGCTGCACAGTGAGGGAGTGTCCCCCCACCCCAGTCACCGACGACGTGCAGCAGCTGGGGACTTGGGATACATGCTGGGGTGCGTTTTCACAACAACAAAATGTGTTTTAAAGATAACTGGTGATTCAGGCTTAATTAGGACAGAGCTGTCCCCAGATATAAAGGACTATCTAGTGCTTCCTTTGATGTGGGGTATCAGCTGATGCCAAGTCGCACGGAAGCGCCCCAGGGAACACCAGGTGTGCGGAGGTTGAAAGGGGCAAAGGACGGTCCCCCAGCGACAAGCCAACCGTCCTTGTTCAGACTCGCAGCTTCTCAGACAGTGACAGACACGTGTCTGTGTGTCATAGTGCCCACTGCAGCGTCTGCTACAGCAGGTGACGTCTCCATCGATAAGACACTTCCAGTCCAGACAGAGAGGACCAGACACAGGAAAAGGCCACAGAGGTCAGAGCCAGGGGATGTGCGACCCTCAAAACTGCAGGCGTTGCCCCCCAAAGACACGAGTCAGGCAGTATGGAGTGTGTGGGGATCTCCTGGGGACAACCCTGGCTTCCTGGGCTATGACCAGCCCCGCGCAGGGACACGGGGCCTCAGGAGAGGGGTTTCAGGGAGTACAAGTGTCTGCTCAGAAGGGACACACTGGTCACTAAGCACTGGTTACTGATAGTTGCAGAAAGCTGTGGGGGCAGTGCTCTCCCCGCACCCTGCCCCACACCTTCCTGGGCCTCGATAGCCTCACCTCATCACCCAGGTGCGTGCTGTCAAGCTGTATAACCTCACTCCTGACCCTGCTCTGACCTTCAGACCTTCACCCCCAGGCCCACCTGGCTCTCCATCCCAATCCCCACTGAGCCCCTGGTAACCAGCACCCCTGGGCTCCAGGCACCAAGCAGAACTGTCCAACCACCATAACGGGCCACACCTTCAGAGCCCTGGAGGGCGAGTGGTCCTGGCAAGGTGGACGCCCCTTGCTGTGGTCTATCTGGGGGGGCTGCTCCGTGTGGCTGGGAGCAGGGGACAGTTCTCTGCCAGGAGGACCAGCAGGAGCAGAGGCCGGAGCTGCCGTGACTCGGATCTTGTCAGCTGACATGGGTGGCACACGTGTATGCGCAGTGGACGGGTCATGAGGCGGGTGCAGGCATGTGACAGAGACCTGAGTGGTCTGGAACCGCATGGCATCCTCACTGCAGGACAGCAGAGCCCTGAAGGGGAAGTGGCTGCTGCTATGGGAAGGACGCTGCCTTGTGCCAGACCAGCAGGGCTGGGCCAGGGTCACTGTCCAAGACGCTTGGGCAAGAGGAACTTTTCCAGGACCAGAGTCAGAGCCAGACGGAGGTCCAGGGTCACTCCATGCAGCACACCAGAGGACAGAGGGGCTTTCTCAAATCCCAGAGCAGAGGCAGGGCCCAGTGCCTGGTGCCCAATGGGCCTCCTCCATGGGCCTCTTTGTGGCCATCTCCTCCTGCTCTCCTGGCGGGCCCCTGTCCCTCAGGTGTGACCCTCTGTAGGCAGACCTGCACTTTCTGGACACTGGCCCTTCACCTCATTTGAGAGCATGCACTCAGTCCCCCTTGACTCTCGGGCCTTGATGACAAGCCTGCCTTCTCCCAAGGGATAGAGCCCCAGAGTCTCCTCTCGGATCTGAGTATCTCTCCTGCCCTGGTCTGGACACCCGGCCGGTGTGCACCCTTGGACACTGCTGGCAGGGCTCCTGCATGTAGGTCACGGGGCTCTGGACGAGTGCTGGAACCCTCAGTCACAGTCTGAACTGTGCCCCCTCATACGCAGCAGCTTAGCTGGACTGTGGTTCTCAGCGTGTGACAATGGAAAGTGGTGGTTACGTAACCATGTGATCAGGCGGTTACGTAACAACGTAGTAATCCCGCGTGTTGTGTCAGTGGATTAGGATGAGACACCAGCTCCTGAATCAGACCACTCTTACGCTCGGTCTGACCTCGGCCTAGTTCCCCAGGGGGCCGCAAAAGCCTTCTTACAAGAGTGAAAGGAGGGAGGAGGCAGCCCTGGGGAACCTCAGTGCACCCAGCAGAGGCCAGGTGGACCGCCATCCCTCTGGTCACCATCCCTGATCCTGGGTAAACCACATCCATCATGCCTCAGTCATGCCCACTGCCCCTCCCATTAACAGTCCCCTAGGACCCACTACCAGAAGAATGTCTGTTTATGCATTACCGACATGCAAAGACATCTGAGTCAATGCATCATGACAAGTTGTGGCTGACACTGAGAAGAATGGGAGTCCCAGAACACACACTTGTGCTCAGGCCAAACCCGTATCTAGACCAGGAGGCTGCTGTGCGAACAGAGCAGGAGAACACGGTGGTTTAAGAAGGGAGTGCGCCAGGGTTGTATTCTCTCTGCATCCTATTTAATCTGTATTCTGAGTAAATGAGACAAGAAGCTGCACTCCATGAAGAGGAATGTGGCATCAGGATCAGAGGGAGGCACATCAATAAACAACCTGTGTTACGCAGATGACACACAACCTTGCTTGCTGAGAGTGAGGAGGACTTGAAGCACTTGTTGCAGAAGATCGAAGAATGCAGCCTTCAATAGGGATTGCACGTTAATGTCGAGGAAAAAAAAAGATTCTTACTTCTGGACTGATAGGCAACACTGTGATGGATGGAGAGAAGATTGAAACTGTCAACAACTTCATCTTATTTTGATCTTAATTAATACCCTTGGTACTAGCAGTGAGGAAATCAGGAGATGCATTGCACTGGGAAAGTCTGCAATTAGAGATCTCTCCAAATTACTGGTGAGTAATAGTGTCAGTTTAAGGACTAAGGTGTGTCTGATTCAGACCATGGTCTTTCGGATTATTTGCTATGCATCTGAAGCCTAGACAATGAATAGGGATGACAGAAGAATTGACCCGTTTGAGCTGTGGTGTTGGAGAAGAGCACTGAACATCCCATAAATGGCCAAGAGAACGAACAGATGTCTTGGAGAGGGTGCAGCCAGAGTGCTCTTTGGAGGCAAGGATGAGAAGGCTTTGCCTCACATACTTTGGGAATGCTGCTAGGAGGGGCTATTCCTTGGAGAGGGACATGATGCTCAGAAAGGTGGAGGGCTGGTGCAGGAGAGGAAATCCGTCGACCAGGTGGATTGACATGGTGACTGCTGCAATGGATGCTAAGGTGTCAGGAAGTGAAGATGGCACACGACAGGGCGGGGTTCAGATCTATCATTCATAGGGTAGCGATGGGTCATACAACAACAAGGACCCAACACATTGTCTTCTGCCGAGAGGTTGGCCCCCGTCTGTCCACTCCAGGAGCCAGGGCTCTGCCATCTCTGCTCTCTGCAGCTTCTCCAGTGCCTCCTCGGGTGCCCAGCCCTGAGGGGTCCCACAAACTCCTGTCTGTGCCAGGCCAGCCCCTGGGCCCTCCTCAGTGGGCACAGAGCAGGTGAGCCTCCACAGGGCCCATGTCCTGTCCTTGCCTCCCCTCCTCACAGAGGTGCTGGGACTCAGGAGGGAGGCGAGGATGGCCCCAGGAGACACTGCCTGATCTATAAAGGTGAGTCAGACCCTCCTCACAGCCTTGCAGGCTCCCCTGCTGCCCTTCTGGCCCATCCAGCCTCCAAAGCGGCAGCCCCTAGGCCTGTGTGTGGGGTTGGGGATCCTCAGGACAAGGTCACCACTCTGCTCGCATGAGGCCGGCCCTGGGCACCCCTCCCTGTACCCCATGAGGGGTCCCCGCCCTCTAGAGCCCCCTGCCCTCTGCACGTCCTCCCTATCCCAGGGCCCTGCTTCTCACGTCTGCATAGCCTGTCCCCCTCTGTCCAGCCTGCGGTCCGAGGAGGTGGGGCCTCTGGGGTTCCTGACACGAACAGAGGCAGAGTGTCCCTGAGAGCAGAGGCTGTGGTCACAGGTCCGCCTCTCCCTGCCCAGGACACCCACCTTATGCAGAGGTTGAGGCTCAGAGCCTGCCAGTCAAAGCCAGCTTCTGCCCAGCAAGTGGAGTGGAGCAGGCAGGGGCTGCCCTGGGACACTCAGGGAAGGGTTCCTCATGTTGAAAATGGAGGCCTTGCTTTAACGACAGCCCCCTCCCCCCCCGTGCTAGTCACCCCATGAGCTGGCCCTGGGCAGTACTGGGGCATTGTCCTGGGGACGGACGGACAGGGCACTCGCACATCCCACCCATCTCTCCCTGCCCTGAGTCACTGGCCCCAAAGAGGAGGCATCCCCAGCCCATTTATCTCTGTGCCTCAGAGGGGCTGGGTACCCCAGAGGAGTTTGGCCCACCCCAGGTAACCAACTTCTCCAGGCCACAGGTACAGGAAGGGCCCATGTGGGGCCAGGCTGGGCTGCCCAAGACAGGGCAGGTTTTCCTGCTGAAGATTGGGGGGTGAGGGGGAGAGGTCCAACCCGGCCAAGACAGCCTGAACCCTTGGGCAGGCAAGTGGAATCCCCTAGGGTGGGCAGCCTGACATCAGTGTGGCCAGGAACCAGCTAGGAGTCCCTGGCCATTTGTGGGGCGACGTGAGTGCAGGTGCTGGGGGCCCTCACAAGCGGCTGTGGCTCCGGCTCCGTGCCCGCTGCATGGCAGGAAGCACATGGAGGCACTCTGGGCCTTGATCACTCCTTCCAACATATACCGGTCCAACTGGGAGAACCGGCAGTGCTGGCCTGTCCAGCCCAGCCCAGGATGGCCTTGGGCTGGAACCGCCCACCTCAGAACAGGATTGAGCCAGAATGGTGACCTCATCCACCTCTGCCCAGGACTGAGCTGGAATGGTGACCTCACCCACCTCTGCCCAGGACCGAGCCCAGCTAGCCTCGCTGACCCTACGCACTTCTGCCCAGGGCTCCAGCCTCACAGCTACCTCTCAGCCCACCCACCCATGCCAGCGCCTTGTTCACCCCTGACAGCCCACCTCTGGTCTTCCCATGCCCACCATCCAGTGCGCCCTGTTCTCTGCTCACTCCTGACACCTGCTCTGATGCCTGCCCCTTACCGCCAGGTCTGCCCCCTCCCAGACCTCTGTCCCAGCCTAATTGCTAAGCTCTCCCCAGGTGACCAAGTACCAGGGCCCCCTCTCCCTGCAAGTCCAGCTCCCTGGCACCTCACGCTGTCTGGGAAAAAAACTGAACCCTGGTTCCCAAGTACCTCCCAATGTCACAAGTCCATGAACAGCCTTGAGGACAGGACGGCTATCAAAGAGCCCACATCCACCCCAAAGCAATGCGTGGGTGTGGGTGGAGGTTGGCAGGCCTTTCTTCCACATGCCTCTCGGTTTGGATGTTCCCCTGAGACTTGCCTGCCGTGCTTTTTGAATCACTTCAAAGGGAGCTGGAAACCCTGGCCTCCTTGGTCCAAGACCAATGAGACGCAGTGCCTCTTGGGAGAAAGCCATCTGTCCCTGGCAGGAAAGTGGCATTGAGGGGCCCCTCCACCTAATCCCCAATGTACAGATGGCTATGCTGCAGCCGCCGGGTGTGGGGTTCCCTCAGGCAGCATCGCCTGTCACGTGGCTGCTGTATCGTGTGACTGCCCAGCTCTGTTCCCGATGGCCTTCCACCCCGAGCTCGCCCCCTGGCACCGTACCACATGGGGCCCTGCCATGCCCGAGGACTTTGGGCCGGGCCCCTCTGCTGGTTCAAATCCATCAGCGTCTCTGTGAGAACGGGGTGGACAGTCTCCTCCACTTCGATTTACAGCCTTGGGAAACCAACGCAGGGTCTGCTGTGGGGCAGCTCTGCCTGGATGTGGGCAGGTCTTTCTTCCTGCACTTAGCCTGGAAGTCCTTCTGACATCTGCCCACCATGGGGGACCCTGCTACTATTTGAAACAGCACTGGCAGCATTTCCAGCATGACAGTTGTGTGGCATTGACCAGTGGGACCAATGCAGGAGAATGACCCCGTGGAGGTGAGTGCTGACACTGCCACTCCTCCGTCCTCTCTCATCTGAGAGTCCAGCTCCACAGCCCCATCGCCTCTGCTGTCGCATCCCCCGACTCCCAGGACCTGGACCTCCTCCCCCACACCAACCAGGCAGTACTGCTGCCACCTCACCTGTCCTCATGTCCACCTGTCCTCATGTCCACCTGTCCTCAGCCCACCTGTCCTCAGCCCACGTGTCCTCAGGCCCACCTGCCCTCGGGCTCACCTGCCCTTGGGCTCACCTGTCCTCAGCCCACCTGTCCTCATACCCACCTGTCCTCAGCCCATCTGTCCTCAGCCCACCTGTCCTCAGCCCACCTGTCCTTGGTCCCACCTGTCCTCAGACCACCTGTCCTTGGTCCCACCTGTCCTTGGTCCCACCTGTCCTCATGCCCACCTGTCCTCAGCCCACCTGTCCTCAGCCCACCTGTCCTCAGGCCTACCTGTCCTTGGTCCCACCTGTCCTCATGCCCACCTGTCCTCAGACCACTTGTCCTTGGTCCCACCTGTCCAGTCCCCCATTGTGCACAGCTTTGCCATGTGCAGGGAGCACAGACCATCCCCTATCTCAGCCTTAAGCATGAACTGCCACCCACCCCAGAGCCCAACCCCACCTCGTACTAAACCAACCAGTGTGACCCTGTGAGGGTAATCCTACCTCCTGTGATGTGCCACCGTCCCAGCTCCTCACTGGACCAAACACTTCCAGCTCGTCCCCCTCAGTGGCCTCCTGGGGCCACAGGAGAGATCGGCACATCCCTCCCCTATAGGACGGAGGTGCTGGGCTCTCTCCCCAGCCAGGCAGGGCCGTGCTCCTGGGACTCCATGCCCAGCACTGGGCATCGCCTGGTCTGGCCCCTCATGGCCACTGACTTTGCTCTGCCCACTGCCTCCTGGGCACCCTGGATTCTACTCAGCACCCAGAAGTTTCCAGGGCTGTCCCTAAGTCCACAAAGCCTCCGGAGCCCCAGCTGCCCCCTATGAGGACACCACAGAGCCCAGCCAGGCCACAGCTAAGATTACCTCCCTGAAGTGCCAGACTTGGGGCACAGCGTGCTCACCCCAAGAAAGGAAGGCTGTGAGCCTAGGTCACCCCAGCGTGCCCCATGGCGGCCGTACCCAGTGAGCCTAGTGGGTTTTGTTCAGCAGAGGGAGGACATCCTACGTCTGGCCCAACTGGCCGCACAGGTCGTTCAAGGGGTCCTCTCCTCTGCCCAGTGACCCCAACAGAGGACAGTCCCAGCTCAGGGCGAACTCTGGGGCTTGGGGTGCCTACTCCCACGGCTCTTGTGGCCACTGGGCCCTTTTCATCAGCGCCTGGACTGAGGCCTGCTCTCTCAGCCTTTGGCTCTGTCTCCACCTCAGAACCTGGGATTATGGGATTACCGGAGTCTCGGGAAGGACTTTCATTTAAAAGTAAAGGAAGCCTCGAATGTGTCACACCCACTCCTGTGTGCTGCCCGCTAGTCACGGCAAGGGGCACAAGACCGGCCTCAAGACCATTCTGCGCCCAAACAACCTCGGTGCCGGTGCCGTGTGCGGGCTGGAGCTCGTCAGGGCCCCTGTGGGGCTGATCCTGGGGCTGAGGTCCCGCGCCTGGGCTCCGAGGTCAGGAGCAGTGTGTGCATCCCTCAGCTCCCGGCCCTCAGTCTGTGACCCGGCCGCGGCCCTCCCTCCAAGTCCTCCAGAGACACGATCTTCACATGTTTCCACAAGAGGAACTTGCTTCCTTTGAGATTAGAGATTAAGGGAGCTGGCAACAATTTATTATGTCTCAAGGTCATAACGATTGCTCCCTGCAAACCTCACAGGTCTCTGGGCTTCAATTGCTAATTTATAAATTTCTACTTCCAACTTGCATCTTCCC
>NW_006399876.1:1948646-1950826 GCF_000299155.1 Elephantulus edwardii | reverse complement strand
CTCCCCATCCCCTACCTGCGCCCTCACCCTCTCCCCATCCCCCACCTGCACCCTCACCCTCTCCTGCACCCACCTGTGTCTATAATGCACTTACCCTGCACTCCACTTACTGGGGGCATTCACCCATCTACCCCCTGCCTCTTTCTGCCACCCATTCCCCTTGCCCACACCGCTCCCCTGCTGTTTCTGGCACCCACTCCTCCAATCTGCCTAGAACCCATCCCCCTGCCCTCCTCACCTGTCCCTGACGTCCACCTCCAGTCCCTCCACCTGTTCCTGGCACCACCCACCTGCTCTGACCATACCAGCCACACAGTGTGCTCACCCATCCCCCACAGGGCCCAACTCCCACTCTGAGGTCTGAGGTCTGAGGTCAGCGGGCATCTGACAGGCTAATTCCCTCACGTGGGTGCCTCCCCCGCCGCCCTGGCATGAACACCCTGAGCCTGTGGCTGGCCCTGGGGGTTAGGTGCACCCTCCATCCACAGGGCCAGGCTGGAAGGGGCTGGGAGGGGGCAATGAGTGCGGTGACTCAGTGGTCCAGTGTTCCCTCCACAGGTGGGGGGGATCCAGCTGAACCACATCCTGCCCTTGTCCAGGACAGCCCACTCTCCTATCTGCGCCTGGAGGTCTTCCAGCTCTGGGGTTGCAAAGGGACCTAGGCACCTCGGATGCACAAGCCTGGGCCTGGGAAGGTGGCTTGGGGACCGTGGGTCTCCCAACCAGTCTCAGTGAGAGACCAGCAGGTGGCTGTGGCCAGGGGTTCTCCCCTGAACCCCGACCCCTGTCACCATTTTCCCTTGGCTCTGGCTCTCTTAACTGCCCTTTGAAGGTTCAGTGGGTGTAACAGAGCCTCCTGGGGGCCCCTGTTGAGAGTAGGAGACACAAGGGATGTGTAGAGGGAGCAGTGTGGACCCCGGGCTGCAGGCACAGTCAGGGGCTTCAGAGAGAGGCTTCAAAGCATTCAAGGCAAGAACAGGGGGATGCACTGGCCCACACCCCACTTGGCATGCACCCCAAGACCTGCAGCTTCTATGTTCAGTGTGGGGGCCTCGGGGTCACCAGCAGCAGACTCTGATGTGTGGATAAGGGGAGGCAGCACGGGGCCTCTAGCTGGTCTCCTTCCTCTCCCATGTGCTTGGGGAATAATGACAGGGCTGTGCACCTACGCCCCCAGCGGGGTTCAGGCTGCCAGGAGGTCCAGACGGGGTGCTGAGGGTGGGGGTGGGGGACTCTTGGGGCTGCACAGACCCATGGAGTGAGCAGAGCAGAAGCTGCTGGCCAGGCCTGAAGCCCTGAGTGGAGGCCGTGACTCCTCCGTGCCCTGGTCTCCATGGAGGAGAGGCGGCAGGAAGCACCACCTGGCCCTCACCGTGGCCCCCAGGCGATGGCCCTTTAGCCCTGCTTCCCTTCTGCTCAAGTCCTGCCTGGTCCTTCCCGGCCCTGCCCGGTCCTGTCCTATCCTGCCTGGTCCTTCCTGGTCCTGCCCTGTCCTGCCTGGTCCTTCCTGGTCCTGCCTGGTAGCTCAGACTCCAGGTGTGGCCCCTCTCCTCCTTCCTAGTCGAATTCCTCTCTCATCTGCGTCGCTCTCCTGACATCCCTGAGTCGAGCAGGCAGCTGATCGTCCAGCCGCCAACCAAAAGTGAGGGGTGTGGATGCATCCAGGGGCGCCTCAGAGGAAAGGTTCGCTGGCGGACCCCTTAAAACCACTGGAACCCCATGAGGTCCAGAGTTGTGAGGACACGCTCATGCACACACAGACGAGGGCTGGGGCACGCTCGTGCACACTCGGAGGAGGGCTGACACACGCTCGTGCACACACGGACAAGGGCTGACACACGCTCGTGCACACACGGACGAGGGCTGACACACGCTCGTGCACACACGGACGAGGACTGGGACACGCTCGTGCACACACGGACGAGGGCTGGGACACGCTCGTGCACATGCACATGCACATGCACACACGGAGCAGGGCTGACACACGCTCGTGCACACATGGACGAGGGCTGACACACGCTCGTGCACACACGGACGAGGGCTGACACACGCTCGTGCACACACGGACGAGGGCTGGGACACGCCCGTGCACACATGGACGAGGACTGGGACACGCTCGTGCACACACGGACCAGGGCTGGAACATGCTTGTGCACACACAGACGAGGGCTGGGACACGC
>NW_006399876.1:1914826-1948483 GCF_000299155.1 Elephantulus edwardii | reverse complement strand
CTCGTGCACACACGGACCAGGGCTGGAACATGCTTGTGCACACACAGACGAGGGCTGGGACATGCTTGTGCGCACACGGACGAGGGCTGGGACACGCTCGTGCACACACGGACCAGGGCTGGGACACGCTCGTGCACACATGGACGAGGGCTAGGAGATGCTCGTGCACACACGGACCAGGGCTGGGACATGCTCGTGCACACACGGACCAGGGCTGGGACACGCTCGTGCACACACGGACCAGGGCTGGGACACGCTCGTGCACACACGGACCAGGGCTGGGACACGCTCGTGCACACACGGACGAGGGCTTGGAGATGCTCGTGCACACACGGTCGAGGGCTGGGACACGCTCGTGCACACACAGAGCAGGGCTGGGACACGCTCATGCACACACGGACGAGGGCTAGGAGATGCTCGTGCACACACAGGGCACACATGGCCCAGGGCAGTCGAAAGGTAGCTGGTGAGGGAGTCCTCCGACTCATTTCCAATCATAATGTCATTTCCCCTCTTGTAAAAACAACAACAAATAATACTCTCCTGTCCCTCAGCAGCTTCACGAAGCCTCGACGTCTGACGTGACGTGCAACAGTGCCACGCCCAATGCTGCCCGTCAGCCTTCACCTGTGAGCACCCTTGAGAGATGGTCATCCATAAGGCACGTCAGGTCCCATGGCAACACCCTGGTGTCTCAACTGTAGTTCCTTTCGCAGGTTGTGCCCATGCGTCGGATCCCCCTCAGCACCATGCTTGGAAGGGCCGTCTGAGTACATGTGTACTTGTTGTCAGGTGCCACAGGGTCAACTATAACTTACAGCAACTCCACAAACAACAGGTCAGAACCTTTCCATCCTGCACCATCTCACGATCCCGCCAGGCTCGAGCCCACCGTCACAGCCTGGAGCTTCTGCAGCAAGCGTTTCCCGGCCTCCTCACTTTCAACAAGCAAGGTTTGTATCATGAGCACAACGCAGGTTGATCCGGATGCCACGTTCCTCCTCATCGAGTCCAGTTTCTTGAAATATAAGCTCAGCATGCAGCCTGGACAAGAGTCGTGTCTTGTGCATCATTGGTTTGACTTCCATTTCCCTATCAACTCTAGCAATTGCTTCATATGCATCTGAAAGTTGAACCATGAATGAGGAAAAGAAGTCTCGGTGCCTGCACACTGTTGTGTTGGTGGAGAACGTTGGACACCCTGCATACTTCCAGCACAACAAACCAACCTGTCTGGGAGGAAGTTCGATCAGGCTCCGGAGAGACAAGGGTGGCCACCTATGGTTGTCTAGCCTTTGGGCATGCTGTCAGGAGATACCAGTCCTCGGAGACAAGACAGCACACTGTGAAAGACAGAGGATCAGAGAAAGAGAGGAAGACCCTCAACAAGAGACTGGCCCAGTCACTGTGTCAACGGCTCGAGCGAGTCAGAGATCCTGGTGGCATAAGCAGGGCAAGTTCAGACCTGCTGTTCACAGTGTCACTGTACGTCCATCAACTCGACGTCACCAACAACAAGAATAACGTAACGAGAGCCCTGGTGGTGCAGGGGCAAACACCCCTGCTAATTAAAGGTGGGAGGTGAGAACCTGTCCCTCCTCTGTAAAACAGAGCCTGGGCAGTGAGCTTCAGCTCTGGGAGGGGCACACGCCCTGCTGGGCCTCACACCCGTGGTGGCAGGGCTGTTCACAACTGGGCTGAGCTGGAAGCCACCCGAGTGCCCACCAGCAGGCAACTGGCTAGAGAAACGGGGCCTCACCCACGGGAGCATTCTGCAACACCTCATGCAATACTGCACAACGTGCAAGAAACGGAACAAAAGATGCAGTCACAAAAAGACAAGCAGCGTGGGAGACCGCCAGTGTGGAAAGGTCACACACTCGGGGAGCCAACTTCTAAGGGCTACCAGAGTTGATAAGTAAGAAAGAGGGGAGCAAAAATGCAAATTACCATATGCCTTTGTAAAAGCATTTTCTGCCTCTTCGCTGAAGAATTCCCACCACAGCAGCTCCCCTCCCCATGAGCCAGGGGTCCCTTCTCCCTTTCCCCTTTTTCTTTCCAAAGAAAGCTTCTCTCCACCTCCCCAAATAGGGCCACCTTGGGGCCCCCATGGGGCAGTTCTGCTCTGTCCTACAGAGTCACCAAGCCAGAAGGGGACTGGGAAGGGGTCAGGCCACGCGGCATCTCTGAAGCCCAGCAGCTTTTCAAAGCCTTCTGGGAGCTCTGCTGACTTAATGGCAAGGATTTGTGCTGCCAGCCCAAAAGTATGTGGTTCGAATGCACCAGCTGCCCCATGGGAGTGAGAGGGGTGATCAGATGCCCTGGGACTTGCTGCCTCTGAAGACCAGCTGCAGGGTCGGGTCCCGGCTCGTTCCGACTCAACAGCACCCAGCAAACCTTCTTTTGTGCGACGTCTCTTTAGATATTTTTCACATGTCTAAAAAGTCGCTTATTTATTGTTTGTTGAATTTAAGAATATCTTGGATACAAGTCCTGTATCAGGTATGAGTCTCATGTTTGAAAATGGAAAATAATCTGTTGCTGATGGTGCCGTTGAGTCAAGCATGACCCACAGTGACCCTGTGAACAGCAGGCCTGAAGCCCATTCTATCCTGTGCCGTCCTCTCACCGCCCAACACATTAGAGCTCATCGCTGCAGTCACTGTGTCACTCCACGAGGTCGAAGGTCTTCCTCTTCTTCACCACCTCTCTCCCTTTCCCAGCATCATGACCCTGTCCGAGGAATAGCCCTTCCTAGCTACATGCCCAGAGTGTAAGAGGTGAAGCTTCACCATCTTTGCCTCCAAGGAGCACTCTGGCTGCACTTTCTCCAAGATGTATTTGTTTGTTCTCTTGGCCGTCCATGGGATGTTCATTACTCTTCTCCAACACAACAGCTCAAAGGCTGTTCTTCTGTCATCCTTGTTTATTGTCCAGCTCTCAGATGCATAACAAGTGGCTGGAAAGACCATGGCCTGAATCAGACGCACCTTAATCCTCAAACTGACATCACTGCCCTCAATAATTTGGAGGGGTCCCTAACTGTAGACTTCCCCAGTGCAATGTTTCTCCTCATTTCCTAACTGCTGATACCAAGGGTGTCGATTGTGGATCCAAGTAAGATGAAGTCATTGGCAGTCTCAATCCTTTCTCCACCTACCTTGATGTTGCCTGTTGGTTCAATGGCAAGGATTTTTCTTTTCTTGACGTTGAGATGCAGTCCATCCTAAAGGCTGCAGGTTTAACCTTCTGCAGCAGGTGAAGATGTCCGAGGACAGCCATATCTGAACCTATGGGTCTTAGCGAATTGTTTCTCTGGGTGACTAAACACAGAGGACTCCACGCAGGCTACTCACAATGTGACTGTCATGGGGAGAGGACACAGTGGTTTCTCTCGGTTGGACTAGCCCCCTTCCTGTGATCAGCTGGCATGAGGCTCTCTGTGGTTGCCATGCCTCTGAAATTGCCTCACGTGGAATCCTTTGCACGAGATAAGTGTGCAACTGTCACGCCTGCATCTCCCCTGGAGGGGTGTGTGCCCCACCGCCTGTGGCCGTGGGCCTCATCCCCTCTGTTCCTGGTGTGTTTCACTCAGTGGCCACTGTGGGCATTTCTATGCACTTATGGGGGTGAGAATTCATCAACCTTTGTGCCTCAGTTTCTCTCTTCCACACTTATAAGCGTGCTTTCCCATCCATGGACCGTCCAGTACTTCTCTCACTGGGCTGTTGCTTTGTGGGTTCTGTTCAAACAGCCCATTGGCTTCTTCATGCCCGTCATGTCGCCTACAATCTTGCCCATTTCAGTTATTAGCTGTCAATATGTGTAATCTATGCTTGAGATGCTCTTGAAATTCAGGCAGAGTACGCTCCAGGTCGTGTTTAGGCTCTCATAAACTTGATTTCACCTCCTTCAGCTTCAACTTGAGCTTGCACGTGAACAACTGACAGTCGTTCCCCACCCTGCCCCTAGCATTGCTCTGACCAATGACGCTGAGCTTCTCTACCATCTCTTCCCACAGATGTGGTTGATTTGATGCCTTCATCTTCCACCCAGTCGGAGTCACGTATACAGTCTCCACTTACATTACTGGGGAAGCACAAGTGTTTGCAATGAACAAGCTGGTTTGTTTTATGGGTTGTTTTGCATTGTTTAACTTGCTGTGTGCCATCGAATCAGATCCGACTGGCACAGGAAGAGACTGTCCCTCCTTCTCCAGGGGAGTATCTGGTGGAGAACAAGCCAGATTCGCAAACTTCTGGCATGTGGCCTCTGCGTGGTCACTTCTATCACCAAGGACATACTTCCAAGAAAGAAAAAAATCAAAACAGGTGTCAGGAAATCCTCTGAAACTTGCTCTTGGACATAGAATAGTTAAAGCGAATGGGGGGAAAGATGTCAAAGAGCTGAACGGGTGAGTTTAAAGGGCAATTCAAGAAAAGGAAAGTGGTCTTATGACATGAGCAAAGGCCTGGAGACAAAATCAAACGGGAAGAGCAGACGCAGCATTCCTGAAGCTGAGAAACTAAAGGAAAACCAGCCAGATCAGAGTCGCGATTGTGAGCAAAACACTGAACAATGGAAGAAACAAACACGGCAAGAAGCTGGAAGGAACCCTCCCCAAAGGTCCACTTCAATCGTTTCAGGACGTGCCACACGATCAAGGACTGACGACACTTAAGAAGTCCAAGCTCCACGGGGGGCACTGGGGGAAAGACTCCAGGAACGGGCAGGATGGCAGCTGAGATCTTTCAGGGAACAGATGCAGCCCTGAATGTGCTCGCTCACCGTCGCCAGAAGCTGGGGAGACGGAGCAACCGGACGGGCGGCTGCAGGAAGCCGTTTCTGTGCTCATTTTAAGGAAAGGTGACTCAGCAGAAAGTGGAAGTTATTGCATAATATCATTAATATCACATAAGTAGAATTTTGCTAGAGATAATGAAAAAATAGCTACAGCTGTACATCCACAGAAACAGTGAGAAATTCAAGAAGAGGCTGCATTCAGAAAGGCCGCGGCTCAGGGGAGAGCATTGCTGACGTCAGGTGGATTCTGGCTGACAGCGGAGAATAACAGAAAGATGTTGGCTTGTGCTTTATTAACTATGCAAAGGCATTCAACTCTGTGGAATGATAACAAATTAAGGGTAACATCAGGAAGAGCAGGAATCCCGGGATGCGTAATTGGGCTCATCTGTGCGCTGAGCAAATCATTTAGGGAGCTTGACTACCTGACCGAGAATGCGTCAACAAGGTCGGAGGAAGACTCAGAACCACCCCACTACACACAGATGACACACCTGCGTTTGCCAATTCCAGGGTTATGAAGATGGGCTCCCTTGGCGTTTCTCTTTAGCTGTCCTGGAAGAAATCAATGTTCCTTAGAAACAACGAGGGTGAGACTGTGTCCCACTTACTTTGGATAACTTTTCGGGCAAGTCTAATCCTTGAAGGACTTCAGGCTTGGAAAAGCACAAGTCTAGCACATAAGAGAGAGATCCTCACTGAGAAAGACTAACACAGAGGCCGTGACATGGGCTCAAGGCCAGCGTGATTGTGAGGACGGACAGCGCTCCATTCTGTAGGGCATGGGATGGCTGAGTGGCAGCTGACCCCGCACACCCACCACCACCAAAGGGCTTAGTGTTGCATTGCTAGTGCTACTCTATCTGGAATGGATTTTTTTCTTCTTATGGCACTGAAGATCAATGATGTCAGCCTGGAGAATCAGGTGCACCTGATACAGGCCATGATCTTTGCAATCACTTGCTGTGTGTCAGAGAGCTGGACAATGACTAGGGAGGATAGAAAGACAATTGATGCCTTTGAGCTGTGGTGCTGGAGAAGAGGAATGAATATACCATGGACTGCTAGGAGAACAAACAGGTTCATCCTGGAAAGGGTTAAACCAGGCTGTTCCTTGAAGGCAAGGATTCTGAAGCTTCATCTAACATACTTTGGACATGCTGCAAGGAGGAAATAGTCCTTAGAGAGGGACATCATGCTAGGGAGGGTGGAAGGACAGCACAGGAGGGGAAGACCCTTGATGAGATGGACTGATTCAGTGACTGGGGTAATGGGTGTAGGTGTGTCAGAGACAGTGAGATTGTTCAGGATAGAGTAGGGTTTAGGGTTGGCTGTTGTACTTAGGGTCGCTCTGACTTGACAACACATAACAGCAACAACATCTGGAGGATAGAATAATTTCTTAAGGCTTTCCATGCAAATTCAGTGTCTTAGATTGAACAAAAGCATCAGATCTGACCTTGCAAAAGAAGAGTTATGGAGCTCTGGTGACCTAGTGGCAAGAAGCTGTGTTGCAATCCAAAGGCACGTGGTTTAAATCTGCCAGATGCCCCGTTCGAGAAGGAGGGGCAATCTCCTCTTTTACCAGTTTGGTCTGATTCAACGGTACACAATAAGGAAAAAAGAAGAAGAAAAAAAATGATTTGTAGCCTCCAACCTTGATGGAGGACAGCCACGAATCAGAGCCAATGCAAAGGCAGTGGGTTTTCCCATGGGGTGGGGGAAGAGTTTTCATTGAGAAAGCCAGATGATGACAAGGCAGAGAGGAACCAACACAGTAGGGGGAGGGCTGGTGAGTAAGAAGACCCCCATGGCCCTTGGAGAGGTCAGTGTCCCGAGCTGTTAGGTGCTGTTGAATCAACCACACGCAGAACGCCCAGCGCCCAGCAGAGCCAACCCGCGCCCGGCCCGCATGACCTCACTCCCTCCACCAGGCTCAAGCCCATTGGTGCAGTCTCTCTGTCAGTCCACCCCACCGGGGTCTTCCTCTCTTCCTCTGGGCCATCCTCTTTCCCAGAATAATGCCCCCCTCCAAGGCCGAGCGTCTGCTGACATCAGGCCCAGAGTACGTGCGACGGATTCACCAGCCTCGCCTCTAAGGAGGAGCTGGTCAGCCTTTTCCAAGACAAACATACGAGTTCATTGGCAGGTCCGGTGTTTCTCTCCAACACCCGATTTGAAGGCTTTGGTGCTTTTCAGTCTCCCGAGTGAGACACAAAGCGTCCTCCCCCCCAGTGAGGAGTTGAGATCAGAGACAGCAGGAGGGAGAGCGGAGGAGCTGGGAGCCCCGACTGCAGATTAAAGGCGGGTTTCTGCTTGTCCCTGGTGGGGTGGGGGTGCTGGCTCAGGCTGAGGATTGCTCCAAGTTCAAGGGCTTGTGGAACATGGAGAAGCTTAGCTCAGGTTTGGGGAGCAGGCACTTGGGGTCTGACAGACGGTGTGACACAGCATCTTACAACCACACAAAGGTGGAAAGAGAGTGAAGATGAAAGGCCCCGGGCTGATTCCTGCGTGGTGAGGTCAGACACGCCTGTCTCCCAACCTTCAGCTCAGTCACAGTGCTTCCTCCCTTGGTGCCCGGCTCCCGCTTCTCTGCTGGGCGCTCACAGACCATACTCAGTGGTTATGGGGTTTATCAGAGAAGTGACAGGATGCAGTAGTTTCTGAAGACAGCCTGTGCTCGGCCAGGCTCTCAGTCAGGGTTCAGTCAGTCCTTGTCCCCTTGGGCCTCTTGTCTGGCCAGCTTCTATAAGGCTGATGCAATCGTTAAAATGCCCTTTAGCTCCAGTGGTAAGTGCCCGAAGCCACGTCTGTGTCAGCAGGCCCAGCTCAGCCCTCTCTGCCTGCGGCCTCACACACCACCTGACACAGCACTGCAGCCGCCTCGCTCTGGGGCAGGAAGCAGCCGCCTGACCGGGCCCGCTGTCTCTGCTGTCACTTCTCTCTGTCTCACACGGGTCCCTGCCACACCCTGTCTCTCTCCGGGTCCTGGAGGTTCTAGGCACAGGGATCTGAGTTCAAAGACACCCTCCTCTCCTCACTCTTCCTTCGTGCTGGAGTGTGGTCCCATCCGCCTCTGGGATGGCACACTTTAAGCCTCTCAGATGATAGGCACTTGGAGTCCAACGAGTGTTGTGACACAGCGTCTTCCAACCCCCACCAGCCTCACAAAGGGGGAAGGGCAATTAAGATCGGTGGCCCTCGGCGGCTTCTCCCAGCCTGCGTGCCAGTCCTGCACCCTCGCTAGGGTCCCACGGGCCTCATTTGCACGGCCCCCCTTCCATAGTGGCCCATGAACCTTATTTGCTCGGTTAGCAAACTATTCAATCCTTTTTTTGTTTGTTTGTTTGTGTTTTTTTTTTCTTGTTGTGTACCATCGAATCAGATCCGACTGGCACAGGAGGAGATTGCCCCTTCTTCTCCAGCAGAACATCGGATTCAAACCACATGCCTTGGGGATTGCAGCTCAGCTTTTTGCCACTAGGCCACCAGAGCTCCCATCCAATCCTTCTAAACAAATGCCTTTGAACTGCGGTGTTGGGGAAGCGTTCTGAACATTCCACAGACTGTCAAAAGCACAAGCAGAGCTATCTCGGCGGAAATGTGATCGGCGCTCGTTGCAGGCAGGGTCAGTGAAGCTCCGTCGTACATGGTCTGGGCACATCATCAGAGGGGCCAGTGCTTGGCAAGATCTATCTGGCTAGGAGAGGTGGACCCTCAACGAGGGGGGTAGACGGCGGGCTCACGCAGGTCAGAGGCCATGGGGATGGCACAGCACACGGCAGGGATCTGGCCTGTTGGCCACACGGTCACTGTGTGTCCAAGGTGGCTCGATGCCTCCCAACAACAAAACACAGTCCCTTCGGTGGACCGCAAGCCCCTCACGTGCGTTGTTCCGCTCTGGCGTTTGGTGGGTGTTTGTTACACAGAGTGACAGCCAGGCAAGCAGGCCACATAGTCCACCTCACCCCGACTCAGAGGGTCAGAACCGGGCACTTGGAGGGCCTGCTTCAGGCCCTGTCATTGGTGGAGAAGGGACATTCCTCTGACCCCAGCCACACGGAGGACGCCCGGACCACGTCAGTCACGCCTTAGGCCCAAGCTGAATTCATCCCCACTTTCAGTCAAACAGCAGGTGGGTCTGTGAGGTGCAGCAGACCACCAGGGAGAGGTGAACGCCTTGGGACAAGAACTGTTTGAGCCCAAAGGGCTGAGTTCACAAGGCAGGAAGAGAAAAGGGAAGTCGAGGTGGGAGAGGGGAGAGCTCCGTGACACTGTCGGCCTTGCAGCCGGTGCCACCAGACAAGATGAGTGCGGTCAGGGAATGGAGAACCGATCTGTTTCTTAGGCACCTTTGCCCAGTTCACAACAAAAAGCCTGCGGCTTCCAGGTCAGGGCATCAGGTCAAGGTCAGCATTGAGGCTTAGAGGAACAGAAAGGCGCCGGGCCTGCTGAAAGCTCTGCGTTTCTGAGGGAGACTGGTCTTGCACACCCCCACCCCTGCCCAGCTCCTGGTGGCCCCAGCATTCCTTGGCTAGTCACCACCTTGCACATGACGTATTTCCTGTATCTGTCTGTCTGTCTCTGTCAGACTGGACAGGACTCACCCTTGTGTGGTGTGACCTCTTCGGGCATCTTCAGAGATGATATTTCCAGATGAAGTCACCTTTCCCGGTAGTAGAATCAGGGCTTAATAAAGTCATGGGGAACATAGTGTAACCCCAACAGAGGGATTGTCCCAACTGGCTGCCCTCCTCTGGGAGCGTCCATCAGAGGCCCAGCCTGGGGTCCATGTCAGCCAGTACGGTCACACACTAAACCAGCTCAGTGCCATCCCTCACCGCTGCCACGTCTGACCTCTTCCCTCCAGAAATCCCTGTCCCCTGCTGTCACTCTCTCCCGCCCACAGGCCATTCCTTCTCAGTCTCTAGGGGGCTCCCCCTCATTCCTGGACCTCTCTACACTGGACGATCTAGGGCTCAATTCTCGAGCCTCTTCAGATTTCTGTATTTTGCCCTTGATGATTTCTTCCAATCTTGTTATTTAAATGCCACCGGTGAGGATTCCTGGTGATTGATTCCAAAGGTGAGCAATTCAAACTCACCAACTCAGCTCACCACTTGGCCACAGAGTTTCTGTTCCCACCAACTCAGATTCACAGTCCAGCTTGGACATCCTCACTGAACCGTGACTCACTCCAGGCTGCCATACGTGTGTATGGGCTGCAGATACCTCATCCTGCCCGCCACCCCCCAGAACAGAGCTCCCGGGGCTCCAAGCCCCTTCCACACGTGCTTGCCGTCTCAGCCAATAGCAATGCATCCTCTCTACCGCCTGGCCAGGCCCCAATTCTGCACTGCCCTCTCACCGCATATCATATGCACATGGGAGGTGGACAGTGGAAAAGGTGGACAGAAGAACAGTTGCTGAATTTTGAACTGTGATACTAGTGAAGAACCTTGACTGCGTCATAGAATTCCACAAGAACAAGTTCTTAGGAAGAACAAAGGGCCTCTCAGTCGTCTGGCTGCTGGAACAGAAGGACAGTGAGTGGCTTTAACGGATTCGTTCTGTCACAGTTGCGGAGGCTGGGAGTCTGGATCCAGGCTCCGGCACTAGGGAAGGCTGCCTGCTCTGCTGTCTTCACAGCTTGCTGCCTCTCTTGTCCATCTCTGCTCTCTGACGGGCTGTTTAATCCCTTTCCAAAGAAGGTTCAAGACACTTGCTGCACTGAAGGTGTCTCATTAGCATAACAAAGCCAGCTTGTTTCCAAATGGGGTTATGAACACAAGCACAGAGGTTAGGATTTAGGACACACTTTTATTAGGAAGCTAAACAGCAGGCTGGCAATTCAAGTCCCCTGAGGAGCCTGTAAGTACAGGCTGGGCGCCCCGCTCTCCTGTGGTACACGGTCACCTCCAGGGAACGTGATTCCCTGGGGACCATCATCTAGCCCCTTTCTCTAGACCTGGCCAGGCTGGGGTTTTGTCCAGCCTGCCCTGTCGCCTGATCAGAGGACAGTGCTCAGTGACTAAGCGGAGGATACGTTGATGGATAAGTGGGCGAAACGCTGGAGGCTTGGGCCCAGGGGGCCCGGCTTCAGTGTCTAACTTCCTCTCCCCTTCTGACCCTCTAGGGAGACCCCAGCCTGTCTCGGCCTCTGATTTCCCATCTGGGGTTCAGGGCTGGCCCCCACCCCTTCTAGAGATCAGGGCTGGGTTGCCCTTCTGCACAGAGTTTGGTCCTGGGTCCTCTCCGGAACCCTGCCCACCATAAAGAAAGTACCGGGTCAGGGAGAAGGTCCGCAGCGCCTGGGCCCCTTCTTGGCCTGTTCTTTCTTGAGCACTACAATGCCCACCCTTTGAGCCTATCTTTCCAAACAGAAGTGCTTTGGGGAAGACATGAGTTTCTCCAACAACTCCTGCCACTGACCCAGACTCCCCAATCCTCTGCAACGGTCCACTGCTCCCCCTTCCTGGGACTCATCAGAGCAGGTGTAGGGCTCTGGGCCAGTCTCCCCAAACCTCAGGTCCAGTCTGGGCCCTGGGGGGGGGTGTCTCTGCTCTGTCACAGGCGGTGCAGGGCATGTGAACCCTGCCCCACGGCCTCCATCAAATGTGGGCAGTGCTAGGAGTGATTCTGCTGCCTTAGTGCTGAGGAACTGAGCTGGCAGCACAAAGGTATGTGGTCCGAATCCCCCAGCTGCTCTGCAGGAGAAAGATGGGTGTTTCCTCCTGTGAGATCACTACCTCTGAACACCTGCTGGAGGGTCAGCAATGGGAACCTTGCGACTCGATGGCACAGGATAGCAACAGAGGTCAGTCTCTGAAACAACAGCTATGCGTGTTATGGACAGAGTGCAGGTTGTTGGCTCCCCAAGGCAGGGATGGAAGCAGGTCCCCAGAGTCTGTGGGCTGGGCTCTGGAGGGAGCCCTGAACCCTGGTCCAGCCTGGAGTTGAAGCCTGGCAGGGGAGCTGGGAAGTGACTGCCCCCAAACTACCATGCCAGTAAGCGGCTGCCGGTGGAGAGTCTGGAGGGTGGGGGTAGGTGGTGTTTCCCCACTCTGGACCAGAGGGGGCCTTCAGAGGCTCCCTGTCCTCCTTGGGAAAGTCCATTAGCCAGCTCTGCTTCACCAGTTCACCCCCTCCCCAGGCAGCCGCCTTTCATCAACAATCAGACCTGCCTCCGGTCTCACCCTCCGCACTGTGGGCTTCCCCTAAAGGCTCTTGTGGTAGATCACCTGGAAGTGTCTCCCACACGTCTAGTCTGAACGCTGTGTTCCCTGTGGGGCATGCTAGACAGAGTACAGGATCCCAGATACTACCTCGGTTCCCTTTCCCCACAGCCGGCCAAACTGCCCATCCAGGGCCCTGCTGACCCTTCCTAGACACAGGCCCTGCAAGGGCAGTGACCACATCAGATAGAAGTCACGGCTTGTGCTGTGCATGGCCCTGGGTCGAAGCAGGGGGCACATATGCCCACCTTGTTGCTCTGGACTGCAGACCTCACTCACACCCCGTTAACCTGATGGATGTGAAGGCTGAGACTGGCCTGAGCTACGGAAGTGACAGGAATTCCCAGGCTCCCTGCAGACCAAAGAGACCTGGTGGAGTGGTCATTACATCTTGGAGCACCGAGAGAGCTGAGGTTCATATCAGTGGCTCCGAAGGAGAAAGATTCCTCTCCTGTAAAGGCTTACAGCCTCAGAATCAGAGGGGGCACCACCCACTGTCAGGCAGAGACTATTTGAGACCATGGGGCTTCCTTCCTTCTGGTTTTGCTGCAAGTGGGGTTTCAGTTGACTCATCTGTGAAATGGGGCAAGGGTCCATCCAACTCGGGGAGGGTGGGGGACAGAAGGGGTGAGAGGAGCTTGCTGCCACATGGGCCCCTGTCCAGGCCCTTTCCTCAGAGATGTGTGCCCCTCCTACCCCCTGGGAGCCAAGCCTGGCTCAGGCCCTGGCACTAGTCTGGGTGTGCAGGCATGAGTGACTTGTGAGGCCGGGCGCAGCCTGAGACGGTGGTGTCCTGAGAGCAGGCCCTGCCCAGTTGCAGAGCCTTCCACAAGCTCCCCATCCATGGGCCTGAGTGTCTGGGGGGGCGGGGAGAACAGGCACTCGGAGGACTAGGTGTGGGGTAGGTGACACTTCGGGGCCGAGCAATCCCGGCTCCACCAGGAGGAAGAGGGAGGTGAGGGCCAGCAGCGCGCCCAGCGGAGGGGGGCGGTCCAGTCTCGGTCACCTTGTGCTCCCGCCCCGCCCCCCCTCCAGTTCACAGCCGCCGGGCGGGGTGTGGTCGGGCACGACGGGGGGCGTGGTCTGGCATGGCGGGGCGTGGTTTGTAGTGTCCGGGGCGTGGTCTTGGTGCGGCGGGAGCTCACATTGGACAGGGGCGCGCCTGTCCCCGCCCCAGCGTACGCCGCCGCGGCCCACGTGACCGGCCCGGCGCAAACAAGCCAGTCAGCTGACTCGCGGACTGCGCTGTCATCGCGGCTATAAGCGCGGCCTCCGCTCGCCGCTCGGACCCGCGCTGCCGCCGCTGCCTCCGCCGCCGCCACCATGCAGCCCTCCTGCCTGCTGCTGCTCGTCCTCGGCCTGCTGTGTGGCCCCAGCACGGCGCTCATCAGGTCAGCCTGGTCGGCCGGGCCCGGGTGCTGGCCTCGCGCCCTCGCCCCGCCCCGCCGGGATGCCTCGCGCGCCCTTCGCCTCGCGCCCGGCCAGGGTCCTGCAGGGCGTGCGGACCCCCGCGCGCCGGGAGCTCGAGGTTGCGGGGCGCCTGCCCCCCGAGTCCCCGCGGGCCGGGTTGGCCCAGCCTCCCAGAGGCCCTGGTCCCGGGCTTGGGGGGGGAGGAGGCGGTGACACGTTTGAGCCAGGTCTGCTCAGGGTACATGTGTGGCAGGCTCAGGGCCCCGCTCCTGTATTTTCCTGTCTTGGGGGCATCTGTGAACCGGTATGGCAGCTTGCGGCAGGCAGCTCCATGGGCTGGGGGACATGTGGGGGCCAATGCAGGTGCCAAGGCACCCCTCGATGCTGGGTGGCCCCGACAGGACTCGCGGAGGCACTGGGGAAGGGTGAGTGTCGGCCCATACCTCAGTCAGGATCCCCGCTCAGGGTCTGCCCCCCAGGAGACTGCCTGCTCTAATCCAGGCCACTCTGACCCAGGGGGGAAGCTGCCTGCCAGCTTGGGCCAGGGGCTGACCCTGACAGTAGATCCTGGGCTAAAGAATCCTCCTGCCCCCTGCCCCAGGGCAGCCTCTGGATGTGGCCAGTGTCAGGAGTACACCCTGTTCTGCCCTGCCCCCACCCTCCCTCTGGGCCTTGTGGCCTCCACATTCTCCACCTGGCAAGTCGTGGGCAGTGGGTGAGCCTGGAGAAGCTGGAGAGCTGGTCTGGCCGGCTAAGGGCCGCGGCCTGCATGGGCTCCCAGTGCCAGCAGCCAGGGATGCGCTGGTCCCACGGAGGTGACTGAGCCTGCCCTGACCGGCTAGCTGGCCCACCCACACCCACAGCAGCCCCTCCAGGAAGTAGGGGATGAAGGTGCGGAGTACCAGAGGGTGTGTCCTGCCCTCAGGGGAGAGCCTTTTCTTGGGCAAGAATCCCATTGTCCCAGACAACTCCCTCAGCATGCTAAGACAGCTGTGGTGACCTTGGTTGCCTTGCCAATCCCTAGGACTGGCACATGGCATACCTCCAGCCGCTCCTTCCTGGGCCTGATGGGGCAGAACAGCCTCAGACAGCCCAGGGTGGACCCTGGACCCCTGTTATCAGCTGATGGGGCCACATGTGGGCCAGCTCCTGCTGTACTGGGGCAAGTCTCCCCCAGAGTGTACTCCAGTGGAGTGCTGTGCCTGCTACCTCTGTTAGGAGGATGGTGGGCTCCAGGACTGGGTGGGGGGGCTGGTGAGTTGCTTGGGTGCCGTGAGGGCCCTGGGTAGCTGAGGGCTGCAGGAGGTGATGCTGGAGGTCCTGCTGGCAAGGACCAGGCTTCCTGCGGGGGGCATCTTTTCACCGGAGAGCTCGGCTGCCATGGAGTCATGGGGAGCGGCAGCAGTTCCCTGCCAGTGGGGCCTTGGCGGGCTTGGGTGGAGGCAGGGCCTCGCTGTGCTCCAGAGGACAACTTCCTGGCTCTCCTCACTCAGGACACAAGGCTGGAGCGGCCGGGGAGCAGGCTCCCGTGACTGGGCGTCCCTGGGTGCTGGGCCGGTTGAGGTCTGGTGATCCCCCGAAAGTCAGCCCTTAAAAGCCTGCGGAGCCCGCATGCCCGCAGGGGCTTGTAAGTCAGGGTCAGCTCCATGGCACCTGTGGCCTGGGAGACCATGCGGCTGGACACTGGTTGTGGAGGAGGAGCAGAGGGGACAGTCTCGGGGTGTGAGGAGCAGGAGCCCAGTCGGGACCCCCAGCTCCGGCTGGGGCAGCGGGGCGGTGGTGAGCGGCCGAGCAGTTACAAGTGTTTATGTGAGCGAGCTGAGGTGGGGTGTCTCGCCCGTGGGGTGCAGTGCGTGTAAGAGGCCCACCAGGCCTCTTCATCGTCTCTCACCCTCACCTGTCCCCACAGGATCCCACTACACAAGTTTACCTCCATCCGTCGGACCCTCTCCCAGATGGGTGGCCCTGTGGAAAACCTGATCGCCAAGCAGCCCATCTCGAAATACTCCCAGGGGGCGCCCGCAGTGGCTGGGGGGCCCGTTCCCGAGATGCTCAGGAACTACATGGACGTGAGTGGGGGCGGGGGCAGCCCACTTCCTGTGAGCTGGGGTGCACTTGTTAACTCCCTGCCTGTGGCTGCGGTTTTGAGCCTCTGCCTATCTGTGGGGTGGGGAGCACTTCCGGACCAGCTCTGCCCTCCCGAGCCCCTTCCCAAGCTGGGGTGCTGTGATCTCAGAGCTGGGCTGTCTAGCCTGCAGGTTACCTGTGTGAGTTGGGGTGATCTATCCTGAGACAGATGTTGGGGCTGCCTGGCCTTGGGTGTGCCTACAGCTCTGTCCCTTGTAAGGACAGCGGGGTAAGGCCCTGACTCAGTTCCTGTGTGGTCAGCACACCTTATTGTTGCCCCCTGAGGGTCAGCACGCACAAAGGTGGGGCACTCAGCTCTGGGGCACGACCTGGCTCGGAGCCCAGGGTCTCTCTGCTGCTCAGTAGCTGGAGGAGGAGGAGGAGGGGGTGTGCGCCAACCCCCAGCCTCAGGAATCCCCTCTCAGCCCCTCCAGCCTTGGCCCCCAAGAGGGGGAGCCGGTGGCGTGCCCTCTGACCCACTTGGTCTGGGCCTGACTGTAACCGGAAACTGGAGGCCCACAGGCATGTGACTGGGCTGGCGGGGGCAGGGGACTCCTAGGCTAACTGACCCACTCCTGGCCCCCAGGACACAGTGGGTAGATCTGCTGACTCACATCCTCAATCTGGACACTTGCTGCTTCATGACTCAGCAGCTGACCTGGCTTCCTGTGTCCAGGACCCCCGTGGGGGTGGGAGGTGGTTGGGTCCATCCAGGGGCCCAGAAAGCCCCAAGTAAGGACCTCCTCGTACCCATTGTCCTCCAAGAGGACCAGCGGTGGAGTGCCCCTTCCCAGCTCCAGGGCCCAGGTGACCACCATAGTGACCTTACCCTGCAGTCAGCCCCAGCTGCTCCGCCCATTTGTGCAGGTGGGGGACAGTGAAAGCAGAGTTGCCCACAACCCTGACCACTAGCCCTCTTCTTGGGAGCCCTCAGGTCGGGCCCTGAGTCTGGGGTAGGAGCCACTTCTGGGGCCTGAGGCAGGCGTGAGCCCAGCAAAGGGAGGGCTGCAGCTTCCTCTGCAGCCCTAGTGCCAGACAGGCTGTTCAGATACCCTAGAGCCCATGGGGAGGGTGTCTGCTGCCAGGGGGTGGGGCCGTGTGACAGCTGGCCCTAGGCACTTCCCCTTCAGCACCATTCATGATGATGCCCAGTGGACGTCTCCCCAACTTTCACCTTGACCGACCCTCCACCCCATCCTTGTCCATTTCCTGTGGGGAGATGGGCCTTGACCAACCACCCCTTCAGCCCTGCGAAGAGATGAATCCCCCTAAGGCCACCCCCAGAATGGACCCCCTTCAGCCCTGTGGAGAGATGAATTTTCCCCAAGGCCACTCTGATCGGCTCACTGACCTCCTGAATGGACCCCCTAGAGTCCTGTGGGAAAACTGGACCCACGCCCACCCCCAGCCTGTCTCCCCCAGTGGAACTCCTCCTAGCCCAGTGGTGAGGCAGGCACTACCCTGCCCTCCCTGCCAACACCTTCCTCCTCCTACGAAGTCCACCCCTTCCCCAGTCCAGTACTATGGGGAGATGGACTCCCCCAGCTGCCCTGACACCTCTTCCCCCATGTCCACCCCCAGGCCCAGTACTACGGGGAGATTGGCATTGGGACCCCTCCACAGTGCTTCACTGTCGTCTTCGACACTGGCTCTTCCAATCTCTGGGTGCCCTCGGTCCACTGCAAACTGCTGGACTTTGCCTGCTGTGAGTTCACCTGTTCCTTGGCTGTGGGGGGTCCTGGACCTGTTCACTCGTGGGACTCGCTTGTGTCAGGCAGCAGACAACAGGAAGGGTCAAAGAAGGGGCTGGCCCAGGTGGGTGAGCTGTTTCCTGTCCCCACGCCCACAGCCTCCTTCCCTCAGGCACCCGGGAGAAGGATGGAGACCTTCCCAGGTGCCCTGGGGGGCCGCCCTGCGCCTGCCACCTCTCACCAGTGGTCACACAGGATCCTCGCCCATGCTGAGGGTGGGGGCTGTGGGGGAGGGGGGCCTGGGGAGAGTATGGGGGAGCTTAGCCGACGCCCCTGTGCTGCCGTGCCTTCTTGCAGGGATGCACCACAGATACAACAGCGACAAGTCGAGCACGTACGTGAAGAACGGCACCGAGTTCGCCATCCACTATGGTTCAGGCAGCCTGTCTGGGTACCTGAGTCAGGACACTGTGCGGGTGAGTTGGCCAGAGGTGCCAGGCCAGGAGGAACAGGGTGCTGGGGCTTCAGAGCTGAGGACCCGTAAGGGTCCCTCGCCCTCCAGGTTGTGGACCTGGGCCTGTTCACCTCAGGCCCTGCTGGGTGGATGCAGGGTAAGACACATGGCCTATGTAGGCTGTGTGCTCGGGCGGCCCCTCTGCGGTGGCCCAGAGCCTGCTGGGGTCCAGCAGTGATGCCCCTGTTAGATCCCTGACCCCTGCCCTGCTGGGCCCCCATCTGCGGGCTTCCTTAGGACACTGTCTTCTCCCTGGGTTGGTACCCAGCACCCCGACCCCCAACCTGGGCGCCTCACCAAACTGCATGTCTGCCACATCTGATCCCGTCTCCCTGTCGCAGCAGCTTCAGCCTGGATTTGTAGGGGAGCTGCTGAATTGAGGTTCAGGCCCTCGGCTCTTGTCACTGAGCCTGGCTCGGGCCAGTCTCGGCCCGAGGATGAGGTGAGGGTGCAGGTGGAGGCCTGCTGTCACTGCGGTGCCCCTGCTCTGCCAGAAGTCTGAGTGCCTGTCGCCGCAGGACACCTGTGTTCTCCAGTCCTTCCTGCCCTGCCCTCTGCCCACCTTACACACCTGTGGTGTGGCGTTAGAGCTGTCCACCTGGCTCTGGACAGAGATGACAGCAAGCCCAGGGCACCAATGTCCAGAGCTCAGTGCTAATCCCAGCATAGCCCACTGACCCCCTCACCCCCATCGTGGACATAGCCTGCCTGTGCTCTGCTGGCTTCTGACCCCTGTGACCTCTGACCCTGTGCTCATAGGTGCCCTGCAATGAGACCCTGAGTGGCGTCAAGGTGAAGCAGCAGACCTTTGGGGAGGCCACCAAGCAGCCAGGCGTCACCTTCATCGCAGCCAAGTTCGATGGCATCCTAGGCATGGCATACCCCCGCATCTCCGTCAACAACGTGGTACCCGTCTTTGACAATGTCATGAAGCAGAAGGCGGTGGAGAAGAATATGTTCTCCTTCTACCTGAACAGGTGAGAGCCAGCGCTATCCTCAGGTGGTGGAGGCCCCCCCACCCCCACCCCGGGCTGTCAGGCCTCGGGACACTGCAACCCAGGCGGTGTCTTTGGTCTTGGGGTGTCCCCAGGGCCAGGCTCAGGTGGAGAGAGGGCCTTTGGAAGAAGGTGGTATCTGACGAGATTGGAGGGTGGGTGGTGTCTTCGTGGGTTCCCTTTGTCTGGCATATGCCGGATCTGGGGGTGCTCACACGTGGCTCCAACCCTTGTCTAGCTCCAGGTGACAGGTGGGTCTGGGACTTGCCAGGAGGTAACCAGGATGGGCCCTGAGGACAGGCGCAGGGCTTGCTGGGAATCAGGCTCGATCCTGGGCAGATACAATTCTGGGATCAGAGAGCCCCCACCTCCCAGAAGCCTGCCATGCCTCAGGCCCCTAGCCTGCACCTCCTCCAGGCCCAATGGTCTGATCCAGTGGTCCTTTGCAGACCTGAGCCAGAGTGGGCACAGGCAGGGCCACTGAGCAGCTAACGGGGTGTGAAAGCTGCCAGCCACCAGGAAGGAAATTGTTTCTTCCACTCTCCACTCTCCCTCCAGACCCTCCCACTCCAGCAGTCTGGGAGTGCTCCTCCTACAGGAAGCCGCCAGGATTGCCCCTCCCGTTCCCACCTCAGAGCCCCCACCCCAGCTGTGACTGTCCAGTCGTCTCACGACTCCTATCCTTCCTCCCTACCAGGGACCCGACAGCCCAGCCTGGGGGCGAGCTCATGCTGGGGGGCATTGATTCCAAGTACTACAAGGGCTCCATGACCTACATCAACGTCACCCGCAAGGCCTACTGGCAGATTCACATGGACAGGTGAGGGGCAAGGGGCCGCCGCGGCACCCACCCACCACTGACCTACCAAGCGGAGTGTGGCTGGGCTGTGCCCTGTCTCAGCCAGGCTCTGGGCTCCCCCAGCCATGTCCTCCTCGGCCCGCGCCCCCAGCCTAGCCCCCACGTTCAGTTTCCCAGGTAATGGAGGTCAGGTGAAAGCTCACTCCTCCCCTACAGGGTGGACGTGGGCAGTGGGCTGACCCTGTGCAAGGGCGGCTGCGAGGCCATCGTGGACACGGGCACCTCCCTGATGGTTGGTCCAGTGGAGGAGGTCACTGAGCTGCAGAGGGCCCTGGGTGCCATTCCGCTCATGCAGGGAGAGGTGAGTGTGGGGTGGGCAGGCACGAGGCTGCCCAGCTGAGGGAGTGCCCACCACGGGGCCACCTCCTCACCATCCCCCGCCCTGTCCCTGCAGTACATGGTCCCTTGTGAGAAGATAAGCAGCCTGCCACCCATCACCCTGACCTTAGGCGGCAAAGGCTACACTCTCTCGGCAGAGGACTACGTGCTTAAGGTGAGGGTGGGAGGTGGGGCCAGGAGGGGCGGGGCCAGGAGGGGCAGAGCAGCTGGGAGGGAGGCGGGGCCTGAGTGGGAGGGACAGCACCTGGAGGCGGGGCCTGAGAGGGAGGCGGGGCCGGGAGGGGCAGAGCAGGTGGGAGGGACAGCACCTGGAGGCGGGGCCAGGAGGAATGGTCACAGAACAGGTGGGCGAGAGGCGGGGCCCAGGAGGGACTGGGGGCGGGGGGAGCGGCAGAGGGCTTGCCGGGCAGAGCTGACCACCAGTCCCACAGGTGTCCCAGGCCGGGAAGACTTTGTGCCTGAGCGGCTTCATGGGCATGGACATCCCCCCACCTGGAGGGCCACTCTGGATCTTGGGTGATGTCTTCATCGGGCGCTACTACACGGTGTTCGACCGCGAAAACAACAGCGTGGGATTCGCCGAGGCCACCAGGGTCTAGTCCAGCGTGGAAGTCATGACACTGAGAAGGAAGTGGAGACCCCATGTGCACTCCTGCCCGGACATCTCCCCGTGCACCCATGCTCACTCTCTCCCTGTCCACTAGCCAGTTCACATATGCCGTTTGGCTGCCTGGCCAGTCACCCTGTCTGAGGTGGGGGCCATGCCCCTGGTCTCTACCTTGCGGGAACTCTATGGACTCGGCAGCCCCTCGCACAGCCCCTGCTGCCATCAGAGGCGTGTACCTGGCAGGACCTCATTCTGAGCACCACTTCTGCAAGAGACCTGGCCCTGCCGCCCCCTCCGCCTAGCACTGCTGGCCCCAGCCAGAGAGGAAGGGACCACTGATCCTGGAGATAGGAAAAGGCTGGTGGGGGGAGTGGAGCCAGCGAGGGTACTGTGGGGTCACTGGGCCTGACCGTCCGGGTCGCACTCCTGGATGGCTGGACACTGTCCTTCCTCCTAGCTGCCTGCCTTGCTGGGACTGTAGACACGTCAATACAGATATTTGGGCCTTTCCGAGCGTTGGCGTGTTCTGGTGGTGGTGGTGGTAATTCTAACTCGGGCTGCAGGCTGACGGCACCGTGGGGGGATCACTGGGAAGCCAGCCAACAACAGGGATGACCAGCAGGATGTGGCTGTGGGGCAGCAGGACGTCCCCAGAGGAGCTAGTGAGAGGCACATCTGTCCCCTGAGGTCCTGTGGTCAGAGGGCCCTGCCAGCAGCCTCAAGAAGGGTCCTGCTCCCCCCCCCCACGAGGTCCAGAGAGAAGCGTCAGGGGTGGGGCTGGCCCCTCCCACTATCAGGATCACAATTGTCCAAAGCAGCCCCTGGGGTCAGGGAGGGTGTCCGGGGAGTGGGAGGGTGTCAGGGAGGGCCAGCAGCACTGGGGTTTTGCTGCATGGATGGGAGTTTGCAAGCATTTTGATGGTGGGAGCCAGGAGTCCCTGAGATTGAGAGAAAACTCCCTTGCTCAGAGCCCATCCCAGCAAATACAAGGGTCAGGGCAAGCTTACTCCTGGTCGGGGGCACTGTCGGCCTGTGGGATGGTGGCCCCATGGTCCCTACAGCGTTGGGCCTTCAGGCCCATCTTTGGGGCGCAGTTTGAGAGCACATGCCCAGAGTCTGCAAGAGGCACCCTGGCACGAGCCCTGTGCTGGCTGCGTCTGAAACCCGAGCGGGGGAGTCACCAGTTCTGCAGGCTGGCAGGGCTCCTGGGCACGCGTGTCATCTAAGAAGCTTGTGCCCCACCAGGCCCTGGACAGAACCTCTCCGCAGGCTGCGGCCGCTCCTTCTGAACACTGCTTCCACTAGGCGTCCCTTCAGCATTGCCCTGGTCCCCACATCTTGCCTGCTCTGAGCTAGGAACTGCCCTGACCTCGAGGGCTGGCCTGCCCTGCCAGTGTCACTGCAGCCAGATCTCATCAGCACGTTTGGTAGATCGACATGGGATCGTATCTCTGTGGACCATGTCCACCTCCGGGGCAGGAGACAAGACCCTCCACATGGCCCTTCATTCTCATTCTGCAGCTCAGCCTAGTGCCCTTCTGGGAGGATGCTGGCCAGGTTCAAATCCAGATCCCAACTGTTTTGCCAGGCCCCTAAGCCTGTTCTCTAGAAGGTGCTGGACACCCAACGGAGGGCAGGCAGAGCCCACTCAGCTGCCCAGCAGGTGGGGCCTTTTACGAGGCTTTTTCACCTGCCCTATTTCCCATCCCCATCACCCCCCTCCCCTGCCCTTTGGCTGATGTCATGTCCTGAGGGCCACTCTGAAGGTCCAGTCCCCACTCCTCTGGGCCTGGGAGCTGGTGCCTGGTGCAGGAGCAGTCTGTCTGTCTTCCCTTTATTAAGGACATTTTCTGAGCGGAACTCAGCCCATGCCTCCCCTGCCTTTACCTGGTGCTATGCATGCCTTGGGGAACCCAGCATAGCCCTGCTGCATGTGGGGAAGGCACCTCCTTGCTAGGGAAGCGGGACTTGGGGGTCAAAGAAGGCAAATGGAATTCTGGCTGCCTGAAATGGTCTTTTCAGGTTTGGGCATCCCCAAGGCCTTTGATCGCATCAGTGGAGCCCTGGCATGCATGGAGGAGACCATGCCAGGATCCTAGGAGGGCATGAGAGCTGGACATGCAAAGGGGGGGCTGTAGAGGGGTGGGGCTGTGAAAAGGACAGGCCACATAAGAGATGGGGAGTGACAAGGGTAGGACAGGTCCAGGGGTTCTGAGAGGACTGACAATGAGTGTGGGGGGAGGCTTTAAGAGATGAGGGGCTCTGAGCAAAGGCCAGGACTTCTAGAGAGGAGAGCCAGCACAGGACCATCAGGCTCCGTCAGCTATCAGAGGAGCCCTGAGGGACGCAGGCCAGCCTGCCTTCCCAAGGGGACAGGCTCAGAGGAGTTCTGTCGTGGTGAGATGGGAAGAGGACTGGCAGGAGAGCACTTGGGTGCCTGAGGTGGGGAACCCTTTGAGGTGTGGGACTTGGAGGGAGGGAAGCAGGAAGGGTGGGCTTGACCCAAGCCAGTGAGCTGGACTAGACTGGATTGGACTGCACTGCATGCAGTTGGAGCTGGTCTGAGCTGAAGGTAGAGCAGTGGGCAGTGCTGGTGACAGTGCCTGTGACAGACCGGCCTAGGAACACCTTGTGAGGGCAGATGGACTGGTCAGGGTGCAAGCCTGGTGGGCAGTAGACAAAGCCTTAGGAAGATGGCAGGGGCTTGCCCCCAGGCCTCAGTAGCGGAGCTTTTAAACAGGACCCTGGGGGGACCGAGCTCTGGCCTTTGTGAGAAAGGTTGTGGGGGGCTCGAGGGAACTGAGGCAGTGCAGTGGCCTGGGGGTGGGGAGGTCAGAGCTGGCTGTTCAGCCAGGTGGGCTGTGGTCAAGAGAAGGGCCTCAGTTCCGGGCTCAAAGGGGCAGCCACAATAGTTAGGGACAGGGCTGTGCGGAGGTGAGGCCTGAGTGGGGACCTGATGAGACGCCCCTGCCACGGAGGAACCAGAGATGGCAAGGAGCCAGGTGGGGGTGAGAGCGAGACAGGAGCCAGACAGGGCTCGGTTTGAGGAGGGATGATGGGGCAGAGGCTCTGGACCTCATAGGTGGATGGGCTGTGGATGAGATCAGGCATGGAAGAGGGACCCAGAGCTGGGCTAGTTTGCAGGCCAGGCAGGGGCTGGGGCAGAGGAGGGGGCACTGGGCCGCCGATGCGCGCTAAGGGCAGTGGGGGCGAGGGCGCGCCCCGGTCTGTGCTCGAGAAGGTCCCGCTTCCGGCCCGGCCCCTCCACCCTCCCTGGCGGAGGAGGCGGGGATCAGCGCCCCGCCCGTGAGTCAGGCTCTGGCTGCACCCCGCGGCCGGCCTGCGCGGTGGAGCAGAGGCGCTTAGCCCGCCGCCGGTCCTCCCCAAGGTTGAGCCCCTACCCTCCGGAGAGGACAGACCGTGGCCACGGTCGACAGAAGGACGCGCCGCCCGAGGCGCAGGGGCCGCCGCCGAGCTGCCACTAGGTGAGTGCGCGCTGCGGCACCAGGCGGCTTCTGGGAGCCGGCCTCCACGGACCAAACCGCGTTGAGGACGCCGTGCGGGGCCGGGGCCGGGGCGCACAGGCTGCGGGGCGTGGGCACTCGCGCGCGCCTTGTTGGAGAAGTGTTTGGTTCACGGTGCCTGTGGGTCTGCTGGTGGTACCGGTGAGTGACTCCGTGAGAGTGTGCGAGCTTGGGGTCCAGCTGGTTCTCTGGGCCAGGGCTGTTGCGGGGGCGCGTGAACTGGGACGCCCGCAGCTGCGCGCTTCTTGGGTGGCAGTGTCTGCGCCCGCTGTCACAGTTGGGAGTTGTTTACCTGACTGTCTGGAACACGCGGGGGCGGGGTTTGGATGGGGTTGAGAGCAGGTGTTGTGCAGGAGGTTTCAGTGGGGGTCAGCAAGCAGGTGACTTGGAGAGCTGTGCAAGGTCTGCAGTTGGTGGCGGGGGTGGTGTCACTGTGTGCCTTGTGTGTGGAGTGCGGGGCTCCCTGGGATGGTGTTTATTGCACCCGCCCTTCAGTCAGCATGGCTGGGCCCCGGCATGGGGGCGCGGCAGTGGGTGAGTGTTTGTGTGCAGATGGCAGTGACGAAGGCGCCCCGATTTTGCCAAGCCTGCTGCAAAGGACTTTGGCATCAGTGGTGGCTGCCCTGTGTGTGTGTGGGGGGGGGGTGGCAGCCTGGCAGCTGGTGGCCTTGGGTACTCCGGGCTCCTCAGGAACTGTAGGAGGGTACAGGGGGTGTGGGGCACACAGGGTCCACCACCCATTAACTCTACCCTCCCTCCAGGCCCAGGGCCCCCGCCCGAGCCCAGCCCTGCTGGGAGCCCCAGCCAGCACCACGGACGGCACCCAGGAAGCCCGAGTCCCCCTGGACGGGGCCTTCTGGATCCCCAGGCCCCCAGCTGGCTCTCCCAAAGGCTGCTTTGCCTGCGTGTCCAAGCCCCCAGCCCTGCAGGCTCCAGCGGCCCCAGGCCCTGAGCCCTTGGCCTCGCCCCCCATGGCGCCCACCCTGTTCCCCATGGAGTCCAAGAGCAGCAAGACAGACAGCAGCGTGCGGGCCACAGGGGCCCCAGCAGCCTGCAAGCATGTGGCTGAGAAGAAGACCATGACCAACCCTGCCACCGTCATCGAGGTCTACCCGGATACCACGGAGGTCAACGACTACTACCTGTGGTCCATCTTCAACTTCGTCTACCTCAACTTCTGCTGCCTTGGCTTCATCGCCCTGGCCTACTCCCTCAAAGTGAGCCCTGCGGGGAGGGGGGCGGGGCCCAAAGCAGCAGCTGAGGGGCCTGTGGGGATGGAGTGCCAACCTGGACGGAGTGCCAGGCACAGTCAGCCTGCTGATGGAGCCAAAGCCTGGCATCCCTCTCTGGGGATCTTCAGGGGTGGCAATGGGCACCGAGGCAGCCCAGCCAGGGACTTCGTGGGGGCCAAGCCAACCTAGGTGGGAGTCCCAGCTAGGGTCCTCGGTCACACTCCACTTCTAGTTAGCTGCCCTGACACCCAGGGGACCCAGGGTAAGGGGCTGTGAACATAACACCTTCCCCCCAGGACACAGGACACAGTCCTCCAACTCAGGGAAAAGTGGAGGAATGACCAAAGCTTGCTGAGAGGAGTCTGGGAGATCCCTTCCCAGGGTGTCTGATCATCAGGATGGGGCCCCATCGGGCTGGGGTCCTGTCAAGGTGGGGGGGCCCTGTCGGGGTGGGGGGCCCATCGGGGTCGGGGGGGCTCGCCTGGGTCGGGGGCCCGCTGGGGTGGGGGCCCGTCGGGGTGGGGGGCCCATCAGAGTGGGGAGCAGTGCTTGGCTTGGTACCCTCTGTCACGCCAGGGAGCTTGTCTCACGTAGGACCACATCATCTCTTTCCTTTGAGCACAATTCCAGTATCCAGGGCTGGATGCATTTCCCTGATTGCTGTGGGGGTGGGGGCATGGAGAGAGGAGGGGCCTCAGAGAGAGGCTCAGCTGAGCCCTGCCCCCGCCAGCCACCTGGCTTCCTGTCCTCATCCTGGCTCTTCCTCTGTCACTGTCCCTGTCACTCGGTGCTCAGGCTCCAGCCCCATGCCGTAGTCTTGGCCGTGGGCTCCGCTGCTGGAGGTGTGTGTGTGTGTGCACACACGTATGTGCACACACGTATGTGCATGCTGAGGATGCGGACCAGAAGCGGGCCCTTGATGTGGGGACAGCCTGGTCTGCAGCTTCTGGGCTGTGTGACCAGGGGACATGACGGCCGGGGCAATGGACGGCACAGCTGGCTGGGCATGGCTGCCCTTGTGCCCTCACTGTGGCCTGCAGACAAGGGTCCGGCAGAGTGGCTGTGTGCAGACACTGTCCCCTCCTCTCCTTGGCTCTGGCTGTGACAGCCGGCTGCTGAGGGGAGGCCCATCTGGCAGGGTTGTAGGTAGGTCATTGACTCCCAAATGGCGCATGGTCAGTGTTGTGTGGTGTGAAGAGTGAGGGCATCCTGGGCGGAGAAGGGATCACCTCCTAGCCCAGGCCAGGGCTGCCCCTGGTGTCCTTCCTGGGGTTTGCGTGGACGGGGCAGATGGACAGAGGATCAGCAAGAATGGCTGACTCCTGCTCCTTGACCCGGGACCACCCACCTGCCTCCCATGCTGTCTGGGCGGGTCTGCTGGCCGTGCTGCCATCTGCAGCCAGCTGTGGGCACTTCCAAGGGCACCAGGCAGACTAAGGGTCAGAAGATATTGGCTGCCACTCCAACTCAGTCTCTTAAGAGTGCTTGTCCCCCACCCCATCCCCGTCTCCCCCAGGCCCTGCTCCTTTATCTGTTCCTGAAACAAAGCTGCATTCACTGAAGTCAGCACACGTGTCCCCAGCAGAGGCTGGAAGCCAGTGGACAACAACTGGACGCTGTGTCCCTGCTGGCCTCCCACCCACCCATCGAGCCATTGGTTCCACACTGTACACCCTCAAGGCCCACTGGGCTGTGTGGGGTTTCTGGAAGGCAGATGGGAGCGCTGCTCTGCATGCCTGTGCTTGGGAGGCAGAACCCAAAGGCCAGTCCTCGTTCACTGCAGCCACCCGAAGCTGGCATCTAACCGCAGGGGCCACGGCTCCAGCCTTTGCCTGGACAGAGTCCAAGCTCCTTAAGTGGCTTTCAGGGCCCTTTGAAATCTGCCTTCACCTCTTGTCCCGTCCTCAGCCCCCGAACCCTGGCAGCTCACACCTTGTGGTCATGGTGCAGTGTGTGCACTGACCTGCAGTGACTGTCCTCTGGGCCTGCAGGCCTTCCAAGGAGACCAGGTATTCCCTGTGAGGCATCCACCAAACGTGCAGGCTCAGTCCGCACTGATCCCCCAGGCTGAGTCCACACTGATCATCCAGGCTGAGTCCCCAGTGCCCCGGAGACCCTCCTGCACAGGAGAGAGACCTCCCGATGCTGGCCCTGCTGCTCACACCATCACACTCTCCTTTCTCGGTAGGAGCAGGGCTGACACAAGTAGGGGCTCAGAGGCTGTTGGCCAGGTGTTTGGCTGAGTGGACGGAGGACCCATGGCAAGATGGACCCGTGCAGGATGCTTCCCTCCCTGTTAAGGCAGAAGGATGAGCTCTTCTGGAGGGGCCAGCCTTTCCCCGGCTAAGGATGGACAAAGGACAAGTGTCGCAGTGAGAGTGGACAGTCTAAGGGGGGTGACAGGGTCCCCTAGTCTCTATGAGAGCAGTAGACTGTAGTCCTGGGAAGATAGGCTGAGACCATGTAGGAAAGATTTGGAAACTCACTGTGAGAGGCTGCAGTGTTCGGGAAGCTGGGATCTGCAGCCCTTGTGGAGAGAGAAGAGCCTAGCGGGCAGGAGGAGGCAGACACTGGTCCCAGGTCCAGGGGGAGAGCACGTGACTGCAGGGAGGTCGGGGTGGTGGGCAGTACAGAGGAGTAGATGTCCAGGGTATGGCAGCTGCTTGATAGGGGCGCAGAGGCTGCTGGCACATGGTGACAGCGAGGTCAGGAGGACGCTGGGTTTTGAACATACGTGTTTGACTTTTTCCTTCTATTCTAAACATCAACACCATCTACCCACTCACCCATCCAACCCTCCATGCCCTCGTCCGCCCATCTTTCTACCTGTCTTCCTTCTCTCCCTCCCCCTGTCATCGCCACTGCCCGTCAGTCCTCTCCTCCCCTAACCCTTCTATTCACCTATAAATCCCTCCACCGCTCACTCACACGTCCTCCCTCACCTCTCACCTACCCACCCATTTCCTTCAGCCCCTCTAGACAGCTAGCCAACCCTTCATACATCCATGCTGATACATCCTATCCCCCCACCTCGTACACTGAGTCACTAAACTAACCCCACTTTCTCTGCAGTCTCCCCCATTTTACCCATCTGCCCTACCTGTGAATACACTCAGTCCTCTATTTCCCCACCTTCTGACCTGTCCCTCTAGTTAGCCCTCAAGCCATCTATCACCTCTCTTCTACTTCATTTCTGCCTGAGCTCGCTATCTATTCACCATATACTTTCTTTCATTCTTATTTTCCATCATTATGCTTTTACACTTCAACTCATCCTATTCATTTATATCATTTTCCAGTATCATTGTTTACATTTTCTTTCTCTCCAAAGACCAACTGAACTCATCCATCCATTTATTTATCCATGCATCAATTTGTTTACATTATTCTTTTCCTGCCCTTTATTCCTTTATCATTCCACCCTAAGTGTCATGTTCCTGGAAAGGCAGGTTAAGGCCACAGAGGATAGGATTTGGAAAGAAAACATTATGAACAATTTCGATGTTTCTATTGTTTTCAATCTGTATGCAGAACAGACCATTCTGGGAAGCAGGCCTTTTTGAGGAGGAATGTGGCATCAGGACTGGAGGAAGACTCATCAACAACCTAAGTTATGCAGACGACACAACCTTGCTTGCTGAAACTGAAGAGGACCTGAAGTGCTTGCTGCAGAAGGTCAAGGACGTAGTCTTTAATATTAATTGAAGCTTCTCACTAAGAAGACGAAGATTCTCACCACTGGGCCCACTGGCAGCACCATGATGGATGGAGAAGAAGATTGAGTTTAACAATTACAGCTTGCTCAGATCCAAAATCAACATTCTTAACACCAGCAGTCAGAAAATCAAAAGACAATTTGCACTGGGAAAATCTGCTGTTATGGACTTCTCCACAGTGTTGAAGAGCAACAGTGTCAGTGTAGATACAAAGGTGTGCCTAATCCAGGCCACGGTCTTCCCAATTACTTGTTATGCTTCAGAGAGTTGGACAATGACTAAGGATGATAGAAGAAGAATAGATGCCTTCGAGTTGTGGTGCTTGAGAACAGTCTTGAACATACCACTGACTGTCAAGAAAACAAATAGGCCTGTCTTGGAGAGGGTGAAACCAAGTCTCTCCTTGGGGGCTAGGATTTTGAAACTCTGCCTCACTTACTTTGGGCCTGTGGTGAGGAGAAATTGGTCCTTGGAGAAGGACCTCATGCTTGGAAGGGTGGAGTGACAGCACAGGAGAGGAAGACCCCGGATGAGATGGGTTGATAGAGGAACTGGGGCGATAAGAGGTTGGTGTGTTGGGATCAATGATCCTGGCTCAGGACAGGGCAGGGTTCAGAGCTGTTGTCCATAGGGTCATTATAGGTCACAGGTGACTCGACAGCACACACCAACATTGTCAGGGATCCGTGCCATCCGCATCATCTCGGATGCACGTGCGCCCCTTAGCACAGGGTAGGATAGGATGTGATTCGGGTCTGTTGTTCATAGGGTTGCTCTGAGTCATACTGGACTTGATAACAATAACAACCATTTTAAGGGATTAGTTTAGAGAAGGAACTAGTTTAGACAGTAATGCTAATTAGCAAATTACCATAAGCATATTGGCAGCTTACATTATGATTATTTCTCACTTCCTCTGGCCGTTCCTCCCTTCATCAGTTCTAGCCGTTCGTTTGTTCGCCTCCTGTGATCTGGGCTCACTCAGGCCTCCACAGCGTCACGCTGGCACCTTCGGCACCTTCGCTGTCAGCCTGGTGGCCTGTCGTCCCTCCTTTCTGGGCTCCTCCCCTCACCGTTCTTAAACCAGCTACTCCAGGTCTCTCTTCCCCCACATCTGTCACCCTCACCTCGGTCTCTAACCATGTCCCTCATTTTATGTCTCATTCCCCCCTCAGCCGTCCTCTCCTTTACTTTTCCATGTTGTTGTGGGTGTGTACTGTTCAGTGGGAACCGGCCATGACGACCCTCCGGTGGGTTTTCAGAGCCGGTAACGGCACGCGAGGGGATTGCCCGTCCTTTACTGTTAAGAGCTGCCATCGCATCGGCCGTGAGTTATGAGGATCTCACGTACGGAAGAAAGAAGTGTCACTCAATCCGGCACCTTCTCGTAGTGGGTAGACGTTCATCATCGTGATTGATGTGCCGATCTGTCCACTCAGTGTCCCTTGCTGTCATTGCTCCTGTGTCCTACCAGTGCGGCGTTCCCCCGCCAGTGCTTGGCCTTTCCAGATGCTCAGTACGGCGAGAGGAGGTAGACAATGTTCTGTTCTTTTTCCTGCCTGATAGCGGAAAGTAGGTAATCGGGACCTAATTCCTGGCTCACCTTAGTCTGAAGTCCCATGTGTGACCCTAATGGCAGTTGAAACACCTGTGATCTCTTTTCCACTATCTTAGCAACAAGCAAGCCAGCACACGTTGACAGGATGCCAGGTGGTGGCCCTCGGTTCGTCCACCTGTCCACCCGGGCATGCATCTGCTTATCAAGTCATGCGTTCCTCCATCCGTCTCTTCTTTTCTCTCACCTACTTAGCCATCCTCTGTATATCCTCTAGGGAGCTCTGATGGCCTAATGGGTAAGGAGTTGTACTGCCAGCCCTAAGACAGGAGGTTCAAATCCACCAAGTGCTCTGCAGGAGAAAGTTGGACAGTCTCCTTCTGTGTGGTTTACAGACTCTGAAAGCCCACTGGCGGGTCAGCTAGGAATTGGCTCCGACTTATTGCAGTGAGTTGAGCTGATGCACCCTCGAAGGAAGCCCTGGCGGTGCGGTCTGGAAGGCGTTGCACTGCTGACCCACAGCGTGAGTCTCCCTGGCAGTTCGCGTGCACCGGCCCCTCTGATGGAGAGAGCTGAGCGGGCACTTGAGATGCAAAGTCCCGGGAGCTCAATAGCGGGTAAGCTGTCAGCTCCCACTTGACGACATTGAGCCTCTACATCTGTGTACGTCCTCTAAGGACCAGAGAACAAACTGTTAGAGGGCGTGCAGCCGTGTGCGTCTTAGAGGGCAGGGTGGTGAGGCTTCATCTCACGACATGGGCACATCGCTTTTGCTTGTTGTTGTTAGGTGTCGTCAATTCATAGTGACCGTACGAATAACATACCTGAATACTGTCCTGTGCCACCCTCACCATGTCTGATACACCTGAGGCCACTGCTGCAGTCACCATGGCAGTCCACCTTGATGAAGGTCTTCCTCTCTTTCACTGACTCCCTACCCTTCCAAGCGTGATGTCCCTTTCCAAGGAGCAGCTGCTCCTAGCAGCACGTCCAGCGCATGTTCTCTTAGCAGTTCATGATGTATTCAGTACTCTTCTCCAGGACATCTCAAAGGCGTAGATTCTTCTTCTGTCATCCTTAGTCATTGTCCAACTCTCAGATAATTGTGATGATCATGGCTTGGATCAGACACAGATTAGTGCCTGACATTGTTGCTCTTCAGTATTTTGGAGAGGTCTCTGACAGCAGATTTCCCCCCAATACAATTTGTCTTTTCATTTCCTGGCTGTTGGTACCAAGAGTGTTGATTGTGGAGCCAAGCAAGCTGACGCTGTTAACAGTAACAATCTCTTCTCCTATCTTGATGCTGCCAGTTGCCCCAGTGATGAGAATCTTGGTCTTCTTGATGCTGCGCTTCAATCCATATTGAAGACTACAGTCCTTGACCCTCTACAGCAAATGCCTAAGGTCCTCCTCAGTTTCAGCAAGCAGGGTTGTGTCATCTGCATAACGTAGGTCGTTGATGAGTCGGTCTCCAATCGTGATGCCACATCCTTCCTCATAGAGTCCAGCCCCCTGGATGATCTATTCCGCATGTAGATTGAAAAGATATGGAGGCAGGACGCATCCCTGGTGCACTCCTTTCCTGATTTTGAACCATGCAGTGTTTCCTTGCTCTGTTCTAACAATTGCCTCTTGGTCCAAGTAGAGGTTTTGCATGAGCACAGTCAAGTGTGCTGGGATTCCTGTTTATCTCAAGATCTGATAGAGCGCAGAAATTCTTGAGCAGTATCATTTGTATCACATGCAGACAAGATCGTGCTGAAGAATATCCAAAACCAAGTACATCAACAGAGAACTGCCAGATGGGCGAGCTAGGGTTAGAAGAGGCCATGGCACTAGGCCATCATAGCCAATGTTGGAAGGCTCTTGGCTGAAAGCAGAGACTACCAGGGGGATGTCGGTCTGTGTTTTAATGACTGTGCAAAGGCATTTGACCGTGTGGATCACACAACTTGTGGCTAACCTTGTGAGACTGGCACCACTAGGAGGGGTGGATTCTTGGAAAAGGACACCCTGCTCAGAAAAGTAGAGGGTCATTAAAGGAAGGCCCTCATCAAGATGGAATGACAGAACGACCTTAAGAGAATGTCGCAGGACAGGGCAGGGCAGGGGTGAGATAGATGGTTCACAGGGTTGCTGTGAACCGTGGTTGACTCAGTGGCACCTAACTGCCTCAAGGTCCTTTGGTGGTGTGTCAGGCTGCTAACTGAGAGGTCAGCAACTTGAACCCATTAGCTGCTCAGGAGAAAGGTGGATTGTGTCCTCCCTTAAAGACTTATAGTCTGGGAAGCTCTGTGGAAGGTTGTCCACGAGTCAGAATCACCTCAAAGGCCTGGTTTCCAAAGCCTCCTGTTAGTACTCCAGGAGTCTCTGGAGACACAGCCTTTCAGGAGTTGTTCGGATCCAGAAGCCACATCTCCCTGGCTCTTCAAGGCCCCTCGCAGTCTCTCATGTGACAGATCTGCTCGGAAGCCCAACAGCAGCTTGGCTGTGTGTCAGCTCCAACTTGACCACTATGAATTTGATTAATTGCTCTGTTCACATCCTTTCCAGCCGTCGTCCCTTCCCCACTTCATCCACGCCCCATCCTGACTCATGGCAGCCTTTAGGACAGAGAAGAGCTGCCTCTCGGGGCTCCTGAGTGGAGAATCAGGGAGCAGAGCTGCTTTCTCCCAGGCAGCTCGTGAGTCCCAGGTGCAGCTTTTCAGCTCGCAGGTCAGTGCTTGACTACAGCGCCACCAGGGCTCCTTATCCACACACCTGTCAAGACTTTGTTTACTCGCCTCCCTCCTCACTCACCTGTCCGTCAGCTCACTGTCCATCTGTGTGTCCCTGTGTCCCCCCACTTCCCTTACCAGGGCTGTCCTCTCCTTCTCACCCGCCTTCTCTTACACACACCCCAGTATCACGCCTCCTCAGTAACCTGATCAATCAGGTACTCATTGATTAGTCCCCAGTCCCCACCAAGCTTTCACTACTCATCCACTGAGGGTACATGCAGTGAGAACTTAGCAAGGCTGACGACCGCCCAGCAGTCACAGTACTGT
>NW_006399876.1:1900379-1914325 GCF_000299155.1 Elephantulus edwardii | reverse complement strand
ACCGCCCAGCAGTCACAGTACTGTCCTTGGGGGGGGGGAGGGGAGACAGTAACAGACAATACTGATGACCGCCCAGCAGTCTACAGTACGGTCCATGGTGGGCAGAGCAGACAGTAACAGAGCCCTGGTTCTGCATGCGCTGGTGGTGGCCTCAACTAGGAAGAATAAACAAAGAACAATTAGGGAGTTTGGGAGTGCAATTTAACAGCAGCTCCCAAGGGGGACCTCTCTGATGAAATATTTTTGTATAACAACAAACAGGTTTGTCCTGGAGAGGGTTAAACCAGGCTGCTCCTTGGAAACAAGGATTCTTAAACTTCATCTGACATACTTTGGGCATGCTGCAAGGAGGGACCGGTCCTTGAAGAGAAACATCATGATTAAGAGGGTAGAGGGACAGCACAGAAGAGGAAGACCCTCAGTGAGATGGATTGATTCAGAGACTGGGGTAATGGGGGTAGGTGTGTTGGAGACAATAAGATTGACAACAGACAGAGCAGGGTTTAGGGCTGTTGTACATAGGGTCGCTAGGCGACTCGACGGCATATAACAACAAGAAGCCTGAATGAAGTGATTAAATAATTATAAGTGGGTCTAGGGTAGAGTGTTCCAGGAATAGGGAGCAGCTATTGAAGGAATTCTGAGCTAGTCAGGTTTAATAACTAGTGTGGCAGGTCATCAGGCCTGCCTCCCAAGGCACTCTGGGTACATTCGAACCACCAAACTTCCCCCAGAGTAGTTCAGTAGGTAACCAGCATGAGCTCCAAGGATCCCTTCCTGCTGCTGCCTCCTGTTCTCTGTCCACCTACCCGCCACCTACCATACGTCCCACATTCTAGCCACTGACACCTATTTATCCACCTGTTCACAAGGCCTGCCCACTGACGCACATTCTTCTGCCTCTTTGCCTGTACCATCCATCTGCTGTGCATTTCTAGATTTAGCTATCTACCTGTTTCAATGATCTGGCATATATTCATGTTCTCTGTAAACCCACTAGGTCCAACTCTCCCACCTAGATTTATATATTCATCTATCCACTTGTCCCTTTTATTCAACATACATCCATCTATCCACTCATCTATGTGTCCAGCATGCACCCTGCCCACTTTGCCCCCTGTGAGTAAATTTATGTGTATGTGTGCCTTCCCCATCCATCCACTGCGTGTTCCTATGTCCATTCCTGCTTCACCCAGGCCTTCAGTAGGTGTTCATTTATCCTTTCCACTTTTCATCATCCATCCATCCATCCATCGTCCATCCATCCATCGTCCATCCATCCAACATCCATCCATTGTCCATCCATCCATCCATCTATCCATCCTCCATCAACCTATCCATCCATCCACCATCCATTGTCCATCCATCCATCCATCGTCCATCCATCATCCATCCATCCATCCATCCATCATCCATCCATTGTCCATCCATCCATTCATTCATCCATCCATCAGCCATCCATCCATCCATCATCCAATCATCGATCCATCCACCCATCCATCCATCCATACATCATCCATCATCCATCCATCCATCCTTCCTTCCATCCATCATCTATCATCCATCCATCCATCCATCCACCCACCCAATCAAATGACTTCTTCAATCCTCATATTTCCTTAATTCTTTTGACCAACCCACCATTGCAATCCATCTGCTTTCTGCCTTCCTCCCCTCCAACCTATCATCCATCTGCCTTCCACCTTTCCCCTTTCCAAACTATCCATCCATGTGCCTTCCACCTCCAACCTGTCCATCCATCTACCTTCCACCTTCCTGCCCTCCATCCTGTCCATCCACTTTAACATCCACCTACTGATGCTCCTTCTATTGCCCCTCTCAGAGGATCCAACAAAGAAATTATAACCAACGAGTCTTTTTAGCAATTCTGTGTGTTTCATAGTGAGAAAAAGCTCTGAATGTTAGTCACCAAATGAAGGCATTAGAGAAGAATTGTATGTTCATCCTATGGGAATTTCTTTACACAATAAGACTTCAAGAATGAAATAAATACTAATTTTTTTAAAGGCTGAATTGACCATGTTAGTGGTTCATACTGAGGCTAAGAATGAGGTTTGCTGCTCTGTCTTCACGGCTGTTTAATCTCTTTTCTGGAACTCTGCTTTCACTATAGAAGATCTTATTTTATGCCAGACATATGATAATGTTTCTTGTCTACACATGAAAACACAGTAAGTCCTCTGAACAACGACGTAATTACAATGCAGTCATCTCTGTGACAAAGGAGAAGGTCCTGACACTCAACAAGGTGAGCTGACATACCTGAGGCTGCAGGGAGCTCATGTGGAGTCGAGACCGCACCACATGGAGCTCAGCGCCACCACTCGTGCTGGGGTTTGAGTGTGAGTGGTGAGTATGTCCAGCTGTTTAATGGCAGAGTTGAAATTCTGTTTAGGACAATATGGCTCCAGAATTTGTACTTTTAGTCAATATGCTCCATCGTCTAGGAACATGAACCAGAAAATAGCATTGTTTTTATTTGTAATACATATAATTTATAATGTAGACACTTGGTTCGTTAATCACAGTTAATTAGCAGATGGTTTACCTGATTGCTGTCAGCTTCATGTACATCTCATAGCAACTGTTCACTGGGTTTCCAAGGCTGTAAATGCTCACAGGAGGAGGCTGCCCATCTTTCTCCCCTGGAGCAGCTGGTGGATTTGAATTGCTGGCCTTTTGGTTAACAGCTAGTATGTTACACACTATGCCACCAGAGTCCCTTAGGAGGATACAGCGTCAGTCCGGAAGTCATTGACTTCAACTGCTGCACACCACTGGAGCTTGGAAAGTTAATTTGAAAATTGATGTGAATTACTTATTGTTGTTGAGTGCCATTAAGTCATGGATGACCCTCCAGCTGGTTTTCAGATGAGCAGACTGTCTGTCTTTCTCTTGCAGAGTAGGTGGGTTTGAACCTCCTATCTTCCAGTTGGCAGCACAACTCCTTACCCCTAGACTACCGGAGTCAGTACCTATGTTGTTACTATTACTGGGGCTTGTCGATTTGAAGGTAACTCCTAGTGACCCTGTGAACAACAGACCTGAACCTTGGCCTGTCCGGCACCATCCTTACAATCCCCGACACACTTGAGCCCATTGTTTCAGTCACAGTGACTTGAGGGTCTCATTGAGGGTCCTCCTTTCCTCTGCTGTCCCCCACCTTTCCAAGCACGATGCCCCTTTCTAGGGAATAGCCTTTCCTAGTAACATGCCCAAAGTATGAGGGATGACGCTTCTCCATTCTTGCCCCCAAGGAGCACTCTGGCTGCACTTTCCCCAAGACCTATCTGTTTGTTCTTCTGGAAGTCCCTGGGATATTCAGTGCTCTTTCCACAACTCAAAGACCAGAATTCTTCTGTCATCTTTATTCATTGTACAGCTCTCAGAGGCATAGAAAGTGACTGAAAAGACCGTGTCTTAAATCAGGCCCACCTTAGTCCTCAAACTGACATCCCTGCTTCTCAGTAATTTGGAGAGAGTCCTGACAGTGGACTTCCCAAATACGACATGTCTCCTGATCTCCTGACTGCTGGTAACAGGGGTGTTGATTGTTGACCCAAGTAAGCTGAAATCACTGAAAACTTCAATCTCTCCATCTCCCATGACGTGGTGTATTGGTCCAGTGGTGAGGACTTTTATCTTCTTGGCGTTGAAGGCCGTGGTCTTTGATCTTCTGTGGCAAGTCTTTTCAGTCCTCCTCACTTTCAGAATGTTGTGTCATCTACACATTGCAGGTTGTCCCCCAGTCCTGATGCCACATCCTCCCTCAGACAGTTCATGTGACACATGATCTTTTTAGAAAGAAGAGCAACCTTGAGTGAGAAGGGCACTTCTTCCCAGACTCATTGGATAAAGACTCCACGGGGGTACAGAGTCCCGCCCTCCTTCGTCCCCCGCTTCCTGACCTTGCTTCTTTTCCTCCCTCCGTCTCCAGCTTCTGTGACAGTCCTGTATGACCTTCAAGTTCTGTACGACCTTCCAAGTCCCGCCAAGTTCTCCCACGGTCCTCACCGTTCTCTCCTTCCTTGCCCCCGTGGCTCTGCCCTCCACCCCTCGCTGTCTTCTCCTGGCTCGCCCCACCTCTCCCACATCTCTCTCTTGGTGCCTCATGCTCTTCTCTTTGTCCACTCCACCCTTCTGCTGGATCCATTGCTCGCCCATAAGGTGATCCATCAACTCAGTGCGCACCCCTCCTTGACCCCCCTGTAGGTATCCATCCTGTTACCTACCCATTGTTCTTTTCATCCAGCCTTCCTCCTGCTGCTGTTCCTGGCCCGTCATACTCCTGAATGATGAGCCCACCGAGGGGCTGGACATCTGCCAGTGCACTCGTCTGTCTGTCACCTTCCCTCCTTCGTCTCAACCTCCTCCGTTGTCCATCCCACCATCCTTCGATCTATTAATGCAGACACTCTCTCCTTTGCCCGCCTCCCTTGCAGTGTTGACAGTTGTGGGGGTGAGACGGTTGAGAAGAGGGTAGCCCCCACTCTTCCCTGGGTGGAGGACAGCTCATCCCTCAGGGACTTGTCCTGACAGAGAAAGGAGGGCGTTCCCCAGCATTGTCCACCACGCCCCCAGGGCTTGCACGGCTCCAGCCCACTCCCTTCACCTCAGTCTCCCTTTCTGGACCCCCCCCCCGGACTGCCAGCTGTGTTGTTTATTCACCCTCAAGGAACACCAGCTAATTTTAAACTGTTGTTAGTAGGTGCCCTCGAGTCATCTCTGTACAGCAGAGCAAGCGCTGACCAACCTGTGGCCACCTCCCAGGGGACGTTGCACCGGCCCATCTTGCTGGGCATTTGAGGCCCTTCTCCGGGACTGCTCCCTCCTGACAGCATGGCCACAGGATGCTTGGTTAGGCGGGATGACCACATGCAGGACGGCTTATCTCTAGCCTCCTGCCACAGAAAGACCTCAAGAGTTCTTGAACACACTGACCAGTTCCTCTGAGTAAATCACCCCTGACTTCCAGAAACCCTGGAACCCCAAAGCTCAGGCTCCCTCCCATCTTTCTCTCACCAGTACCCTGGTTCCGGTCACCGCTGGCTCATGGGGACCCACGTGGGTCACGGTAGAGCTGTGTGCCATCAGTTCGCACAACAGGGTCCGGCAGTAGGTTGCCAGGTATTTCCTTCTGCGGTGCTAGTGTTTGTTTTGCGAACTGTCTGAGAGTGAGTCACAGACACTGTACCCCTGCACGTTTTAACGCCTCTTTCCCCAGAGGCCTGGCAGGCCCCCAGAACACACCCTGGTGCCATCCTGGCCTGGTGCCAGCTGACCAGCTCTCTACTCCTTGTCCTCACCACCTGGCTCCCCCTCCAGGTCCGAGACAAGAAGCTTCTCAACGACCTGAATGGGGCAGTGGAGGATGCCAAGACCGCCCGGCTGTTCAACATCACCAGCTCCGCCCTGGCCGCCTCCTGTATCATCCTGGTTTTCATCTTCCTGCGGTACCCACTCAGCGACTACTGAGCTTGGAGAGACCCAGCGGGACGCTGGGGATGGGCTGCCGTCCCGCTCAGCGACTTCTGAGCTTGGAGGAACAGTGCGGGATGAAGATGGGCTGCCCGCTCACTGACTGAGCCCAGGTGCTTCTGCCCCAGGTGCGGGATGCTGAGGGGGGCCTGCTCTGGGCCCGCCCACAGCTGTGATTTGGGCTGAGGCCACCAGAGTTCTGTCTGTCAAAGCGGCAGCGAGCGCCCCAGCCTGCCTTCTCTGCCCTGCCTGCTCGGGGCCCCCAGTCTGTCCCTTCTCCTAGAGTCTCTCGTGCTGCTGCCCCTGGCTTCCAATGGCTGCCCCACCCCTTGGACCCCTGACACCCAGCAAGAAGGGCTTATGCGGGAGCTGCCTAATGTGGGGGACTGCCAGCATCTGGGGACCCCCTACTCCAAGCTGTGATTCTGCTCAGAGCTCTTGTATCTGTGACTTTCAATAAAAATGCCTGCCCAGCTCACCCGACCTGTCCTGGGCTGAGCGGGAGGGAGACTCAGAGCCTTGTCTGGTGGGCCCTGAGGAGCAAGGCCTCACAGCTGCGTGTCCACCGACCTGGCAGAGCGGAACTGGCCCTGTGGTCTCTGACCGGCTCACGAGGGCAAGCTATTGGAGGAAGGCACCCGACACACCAGCAAGCGGAGTGTCAGGCAGCTTCCTTGAGGGCAGTGGTGGTGGTGGGAGCCCAGCCACCCTCAGTCCCTCCAGGGCCATCCAGTGGCCAGTGACAGCAGAGACTTGGCTGCTTATTGCCCACCTTGGACAGCTCAGGGCAACTCCTCAGCTCCCTCCAGCCCAGTTCCTGGTCTAGAAAACGGAGCAGAGGAATCCTGGTTTCTCGTAGTCACCATGAAAATCAGTGAAGGGAACTGCCACACAGCTGGCTCTCGGCCCTGTAGGGGACACAGTGGCAGTGCCAGCCCTGGGCAGGGACCTGCTAGTCCCAGGGAGCTCTTGGTGTGGAGGGTGGTGACCAGGGCACATGATGACACAGGTGGACAGTCCTGAGGGCATCCAGGGTTGGGGGAGTCAGCTGAAGGGTGAGAGAGAGCTTGGCAGCAAATAGCGGATCAGAGAGAGTGGGGGCCAGCTTGCGTGAACCCTCAAGGTGGTGCTTGTCTCGTGTGGGGGACAGGAAGTCTGTGGGCTCAGTACTTCATGTAACTTTGTAACCCAGTCAAGAGGCTGTTGTGAGTCTAGACGGCATCTTGGGGTGCCGATCTGCTCCATCACCCAGGCTTGTCAAGTAGCACAAGGCTGGAGGCCAGTTATGAGGAGCTGGAGGAGGTGGCATCAGGTTTGAGGGATGGAGAGCTACTCGTGGGAGGGGCCAGGAAAGCTCCCTGCATATCCCATCTCCTAAATATCCAGAAGTGGACAGGTCTGTGGGCCGAGCGTGACTTCTCCAGACCTGGCATGTGGGGCTTGGGCATGTAGTGCTGCTGTAACAGATGGCACCAGGCAGCTTAAACAAACACAAATTTAGGCTGTCACAATTTAAAGCAAGAAAACTCCGACTCACTGCCCTCAGTGAGTCCTGCCACGCAGGTGCTCCCGCCTGCCCTCTGGGTGACCTGGCTGAAGAGAGGAGGAGCTGTGGGGGTCCACAGTGCAGGAGATGCAGCCCCTGGCGAGCAGCGCCGCACGGGAGGACGCGGGAGGACTTGAGTCTGGGCTCCAGTTCAGGGCAGGATTGCTTCAGTTGAGGAGGAAGGTCTTGTCTTCCTTCAGTATCTGAGGGTCCCTTGCAGGTCTTCACCTGTCCTGGCATTGGCTGTCCCCCGAGTCCAGGAGGTTCCCAGTGCAGGGCCCTGGGCCTGAAGGACATGGTCCCCTCCCAGCTGCTCTCCCCTGGCCACAGTAGGGCCTTGTCGTCTCTGCTTGCTTGTTTAATCTCTTTTGTATCTAAAAGGACCTGACTCAGACCCAGCCACACCTGTATGCTGCACCCCTTCCCCTTACATCATGTCGCCAGGTGCCATCAAGTCCACCCAACACACACGTCCCTGTGAACAGCAGACCTGACCCTTTCCTGTCCCATGCCATCTTCACCATCACGTGCCCTTTCTTGTCACCATGTCCGCCCTCTTGCTGAGGGCCTTCCTTCTTGTCTCTGACCCTCCTCTTTCTCAGCATGCCGGGGATGCCTTTCTCCAAGGACTGGCCCCTCCTGACAACAGGTGTGAGACAAAGCCACACCATCCATGCCTCGAGCGAGCTCCCAGCTTGCACTTGCTCTGGGGCACAGTGTCTGCTTGGTCCATGGGACCTTCAGTACTGTTCTCCAACACAGCTTGACACAGCACAACACAACTCGACACAGCTCGACACAGCACAACACAACTCAACACAACACAACTCAACACAACACAGCACAACTCAACACAACACAACTCAACACAACACAGCACAACTCAACACAACTCAACACAACACAGCACAACTCAACACAACTCAACACAACACAGCACAACTCGACACAGCTCGACACAGCACAACACAACTCAACACAGCACAACTCAACACAACACAGCACAACTCAACACAACACAACTCAGCACAACACAGCACAACTCAACACAACTCAACACAACACAGCACAACTCAACACAACACAACACAGCACAACACAACTCGACACAGCTCGACACAGCACAACACAACTCAACACAGCACAACTCAACACAACACAGCCCAACACAGCACAGTATGACACAACACAACACAGCTCAACACAACACAGCTCAACACAGCACAACTCAACACAGCACAACACAGCTCAACAGCGCCGATTCTCCTGTCATCCTGACTCACTGTGCACAGCACAGGAAGCAACTGAAAAAGTGATCGCTTTGATCAGGCACCTCTTAGTCTTTTTTTTTTTTTTTTTTTACCTCTTAGTCTTTAAACTCACATATAGAATGTACAACACATAGGATCACGCCATCAGATCACTGAATGTAGGAGAATTCTTTCTCAGTACCGACAATCACGGCCCAGACAAGTTGACACATATTTTGGGGGCACACAATTCAACTCATGACATGGGAAGAGCATGGGAGGGGTGCCACAACTTTCTAGGGAGCTGAGTGGCCTGAGCAGAGGGGTGCCTGGAAGTCAGAGCAGCGCCCCATGATGGGAAGGGGAGGTCAGGGGAACTCCTGGAGAGGCCACAGCTTCGCACGTGGTCTAGGCCCTGAGGTGCTTGATCCCTCGAGGAGGTGGTTCTGATGACAAGGTGTGTGTGAACGAGAGAGCAGATGAGGAGGAAGAAGTGAGGACAGAGAGACTGGAGGGAGGGGGAAAGCTGCGTGTGAGGAGACACAGGAAGGAGAGAGTGGGGACTGGAGAAGCAGGTCCTAGGGGAGTGTCCCAGGCTTCCGGGGCTGCGGTGACACGGGCAGGAGTGGATTCTCTTACAGTCCTGGAAGCCACAAGTCCAGAAGCAGGGTGCCAGCTGCGGCGGGGCCCGGCCGTGTCGGTGATGGAAGGAAGTGTATCTCCTTCAGCGTCTGTGAGCACTGCCGTCCTGGCACATCTCCCTGAGGTCAGGCTCCCCCTGCAGGGACCCAGCTCCGAGCCAGCTTACTCTGCCCTTGGCGACGCTTCCTTAGTGATACTGAGACGCCCTCAACCCATTATCAAACCCAACTCACTGTCACATTAGAACCGACCCATAGCTGACCTCCAGTGGGTTTTGGGGGGGGGGCAGTAAATCACATGGAGGAGACTTCCCAGGCTTCTCTTGCAGTGCTGCTAGTAGATTCGAACACTTACCTTTAGGTTGAGAGTTCAACTCCCCACCTGGTAGGCCACTGGAGCTCCTTCAGCTCCTTTCAGAAAAGTGAAAAAAAGGAAAAAACTCAATATAAATAAAAATTTAAAATGCACAGCTCACTGGATTTCACAAAGCAAGCTCTCCTGAAGCCCTCACCAGCACCATGGGACCCGGGTTTCACACCAGCCCCACCCCCCCGGACCTTCCCGTCTCCCCTCCTCTCCCAATAGCAGCAGTCTTGCTGACTTTGCATCAGGCCTGGGTTCTGAGGTGTGTTCTCACCATCTGAGCTCACACCCATTGCTGTGCTGTCAGCGGCCGCTGAGAGAGACACCAGCCCTGGTGACCTCGTGAATGGAACAGAGTGCTCCCTGTCCCCGCGTCATCGTCAGTCAAGGCCGCCGTCGGGTCGGGCCAGGGGATGATCCACTTGCTGAGAGCCTCCCATGCTCTCCCTGACTCTCTGCTCCACCAAACACAGTGTTTCTGGTGCTGGATCCTCCTGGCAACTTGTCCAGAGCAGGGAGCTGAGCGATGTGTTCTGAGTCACCCGGTTTTCATTAGCTAACTTTAAAAAAACACAACACACAGCTGGAAATATTTCCTCTTCTAGTAATTGTTGACAAAACCCATCACTTACAGGTAAATGAGTAGACTGAGGAAGCATCGATGCCTTTGAATAATTGTGCTGGCAACGTTTATTGAACAAGGACTGTAAAAAACCAGACACACGTGCCTTGGACGAGATGCAGGTTCGACCGTCCTTAGAGGCAAGAATGGTGCCACTTGAGCTCACGTGCTTTGGACGTGTTGTCAGAAGGGACCAGCTACTGTAAAAGAACTTCATCCCTGGGAAGGCAGAGGGTAGGTGAAGAAGGCGGCGTCCAAAGAGGGGGGCTGACGCAGTGGCTGTGCCCTTGGACTGATGCTCGGAGGTGACAGTGAGGAAGAGGACCGGTGGGGGCAGGGGCGGCTGGGTCAGAGGGGACGCGATGGTCCCTAGCAATGAAGCGATCGTTGCAGTTGTGAGGCGATGCACTGGCACCTGAAGGGTGCTCGCGGAGCAGCATGTTTATTTCGGGAGCCACTGGTGATGCCGTAGCAGGCGCGTGGTGGCTGCCTGGAGGGGCTACGCTTGGAACCACTCGGTGCTGCACAGGGAACGTGCCGCCTCTTCCTGAAGGACCACGGCCTCGGAAGCGGCACAGCGTCCTCCTAGCCCATGGGCCCCGTGATCCACAATCAACCTGATGGCCCCTGCTGTTGGCTTTTGTTATTTTTTTTAAAATTAGTTTTCATATAATAATTCCTCTCCATAATGTTTCATAATCTTTCGTTTATGTGTTTCATATAATTATGTACGTTCAATTTTATGTTCTTTTTTAATCGATTTGCTTACAAAGTTTATAGACGTGTTATTGTAATGATTCTTTGCTCATTTCTCCTGGATTTCCTGATTAATTTTGTAACATCTGATTACCAGGGTGAGAGTCACTGCTCTCCCTTCCTAACCCATGTACATGTTGTTCCTTTTTTTCTCTCTCCTTGACTGCCTTCATATTCGAGGACCCAGCTGTGACATAAAATTGAAGTGCCAAGAGCAGGCTTTTCCCCCAGCAATAATCCTTATCACAAAGATTAACCTTTCAAAACTGTACAATTTTGGATGCTATTTGCTCCAGGCATTTGCAGATATCCTTTGTTAGTTTAAGTACTTTCCCAATTATTCACAGTATTCAAATATTGGCATTTTTGCTATGATTCCATAAATATGGGAAACTGCATTCTGCAAAGCTTGGACTGAAAATGACAGGATGGGTGGGGAGATGGGTTTTGAAGGTGGACTTGAAGGTGGACAGCTCAGAGCCTGCTGGACTTAGTGGCCATCTCCGTGCCCTCTCCACTTTCGCTGCACACCTTACTCCACCCTGGCTGATGATTCTTATATCAGTGAAGAGCTCCTCAGAAACATTTACCTCCAGCGTTACCTTCGGAAAGCATACAGTCTATGGCTGTACCAACAGCTTCTTGGTCACGAACCGTTGTGTGGACAGAACAGAGGAACACTGCATGGTTTAAAATTAGGAAAGTTGGGTGTCAGGATTGTATCTTCCTCCAGTTCTTTTCAATCTGAATTGTTAAGTGCTGTCGAATCATAGATGACTTATAGCAACCCTGTGAATGAAAGACCTGAACACTTGTATAACTTTCATTGTTTCTCCAAGTTCATATTTTCCGGAGGCAAGCCATTTCAGAAATGGATGCCACTCCTGCTTCCAAGCAGCTTCTTGATCTAGGTATAAGTTTAGCATGAGTACAATTAAGTGTTCTGGGATTCTCATTCTTCTCACTGGTAGGCATCATTTGTTAGGCTAGTGAAATCTCTAAATAAGCATAATTCTTTTGATGTTTCCTTGTTAACCAATAAGACCTCCATGAATGTTTCTGCTATCTAGAGCTGCTATAATAGAAACATTACAAGTGGGTAGTTCAACAAAGAGAAATCCTTTCTTCTAGATTTTAGGAAGCTAAGAGCCCAAATGCAGGGTACTGGTTCTAAGGGAAAGTGTTTAAAGAGCTGAAAATGAGACATAAGGTCACAAGGCTGTGAATGTCTCCCTGAAAAGACCAGGAGTCAAAATAGCATGGCCCCTCTCTGCCCCAGCGCAGAAAGCAGATAAAGAGCCCGTAGCCCTGCTCTATGGTGCTTCTAGAGCCCCACCAACAGCAAGGTGTTTGTTTATTCATTGTTCACTTACAGTTGTAGTGCTGAGAATGGGGTTTATTAGGGAAGGAAGTTGGAGAGTAGGGGAGGCAAAGAATATCATCCAAAACAAGTCCAGATTTTAGCCCAAGTTCCAAGGCACATTCTTCAATTAGTCCAGGCTCTGGTTTCAGCTCAGCAGTCAAATCTAAATCATCCAGCAAGATTTGCCTCTATAAGTCAGCTTCTCCTTCAAGCATTGGCAAGAACAGCAAAAACTTTTAACTGTGGCCAGCACAAATGCAATAAGCCTCAGGTCACATCTTGCCACAGTTTCTCCACAGCAATGCCACAGTCCCTCCACCACCATCACCACAGTCTTTCCACCAAAGTGTCCCCGAAGTCGTGCTATCACAAGTCTTGCTCTCCTCAATTCTTGCTGCTAAGAGTGGGAACATTCTTTCTCATCCTAGTCCCAAAGCCGTTGATGATTTGCAAGACACCACGTGCCTGCAGTTAAGGTAGCTGGACACCAGAGGGAGCTAACTGTAATGGATTTTAAAAGCCAGTTTTTAGGCTAACACCACAGAAGGCTTGTGGCGGAAAGCCTTTGCTTCTGGCTCTGAAGGCCTGCTTTCTCTGGAGACCTCCATTTGGCCTGGTCTTCCCTGAGGTCAAAAAACTTCATTATGCAGCAAACCTCCTTAGAAAAGGTACGTTCCCCTCCTGGCAGTTTGTTCTTATAGGTACTGAGAACTTCCTATCCCCCTGCCCGGTTTGCTTTCTTTCCCTTTTACCTTAGTAAGACAAAGGGTATCACTGTCACAGCCTAGTGAACTCCCTTCTGCCTGATTGGGGTACGATGGGTCTATCGAGATCATAGGTGATCATTACAAAGCTGCCATGTTATGTCACTGGCTATGTCAATTTTGGGAGTCCTTAGTTTGGATCCCAAAAATAAACATGTGTTGGGTCAGAAACGGCTCTATTTGAAAAAAAATTCACCTAAATATTCTGCATTTTGGGGGTTGTGTGGCTGTCCTGTGTTTATGTTAATTACCAAATTGCGTTTTTATTGTCTTTCCAGTAGAGTGACCTCGTGTGCCTGGAATGAATCTAGTACTAATAGAGGGAAGTCTTGTGGGTTGTTTTTTAAACTCTGCTGTTGTCTGTGCTTTCCCATCCAGCACTGTGTGGAGTGCTTTTCCCACGTCAGGCTCAGGAGTGTAACACACTTGTAATGTTTCTCACAGCATTCTCCCCCCTCCTTTTTCACATCATTTCTGTTGGATGTTAGTGTCAAGGTTATATTGGTCTTATGTTCCTTAGAAGATTTGTTTTTCTATTTGTGCTAACTTTTAGTTTATATTTGGTGTTGTTGTTGTTACATGCCATCGAGTCACTTGCGACTCATAGCGACCCTATGTACAACAGCCCTAAACCCTGCTCTATCCTGTGCCAATCGCACTGTCTCTGACACACCCATCCCAATTACCCCAGTCACTGAATCAATCCACCTCATAGAGGGTCTTCCCCATTGCGTCGTCCCTCCACTCTCCCAAGCCCAAATATGATGTCCCTCCCCAAGGACCTGTCCCTCCTTACAACATGTCCAAAGTATGTTGAAGCCCCAGAATTCTTGCCTCCAAGGAGCAGCCTGGATAAAGCTCCAGGGTGAATCTGTTTGTTTTCTTGGCAGTCCATGGTACATTCAATATTCTTCTCCAGCACCACAGCCCAAAGGCATCAATTCTCCTTCTATCCTCCCTAGTCATTGTCCAACTCTCTGATGCATAACAAGTGATTGCAAAGACCATAGCACCTTAGTCTTGGGAGTGACACCATTGCTCTTCAGTACACTGCAGAGGTCCCTAACAGCAGACTTTAGCAAAGCAATATGTTTTTTTTTTTTATTTCCTGGCTACTGGTGCCAAGAGTGTTGACCATGGA
>NW_006399876.1:1881888-1900279 GCF_000299155.1 Elephantulus edwardii | reverse complement strand
AAAGACCATAGCCTGTATCAGATGCACCTTAGTCTCCAGAGTGACACCATTGCTCTTCAGTACCCTGGAGAGGTCCCTAACAGCAGACTTTCCCAGGGCAATACGTTTTTTTGTCTTCCTGGCTGCTTTTGCCAAGAGTGTTGACTGTGGAGCCAAGCAAACTAAAGCTGTGAACTATCTCAATCTCTTCACCCTCCATCCTGATGCTGCCAATTGGCCCAGTGGTGAAAATCTTTGTCTTCTTGACATTGAGTCTATTTGGTGTAGCTGTTGATAGAGTCACATGGCCCTAAAGTTTCCTTTCTAGAGAGTACTTTTTTACTTCTAGTTTTCATTCTTTTAGCACTTACAGAATTATCCAACTTTTCAAATTCTTGTTTCCATTTTAGTATCTCATTTCCTTCCCCTTCCCCAAGAAATCTGTTTATATTGTTAGATGATTGATTTAAAGTTATTCCTAATGTTTTCCTAATTATTCTTTTAATGACTTCAGAGTCTAACATCTCTTCATTCCTAATATTGGTTACTTGTGTCTTCCTTTTCTTAAGCTCAGTCCTGTCAAAATTTTACCAATTTTTTGAGGGACATCTCAAAAACAATGTTGTTTTTTGTTAACACTTTCTCTGTTCTGATTTTCAGGTAGACACACTGACAGCCCAACTTGTGGTTCTTCCCTGTAAGAAGGATTCTGTCTTTATACTGCTTTTAGTACAATCTCCTTTGTTTTCCAGCACATTGACTGATTCATCCCAGATATACTGAATAAGCACAAGAAGTAATATTTCAGAATTTTTTTTAAAAGGTTCAGACCAAATATGCATATTTTTTAGGGAAATACTATGCAACATGAATTGAGTGCCATATTTGAATGAAAAAAGAGTGCTTTGCCCCATGATACATCTTCAAGGATATGAACATGTACGGCCAAGCACAATCAATAAGAGTGCATCTAAATTCCAAAATCAGTCTCCATAATAGTCTATGTGTTTCCTACTGCCAAAGGGGCCCTTTAGAGTAGTGAGAGAAGATCTTCACCCTGAAACCCACAGCGTCCCTTTTCAGCAGGAAGTAGCTAAGAGAATACGCCATCCCCTTTTCCTTATGACTCAGGGTGAAGTCTCTCTCAGGGAGGAGTGATAGGGAATGGCAAAGGACACCCTGACAAAGAAGATTAATTAGAACTGGCTTTGACAAGCACTGTGGCATTTGGACAAGAACAAACTGGGAGGAGGGTAGAGAGAATAGTGCAACAATGAATGAATGGAAACCCAAAATCTCTGTAAATGTTTATGAAAATTAATAAAATATAATTATAGAAAAAAAAAAAGAATGCTTTGTTTTGTACACACACCCAAGATTGCTTATACTGTTTCCTGGCTGTTTTCACAGCTTCCTTCAGGGTAGGGGCTTTGGGCTGGAACTGGTTTCCTCCGCTGAGAATGTCTTCATTTTCATCTTTATTCCTGAGCAATGAAATTACCCTGTGTTTAGCACTGTGAGTCAATGATTCCTTTCTTTCAGCACCTAAGCAGTATCATAACACTTCATTCCGGCCTCTCTGGTTTCTTGGGAGAAGCACACTGCCGTTTGATAAGGTGCCACTCTCATCTGCTGCATCAGGATAGCTCCTTCACTTGTTGGTGTGGTTGTCAGGTGCCATTGAATTGACTATGATTCCCAGTAACCCGATGAACAACAGCTCTGGACCTTGTCCTGTCCTGTGTCGTGCTGTGTTTGAGTTCATGTTACTGTCATTGTGTCAATCATCTCGTAAAGTCTTCCCCTCTTGCTCAGCCCTTCCACTTTCCCCAGCACAATGTCCTCTTCCAAAGACTGGCCTCTCCTGATAGCACACCCAGAATATGTGAGAACGACTTTCCCCATCTTTGCCTCTAAGAAGCAATCTGTCCTCATTCATTTAAGACAGATTTGTTTGTTATTTTGACAGCGCCTGGGGTATTCAGCACTTCACTTTTGAGTTTTTAGTTAAATTATGCATCTTGACATGGATCCTTTTAAGCTTATCCTTCTTGGAATTCACTCAACTTCTTAAATCTGTAAATTTATGTATCTTGAAAAATGCTGGAAGTTTTCAGTGTTTTTTCCAAGTACTTTTCTTCCTCTTCCTTCTTCTCCTCTGGGTTCTGATAACATGTGCATTAGAACCTTTGCCATATTCCTTCGGCCACCGTGGGCCTCTTCCTTCTCCTCCAGTCTGTTGTCTCCCAACTGTCCAGACTCAACAGGGGCTTCAGTTCTGGTGCCCAGTGTGTAGAGTCTTCTGTTCTCACCACTGTTGTTGGGCCCTCTCCGGAGCTTTCATTATTGTAAGTTTAAAATATTTCCATTTGATCATTTGATCTCTCTCTCTATCTTATCTCTTGTCTCTTCTATCTTGTGTCTTGTCTCTTCTCTCATCTCTCTTCTCCTCTCTCCCCACTCCCCTCTCCCCCTCCTCTCTCCTCTCTCTTCTCTTTCTCTCTCGCACACTTGATTGTACCTGTTTGAAACCTATACTTAGACCAAGAAGCTGTGTGTTTCCAAGCAGAACAAAAAAACACTGCATGGCTTAAACACAGGAAAGGTGTGTGTCAGCGTTGTATCTTTTCTCCATACCTTTTCAATCTGTGTGCTGACCAAATCATTTGAGCAGCTGGGTTTTACGAAGAAAATGCAGTATCAGGATCGGAGGAAGACTCGTCAACAATCTGCATTATGTAGATGACACAACCTTTTTTGTTGAAAGTGAGGAGGACTTGAAGCACTTGCTGCAGAGGATCAAAGCCTTCATCTCAACATTTAAAAAAAAATCCTCACCACTGGGCCAATAGGCAAAATCATGATAAGTGGAGAAAAGATTGAAGCTGTCAATAATTTTATTTTACTCAGGTACATAATCAACAGTTATGGTAGCGGCAGTCCAGAAATCAAAAGACATATTACATTGGGCATATATGCTGTTAAGGACCTCTTGGAAATACTAAAAAGCAAGATATCACTTTAAAGACTAATTTTTTGATCCAAGCAATAGTATTTTCAGTAGTTTATTATGCCCTTGAAATTTGGAAGATGAATAAGGAAGACTAAAGAAGAATTGATTCCCTTAATTGTTGTGTTGGTGAAGAGCACTGACTAACTCATGGACTGCCAGAAGAATAAAGAAGTCTGTCTTGGGGGAAGTTCCGCCACGGTGCCCCTTACAAAGGTGGTAACCGTTCACTCACATACTTCAGGTATGCTGGGAGGAGCCAGTCCTTGTGAAAGGAAAGGTCATGCTGGGTCAGTGAAAAAGATGGAGACCCTCAATGATGTGGATTGACACGGTGACTGCAGCAACGGGCTGGAACAAAGAGGAGATAGTGAGAATTGTGCAGGAGAGGGCGAGGGTCTGGTCTGTTATTCATGGGGTCGTTATGGGTTGTAGTTGGCTCGACAAAACCTAACAACAGCAACAAGAATTAATATGCTGAGATTTCTTCACATTCAAGTGTGTTCATGCTTGTTTGCTGAAGCCGTTTTATCATGGTAGCTCAACATGGATTGACCTCTTCTCTCCCCCTCCTCCCAAATGTGTGCCGTCAGGGCTAGACCATGAAGCTCAGGGGTTTGACACGTGTATAATGGGGTAATATCTGCAGTTATGTAATGATGTGATCACCCCCTTGCTGTGATTTGATGTGGACAGTCTGAAGACACACCCCACTCTTGACAATTCTTTCCTGATGGTATCGAGGTCTCCCCTCCTGGCGTGCAGTCATCCCCTTTTAGCAGTGAGATAAAATCCATCACAGGCCGCATCCTAGGGGACATCCCCTCACATCGGCCAGGGCCAGTTAGGGACGGGAATGGGATAGAGGTATAACATCCACTCACAATTCTTTTACAACAATATGGTTACATGGGGGATCATGAAAAAACTTCTAGGTCGTGCCTTTACAAACATGTGTTTTTGGATGTACAACTAAATCCATGACTTGGAGCCTCCAAACTAAGGTGGAGGAGGAGTAGAATCCTAGTCATACACTTCTGAAACTGGTGGTGGTGATGGTGGTGTTTGTGTTGTTGTTGGTGGTGTTTGTGATGGAGGTGTTTGTATTGTTGTTGGTGGTAGTAGTGATGGAGGTGGTGGTTATGATTGTGTTGGTGTTTGTGGTGGTGATGGTGGTAGTTGTGTTGGTAATGGTTGTGGTTGGGTGTTGGTGGTGATAATGGTGGTGGTGATTGTGGTGGTGGTGATGGTGGTGTTAGTGGTAATGGTTGTGATGGTGGTGATGGTTGTTCTGATGTTTGTGTTAGTGGTATTGGTGGTGATGGTGTTGGTGGTCATGGTGGAGGTAGTGGTTGTGATGGTGGTGTTGATGGTGGCGGTGTTGGTTGTGATGGTGGTGTTAGTGGTGATGGTTGTGACAGTGGTGTTTATTCTATGGTAGTGGTAGTGATGGCACTTGGTGGTGTTGGTGGTCGTAGTGGAGGTTGTGATTGTGATGGTGGTGGTAATTATTGTTGTGCTGGTAGTGTTTGTGATAGTTGTGATTGTGGTGCTGATGGTGGTGGTGGTGATTGTGATGGTGGTGTTGGTAGTCGTTGTGTGGTTTTCATTGTTGTTCTGGTGGTCACTGTGGTGGTGGTAGTGGGTGTGATGGTGATGTTGGTGGTCGTTGTGTGGTGGACATTGATGTTGTGCTTCCATTGATGGTCACTGTGGTGGTTGTCATGTGCTGTAGAGTTGGCTCTGACTCCCAGTGACTCCCTGTTCACACAGGGTAGACTCTGACTCCCTCTGACTTCCTGTCCACATAGGGTTGTCTTTGACTTCAGTGACTTCCTGTCCACATGGCGACACCTACCCCTCACAGTCCCCACAATCGCTGTTGTCCTTGAACCCATGGCTGCAGCCACTGTGTCAGCCCATCTGGTTGAGGGTCTTCCTCTCTTTCACTGACCCTCATTTTGTAAAGCCTCATGTCCTTCTCCAGGGACTGGGCCCTCCTGAGAAGCTGCTTACCCACCCTTGTCCCTGAGGACCATTCTGGTTGCACTTCTCCACAGTGGTCGTGGATCTGATGACCCAAACCTGACACATTTGGGTCTTGGGGGATGACGTGCTATGTGGCAGCTAACAGCTTGATAGGTCTCTGTTTGGGAGTCCTGTCTCCACACTGGTACCCATTGTTAACTTTTCTTGTGTGGACTGAGGTTTACCTACAGGGATGACTTAAAGAACAAGCAGAAGAAAAAGCTGCAGAGATTGGACAGTCCCCCAGGGTTGCAGGTCCTCTGACTGGACCAGAGGCCCATCCCCATGGTACTGACTGCCTTTGGGCCCATGACACAGTTGTCTCAGAGGCCTGTGTCATGAGACAGAAAGGCACAGACTAACCCCCGCCCCCGACTTCCAATGCCAGCCAGCAGAGTCGGGCTGATCAGCCACGGCCTTGAGATTGAGTCGCACTCGGGGCTCTGGAGCGCAGCTCCCTGGTGGTCTACGTGGGCCTGGGTGCTTGCGTCCACACACCCACAGCCCCTGGCTCCTTGGCTGAACAGAGCACAGAAGGCCTCTGGTGCTTCCGAGGAGATGGGCCTTCCCCTGGTCCAGCCCACATGCCCGGGGAGGACAGAACTTCCACTGAAGACTCTGGGCCTCAGGCACCTAGCCCACATTCCAGGGTCCACTCGGGCCTCAGCACCTCTGCCAGAGCTGGCCGTGTCTGCCCAGTCATTCATTCTGGGGACACTGTCCTGTCCCTGCGTGTGCCTTCCCCCAGGAGTCTGCTCTTTGTGGCCGCGTTTGACCCTGGAAACACCCGGTGAGGTCTGTGTCCTGCGTCACATGAGCACGGGTGGCCCCTACACGCTGGGTCTTTGTGGTCTCATCACCTGGTGTTTCTCTTGAGCCTGCCGCTGACCTGAGAGGACTCGGGTGGCCATGGAAGCAGGGGAGGCCTGTGGCTCACACCCTAGATCATCACACCTGGACCAGCCTGGACTCAGGATAGGATCCACATCCCCTCCTCCCTCACCCCATGGTGGACACTCACACGGCTCTCAAAGGCCAAGCTGTCCCTGTCCTCAGAATGGTCATGGACAGTGTGATATGACTGTGTCCCTTGGACCTGCCTCAGGGATGAACACACACAGGCAGCCTCCCCAAGTGGCCGCCATGCCCACCTGCACTCCATCACATGACACAGGGCACCACTCCTGACTCCCTCACCCATAAATGGGTTCACAGCTGCTCTGAGGTCAGTTCCGAGGACAAAGAGGTGGCCACAGCAGCTCTTCGGGGAGCAGAGCCATCCTTCTTGGGTGTCCTCGCACCTGGGCCTGGAGAATTCCTGGAGGAGGCTGCTCTCGGGCTGCCCCCTGCCCCACCAGGGCAGCTCTAAGGGCCACAGTCCGTAGGGCAGGAACCCCCTGGGGCTGTGTCTGCTGGGCATGCCTAGGGCACCACCTGGTGGCGGGACTGGGAATTGTGCCTCTCCCAGGTTGGACAGTGGGGGCTGGGGGCTCTGAAGCCCCTGCTGACCAGGGTGGGAACGAGATTGTCATGACACTTGACAGGGTCAGAGGTCAAAGTGAAGGCTTGGAGCTGGACTATTGCTGCTGTCCAGACCTATCGGCCTCTGGACTTGCCCCACGTCCCCACAGTGGCCATCTACTCGGGGTCCTGGCCCCCACATGGCCCACTGGCATGCAGGTTCTGAATGGAGGCCTCCACCCGCAGCTCCTCACACTTCTGGTCTCAGATGCCCTCACCGTCCTGGCTTAGGACCTGCAGCTGGTGTCCTGTCCTGGGTTACGGGCTGTGATTGCCTTTCACAAACCTGGCTCACCATGTGTTTGTAACTTCCACCAAGTAACTGGGTGGGGCTATGCGGTTAATGAGGTTCATATGGGCCCCTAAGAGGACTGGGGCTCTTTTTTAAATTTTTTATTGTATTATTTTTATGTGTACCGTCAAATCAGATCTGACTGGTACAGGAGGAGATTGCCTGCCCTCCTTCTCCAGCAGAGCATCTGGTGGATTTGAATCGCATACCTCTGGGATTGCAGTGCAGCATCTTGCCACTAGGCCACCAGAGCTCCCTTGGGACTGGGCCTCTTGATGACAATGTAAACAGGGTGCCTGGGCCTTTGTGTGAGTGGTGCTGTGCAGAGGTGTGTGGAAGCCTGACCCGGGGTCTCCCCGACCCTGGGTCCTGTCTTCAGCCTGTGTCCTGCCCTGAGGCAGGATCCCGTCCATTTCCTGGGCCCTATCCTGATCTTGTGATGAGGCCCTCCCCTCCTGGGCCCAGGCCCAGCGCCCTGGAGTGTGGGTTCTTATGGTAGCAGCACCGAAGTCCCCTGTCCCACTTTCTCCCTGTTTGCCTCCGGGTCCTGATTAGGCCTCGGGTCCTTACACCCTCAGGGACTCATCGAGACTGTGAAACGGTTATGACAGTGACACCACCCGCTCGACAAGTGAGGCAGGGAACGCACACAGGCTGGCCTCCACTGGCCACTGGTACGGGCTTGGATGCACGGTGCCATCTGGTGGCAGCAAGTACACAGGACGGATGACTTCCCCAGCCCCAGAATGACCAGTTGTGGCGTCAGCGACAATGACCCCTTTGATTCAGATTCTGGAGGTCAGTTAACACACGCCAAGGCCCTAAAGAGATCGGGGCTCCCCTCTGCAGCCGTCCAGCCTGCCATGGAGCAGAAGGGCCCAGAGCTGAATCCTGCACTCCCTGGGGTTTCACTGACTCCAGCCGAGGGGCAGCAGGAAAGGGAAGCCCTTCTGGAGAGTGGTGGTAAGGACAGCAGGACTGGGCAGGGTTCTCGTGCCTGGGGTCATTGTGGGTGGCCACTCCATTAGTACCCAGCAACAGAGGGGCGAGACTGGTTCTGTTGCTGGGGTTAGGAAGGCTCTGACCCTCACCTGTCCTCACCTGTCCTCTGGCTAGGCCCTGGGCAGGGCATGAAAGCATCATGTGCACTGGGCCAAGTGACAGGCTCCAGCATCCTGGGGTCCCCTCCCCTCTGGTCCTCACTTCTCACTATCGAGCCTCTGCACTGTAGAGTGAGTTCATCAGGTTGCTGCAATGGGACTCCTCCAAGACCAGAAGTTTCCAGAATCCTGGACAACCCTGTTTGATGTTTTAATTGTTCGTAGGAGCGTCCCAGTGTCACTGTCCACTCCCAGGCCTGTCCATCATGTGGCAAAAGTGGGCACAGGCATGAACAGGAACCCAGATGGCAGACTCACAGACCCTGAGGACGGAGGAAGCATGGGCTGCCCTGCCCTGGACTCGCGCTGTGAACTCACTCAACACTCTTTAGCAGCCCAGGGCAGCAAATATTGGAAAATAGATTTTATTCTTTTTTGTGATTTGAGTGAAAGTTCACTGATCTGGAAACCAAGTGGTTTCAGTTCCACCACCGACACGTTTTTGGTTTCAAGTTAATGTAACCTCACTTCCCTCTCTCTCTCTGTGAGTCTCACTTCCACTCATCCTTCCTCCTACCCCACCTGCCCTCAGGGCACTCTGCCTGGGCAGGTGCTGCCCTTTGGATCAAAAAGGGTCAGCGCCAAGTGCTCCCTGGTGCTGGGAGTCCCCTCCCAGGCCTGCCTGTTGTGGGGCAGGAAGTGGAGACATGGGGATGAGTTTTGTTCCTGGTTTGAGGGTGGTTCGGGGCTGGGCTCTTGGTGTCCCACCGGTCTCTCTGGGACCAGCGGGCCTGGCCATCTGTAAGGTTCCCTTGCACATTTCTTTGCCCGTCTGCCCAGTCCCTCTCCTGTGAGCCGCTTGGAGAGGTCACTTACATTCACCTTCAGGTCTAGAGGGGCTGCCTGTCCTGCATGGGAGTCTGGGCCAACTGCCCACGTGTCCCATCACCAGCCCAGGGTCCCCGGACCCCTGTCCCCAGTGGTCAGCCCTGAGGTGATGGGTCCCAGGACAAGGCCCAAGGCCGGGAGGCCCGAGTGGCGTGATGTCCCACGGGGAGCCGAGGGGTCCTGCAGAGCATCACTGGGATTGAGGGGCCAGGGGAGAGGAGTGTCCTGTAAACAGTCTGATTTCCCAACGCAAACCAGACTCAGGCCAGGACATCAGGTAAACATCTGTCAGCCCCGCCCGGGGCCAGGGCCTGCAGAGCTGGCTCTGGGAGCCGTCAGGGGGCCAGAGACATCGTGTAATCAGCCCAAATTGGCCTTCACATTCCTCCCCTAAATCCCGCAGACCTCTGCAATTTCAGATCTTCTGAGAAATGAAAACACTTGGAGATTAAATGACACAAGTCAGGCAGGACCGCCTGTCCTCGCAGCTGCAAGAGGCCAGTAATGGCCAGTCCACACTCCCCACCCTGCCACGTGGCGCAGGCGTCCACCTCCCCAAAGGTCTGCTTGCAGGAGGGGTGCCCAGCCACCCCTAACCCCACAGGGCGTTTGCTGTGTGCCCCTCTTAGGGCAGCTTTGCGTGGAAGGGTTCTGGGGCGCTGGAGGAGGCTGAGTCTGGTTCTGAGGCACCCCAGTTTCAAGGGCATAGACCCTATGCATGTAGCACTGAAAACAGTGACCTCACCACACATCAGGGGCATCCCCCAAAGTCCCTTGTGCTGACCAGTCTGTGTCTTGCGGGCCCCACAGTTTGTGGAGACTCAGGACCATTTATGGCAGGGGCCTTCATGCCCCGGGGTGGAGGCCCCTCCTTTTGACCCCTCAGTTCAGCCCTGCAGCCTGTCTGTGGTTGTAGCCCTTCTGGGAGTTCTCCATGTTCTCTCCTTCATCTCAGAGGTTACCCAGAGTCCAGCTCCTCGTAGCCCCTACTCTGGGCACAGGTACCTCAGTGCAGGGTTCCATCTTCACCTGCTTGGGAGCCAAGGAGCCCAGCACCGGAGCTGGTGGGGACGTGGCCCTCAATTCAGAGGCCTGGGCTGCGACCTCAGACCCTTTCCAGGGCTGTGTCGTGGACCAACTGTCGCATTCATGTGGCAGAGGTGACACAGCCACTTCAGAGAGGGAATTGGGCTGGGGCCAGAGGTGGAAAGGTGCCTAGGGCAGCGTGGGAACGTGGGGCATAGAGCTGTCACCTTGAGTGGACACTGACTGGCCCACACACCGGGTCAGAGGTCAGAGCCTTGCCAGTGGCTGGTCCTTGGGAGCCTCTGCCCAGGCCTTTCCTCCTGGTCTCTTAGTCTGTACACTTCTCTGGAACCTTTCCATCAGAGGTGACCGTCTGGGATGGCCACAGTCACATGCAGGCCCCACCCAGTCCTCTTCTCACCTAGAGTGGGCACGGTGTGAAGGGACGGCTGAGTTAGGGAAGAGGCAAGTATCTCACGTCCGCAGCCGACTTCCTACTGCCCAGGGGTCTGGCCTGCAGCCTTGCAGGGACCCTGCCGTGGAACAGGCCGTGTCCACTTCCAGATGCCAGCCCCCGAGAGCAGACCTGCTGCACCCTCAGCTGGGCGTCTGGGAGTGGGGAGGGCCCCTCTGCTCAGCAGATGACAGAGAGAATGAATGTGTGAAAGAGCCAGGGAGGGAGGAACGAACACAGACGTGGGCTGAGGCAAGGCGCTGAGACTCACCTTGATCTCACCCTGGCCCACCGCCTTCTCAGAGAGTTCTGGAAGGGTCGGTAGCATTGCTTTCAGCCCTGTGAGGGGACAGGGCTCACAGCTTTCAGACAGGGCTGGGTGCACTGAGCTGGGACCCACTCTCGCTCTCACTCCCGCTCGCAGGTCACTTTGCCACCCTGCCTGCTTGATGCCAGTGCCCCTCAGCAATGGGACAGTGAGGGTGCTCACACCCAGCGGGCACGTGGGCACACACAGGAGGGCCGGGCCTGGGGACAGACGGTGGCTGGGAGAGGAGGTGGGCGGCCAGTGTCTGCGCCGGGACCCCCACAGGTTGTCTTGCCTCATGCGGGTCCCTGCAAGTCACAGCCGGCTCAGCGGCACCCACAGGCAAGGGGTGCCTCAGGGCGTGGGCGTGGGCAGCTTTGGGCATGGGAAGGCCTCAGAGCTGGTATACTCGGGGAGCCAGGGGAGGGAGCCCTCGAGGGTGAGTGATGCAGGGGGTGTGAGCCCCAGGCCTCAGTTCTGGTTCTGAGCTTTTCAGAACAGGCAACGAGCAGGGCTCAAGGCTGCGGGGCACTTGGGCTCTGGGCCTCAGGCCCACGCTCCTGCCAGGCCAGCAGTGGACGTTTACATTTGAACGTGGGGAGAGTTTTGTCCCTTACACACCTGGCTGGTTTTCTGGGACAACGAGGCCCCTTTTCAGGGCCAGTACCCGTCCCCCACCCCCACCCCAAGTCCTTGGCTCAGCAGGGCCGCACTGGCCTGTCCTCCAAGCCCACCCCAAGTTAGGGCAGGGCAGCGTTCTGCTGACCAAGGCCAGTTTCTGGGCTGCCTGAGAAGGGCTTAGATCTCTGAATGTTTGACTGAAGATCAAAGGAGGCCTGTGGCATGTGACTGCCCTGTGAGCTCGGCCTCGATGGCCCGATAAGGCGCTATCTGGACATTTGTTTACATGTCATCTGCAACCCCTTCTGCTGAAACTGCGAAATCGGGCCATTTCGACAGACCACATGGCCCACAAAGCTCCAAGTATTTGCTCTCTGGCCTCACTGCTGATAAGCTTGTCCAGGCGCCTGGGAACGTGGGCGGAGGTGTTCTCTGGCCCTGAGTCCGATCGATAAGGCTCCTGGACCCTGATCCCCATGGCGCCATCTCTGGCCTTTCACACTGAGCCTCTGGAAGCCGCCAGCTTTGTCAGATCTGATCAAACGCTGCCTGCAGATTCCTGGGCCTCCAGAGCCCCCCAGCCCTGTTCAGCCAGATGCAGGCACTCCACGTGGCCCGCACCGAGCTGGAGCTGGGCTTGCCGCGACTGGTGGCGGAAGTGACCAGACCCTGAGCCTCCTGTGGAGGTGGGCACAGCCTTCTGGGTGCCAGGAGGACAAGCTGACCATTCCCCAGTGCATGCTTATAGAGAATATCCTGACACACACGTTGGTTAAGCCGGTCTTCCCAGGAGCTCATGGGCACCACGGGACCCAGCCTGGGCTTGCAGAGAGAGCAAGCTACGTGCGGGGACAGAGCAGCAGCCAGCGTGTGCAGGGACAGTACCCAAGCCGAGCCCGGGCCTGGCCCAGCCCTGTCTGCTCCCTCCACACCTCTCTTCCCAACCTGGGGTCTCGTCCTCGTTCACGCTTTGTCACTGCGTGAGAGACACACCCTTACAGGGAGCCCTTACAGGGAAGGTTGGCGTCCCCGGCTGTCAGCGTGATGCCATCGGTCACACCCCACCGTCTCCTGGTGGTTCTAGTGTCCGTCTGGCCCTCCTTCCTCCCCAGCACTTTATCCCAGGATGAATGCTGCCCTGGGCCCGTGAGGCTGCGGCTCTCAGGGTGACCTCCTCCCCGTGTGACGGCTCCTCTCACTGATCTGGCTGCCTGCGGGATCAGGGGTGAGTCGGAGCTCAGCTCGGGAGTGGCCGAGGGCCAGTCTCCATCAGACCATTGATTTCCAGTTAGTTCTCCCTGAGGCCACCCCCGTCTTTTGTAGTCCCCTTTGGAGCTGTCGGCAGCACTGGGCCTTCTCTTTAAATGGACGTGATTGCAAAGCTGTGGACACAGGATGTGTGCTCGCTCACTCCAGGAGCGGCCTCTTGGCCTGTAAGATGACCACTCACTGGCTGACAGAGTGGGCAGACGGTCTCTGCTCTTGACTGCTGTGGGTTGGCATCTGCTCATGGCCACCCGGGCAGAGCTGGGTTTGTGGAAGTTCTCCAAACTCACCTTCCTAGCCTTGGTCTGCAAGCCCCTCGGAACCCCCTCCGCCACCGCTGGGAGGCCTAGCCTCCAGCATCACTCACACGTAGGCCTGGCAGGGACAAGCTGGTGGCTGGGGGGACACGGGCCTGCACTCAGCATGGGGCACAGTTGTGACTACTGGTGTGACGTACGGCTGTGTGTGTGTCCAGTTGGAGTACAGATGGGACAGTGTTGTGGCCGTCAGTGTTTCCTGGAGCCTCCTAACAAACCACAGTCCAGGTGGCTTCAATCCAGTGACCACAGCAAATCAATGCCCACACCCAGAGTGGGGGTGTCTCTGTGGGCTGCAGGCCCACCCTCAGGGAGCCTCTCCTCAGGCTCCAGGGGAAGGTCCCTCCTTGTCCCCTCAGCTTCTGGTGGCCCCAGGCCTTCCCGGTCAATGGCCACATCTATGCATCCATGTCCAGGTGGCCGGTCCTCTGTATCTGCCCTCTGTCCACACTCGGTAAGGGCCCAGCTACCCACTTCAGCTGATCTCCTGAGCTCTGTAAGGCCCCTGCACCCACATCAGGCCACATCAGGTACTGGGGCAGAAGTGTGAGCCTAACCATGAATTTGGGGGCCACACAGTCTAACCCAGTACAGGGTTTCAAGGCTGTGCACCCCGCCTTCTGAGGACATGGGAAAACTCATATGGACTCAGTGAAGCTTTCTGGGGAGCAGGGTGGCTCCCCCGGGGTCCAGGTGGCTGGGGGTCTCAGTGCTGGGTGACTGCGGAGGAGAAGCAGGAAGCCCAGCTGCTGTTCCCACAGGCTTTCTTATCAGCCTTCCCAGGGGCAGAGGGAGTGGCGGAGGGGCTGGGAGCCTCTGCAGTCAGAGATCAAAACTGGGAGTCTGTCTTTATTGCCCAGAACAAGTAATTTACGAGCTGGGGGTGGGGGCACGGGAACTGGGCTCTGCAGGGCCGGCATCCACGCTCACTAGGGGGTGATGGACATGTCCCCCTGTGGAGGACAGTGAGGGGTTTCAGCACCCCCACAGAACCACTTCCCAGGGGATTGGGCCTGAAAAGAGGTTTTTAGACAGCAGTGCTGCTTGTGGCTCAGGGACCCACGTCCTGCCCGCTTTCCCTGCCTTCTTCTTGGCCTGCCTGGAGGAGCGGTCCCAGCGGGGAGCTGGGCTCAGGCCCCTCAGCCCCCCACCCCCGCCTCCTTTCCTGAGCTGAGATGTGCTAATCTGTCCTGTCCTGCAATGATGTCTGGTATCCCGGAGGGACTGCAGGACAGAGCTTTGTCCTGCCAACTTGGGGACAAGGGACAGAGGGACAGAGGAAGTGGAGGGAGCAGATGAGGGTGAACTGTTGACAGATGTGATCCAGTTGGGCTGTGACTGACAGTGACCCCAGCCCAGCAGGACGAGACCCACCAGGCCTGCAGCTCCATGCCCCCCACCCCGCGATGCTGCCCTGACTGTGCCAGGCCCCCTCACTGAGGGGCTTCTGTCAGCTGACCCTCCACACATCCCAGCATGATGTCCTTCTCCAGGGCTGGCCCCTCCTAACACCCACACAGACACAAGTGTCCCACGTTTGCTTGTAAGGGACAGGCTTCACGTCTTCTATTCCCCTCCGCTTTATTTTTAGGGAGCTCTGGTGGCCTCGTGGTAAGGAGCTCTGCTGCAGTCCCAAAGGCACACTGTTCAAGGCCACCGGCTGCTCCTCGGGAGAAGGATGGACGATCTCCTCCACTCGATTAGAGGCCTCTGAAAACCCACGAGTTGGTTGGGACTCTACAATATACAACTTTATTTTTATTTTATATTGCTACGTTGTATATCATTCATATGTATTACATTTCACATTCCCGCACGCCCACTTCACTTCTTCCAGATGGCTGGGTCTGTCTGTAAGGTCCAGCAAAGACCAGGAGAGTGTAACCATTCCCAGTGGCCTGTGTGCCCAAGCCCGGGCGGCTCAGTGGTGAGAACGCTCAGCTGCTCAAGGTTGGCGGTTCAATGCCCCTCTCACCACATGGGCGTGTGATGAGGCCGCCTGCTCCCGTGGACGTTCGCAGCCCGGAAGCCCCGGAGCAACTGACTGGCCTGCACGGCTGCACTGAGGCGAGCTCTGCTCCTGACTGAGGACCCGAAGTTCAAGTCTTAGCAGTGACTGGCCCAGGGCTTCCTGATAGGAACTGGCTGGAGTGCCCTGTGGAACCCAGCTGACACTTGGGGTGCAGAGTCACAGCAGGCCAGCAGCAGCTGCTGTGTCCCGGAGATGACAACTCCGTCCCCCCATCCAGGACCCGGAGGCTGCTTCACCCCAGAGGCCCGGGTGCTGGGGGGCCTGCGCTCCGCTGAGCAGACGAGCTCTGGGTGTGGTGTGTGCACCCTGTGGGGGCTGTCCCTCCAGGTGGGTGCAATGGCATGGCTGCCGCCCGCCCATAGCAGGCCATTGCCTCGCCCCAGTTCCTAGCAGGGCCCTTCCCGGGAGCACAGTGGACAGCCAGTACCTCGGGAGCGCAGTTGGTGGCCTTGGTCTCTGGTCACTGGACCCCAGAATTTTGGGCCCGTGGGCATGTCAATGAGGCATTTTGGCTGCCCTCCCTGCTGTCCTCCTGGGATTCTCCACGGACCCCTGAGGGACAGCTCTGTGTTGAGTGATCAGGACACAGCTGACCAGCTCTGGGGTTCAGGCCCCAGCTCCGGCTCAGTGGCAGGGAGTCTCCAAGCACCTGAGCTGGCCAAAGGCCCAGCCCCTCCCAGGTGCCTGCCACCCGCTGGGGCTCCAGGCCTCCAGTCCTGGTCACCCTGCTGGACATGTGAGCTCTTTGGACGGCCACTTTTTCTTGTTTTCGGCGAGAGGCTGTGTGAGAGCTGCAGTGACTGAGGGTTACAAACCGGGGACTGAAAATAAGACCTCGCTGTGCCCAGTCCCTGACGGCAGAAGTCTGCTCTCCAGCGTCCACCAGGCCGGGGGCCCTTCTGTGCCGCTCCTCAATGGAGACGCCCCTCCGAGGGCATGAGGACCCGCTCGGCCCGGGAGCCAGCAGCTAAGTGGTCCTCTCTGTACTGTCCCCACCTCCGCATGGCTCACCTTCCGGAGATGGTGGGCACGTGAAGCCACCTCCGCGGTCAGAACCTGGTCATGCAGAGAGCCTGGGCGGTGTGACCACACTGTGACCCTCACGCCCTTGTCCTGGGGGCACATGCCCCAGCTCTGCATCTCTGTGTCCTTAGAGCTGTGGGCCACGCTCGGCCTCCTGCTGTCCTCTTCTACTGCTCCATGTCCTCGTTTAGGTCACGGAGCATAGATAGGCCTCGTCCCGCAGCCTACTCTCCTCCTGCCCTCCACCCACCCAACCGCAGTGATGACCCCTGCACCCCAAGCCAGCCCCGTTCCTCTGCACTGCCCTGCATCAGCACCCCACTCTCCAGCCATGTCAGCACATCCAAACGGCTGCGTGCCAGCTCTGTGTTTCCACAGCCCCTTTCCCACAGGGCGGCCCCTCTTCAGAGCACTTCCTGGCATCCTGCCTTCCTCTGGGCGAGCTCTGCTCCCACCGCCCCGTGATGCAACCTGCCTCTCTGCCCACCTTGCCCCCCTGAGCTGCAGAGCAAGTGTGCGGCTTGTTTCCCAGGGAAGCACACAGGCACACTTGCATGTGTGAGCGTACACACTGGGGAGAACACACAGACCTGTCTGCACACTGATGAGAACACTCAGACCTGTGGACGCACACACCAGTGAGAACACGCAAACCTTTCTGCACACTGGTGAGAACACTCAGACCTGTGGGCGCACACACCAGTGAGAACACACAGACCTGTCCATACGCACACCTGTGGGCGCACACACCAGTGAGAACACACAGACCTGTCCGTACGCACACCTGTGGGCGCACACACCAGTGAGAACACGCAGACCTTTCTGCACACTGGTGAGAACACTCAGACCTGTGGGCGCACACACCAGTGAGAACACGCAGACCTGTCCACACGCACACCTGTGGGCGCACACAGCAGCAAGAACACACATCCCTCACACCCCCTTGGTGTCTCATGACAGCCCCAGGCACTGCTCAGCCCCTGATGATGGAGGAGGTGGCTGGATTCCCAGGGGTGACAGGAAGGCCTAGGTGGAAGGGCCTGGGCGGGCTGGGCTCATCCTAAAAGATGAAGGCATGTTGGGGTGCTGTCCCCCAGTTGTGCTGCCAGCCAGGCTGGCCAGCCACAGGCCCCACAGAAAGCTCTCCAGAGATCAAAGCTGAGCTGCCAGGGTGCTCACAGGGCGGGCCGGGACATTCCTGCCTGGTTATCAGTCACAAGGCAGATAGAAGGCATTTCAGAAATAATCCCTGTTTCTGTAAACACGATAATACCAATAACCCCTGGGATTACAGTGGACGTCATACAGCAAGAAAGAACAAACAGGAAGAGTCTCTGGGCCAGAGATTCTCATGCCTGCTGGAAATGGGTGTGCCCACAGCCTGGGCTTGGAGATGGCCAGGCTGCCAGGCCATGGGGGCTTCTCTGTGGGGTTTGTAGCAGTCCCTGTGCCCTTGGGCTGTAATAGTTCTACAAACAGGCAGTTCAAGACTCATACACATAGATCAATGGTGTTCAATTTCATAAACACAATGTATATGAGGGAAATGCAACGTATATGAATTTTGTATGCAAAACAATATTTAAAAAAATATTCACTCGGTGTCAGGGCCAGAGGCGGAATCCAGGTCGTCTGGAGAGGGTTCTTCCTGGCCTTTTCTGGCTCCTGATGGCCAATGGTGTCCCTGGGATTCCAGCAGCTCCACTCCTGTGTGCCCCCCACTCAGCCTTCTCTCTGTAGACATCACCTGTAGGCTTCAGGGCCACCCGACCTGACAGGCCTCATCTTAGTTGCAAAGACCCTGCTCTGTCCACCTCATCTTCTCAAGACAGGGTGGGTGTGACTCTGGGGAAGCATCATTTACTTTGGGTAACAACCCAGTAGCAGGGACAGAGAAGGACTGTGTAGACATTACTCCCATTCTACTCCCAGGGCACTGGACCTGTGAGCCTACCTTGATTGCCCGAGCAGATTCAAGGACCAGGGGTCCAGGGGCTGCAGAGGACACCCCGAGAGTCAGGTGTGAGGCTGGGCCCATGTGTCCCATCACTGGCATGAGAGGCCCCGCACTGGATATATTTGCCTCACTACCTGATCCCCTGAGTGAACTCAGCCTCAAAACTCCCAAGAGTCCTCCCTGTCAAGTCAAGCCGCTCACAGCTGACCATCCCTGGGGCCTTGCTGCCAGGACAGTTCACAGGAGGAGACTGGTCATCTTTTTCAAAAGGAGCCACTGGTGAATGTGAACTGTCAGGTACCATGTTTGGGTTAGACATAGCGTCCTACATTCTAGGCAACCAACTCTGCTGGGGACAGAGTCTGTATCAGAGCCTATAGTGACTGTGAGACTGTGAGGACTGTGAGGACTGAGGACTGAGGACTGAGGACTGAGTACTGTGAGGATTGTCAGGACTGTGAGGACTGAGGACTGAGGACTGTGACCACTGAGGACTGTGAGGACTGAGGACTGTGAGGACTGAGGACTGAGAGGACTGAGGACTGTGAGGACTGTGAGGACTGAGGACTG
>NW_006399876.1:1876054-1879402 GCF_000299155.1 Elephantulus edwardii | reverse complement strand
AGGACTGAGGACTGAGGACTGTGAGGACTGTGAGGACTGAGGACTGTGAGGACTGAGGACTGAGGACTGTGAGGACTGAAGACTGAGGACTGTGAGGACTGAGGACTGAGGACTGTGAGGACTGAAGCCTGAGGACTGTGAGCACTGTGAGGACTGTGAGGACTGAGGACTGAGGACTGAGGACTGTGAGGACTGAGGACTGAGACGACTGAGGACTGTGGGGCTCCAGGCCTGCTGGGCTGTGTGTCTTGGCGGCCCTGGGGCTGTTGGAATTGTGAGGACTACGGGGCTGTGGGGAGTGTGGGTGTTGTGGGACTGTGGGTCCTGGTGTTTGTGGGGCTGTGAGGCTATGGGGACCCCCAGAAGAACCAGCACATCTTCTTGGTATTGGAGCAGTGAGAACCCTTCTTAGAAGCCAAGATGTGAAACTTTGTCTCCCCTCTAGGATGTGTTAGTACGGCCCCAGGCCCTGGAGAAGGACCTTTTTATAACTGAGAGGCTTCAGGAAGGAGAGGCAGACCCTCCAGGTGCTGGCGAACACAGTAGCTTCTCTGGGCTCCAACAGCAGTCACGGTGTGAAGTGTGCACATCTGGGCGGTGCCCATCTGCCAGGCAGGAGGGATGATGGGCCCGAACTCCTCGCGCATAATCACAGCTGTCTTCAGGGGCAGGCAGCTGGACTCTCCTGGCCTGTGCCAGTCTGGACACTCCTCTGAAGCCTGGACCCATGGTGACCCTGCTGACCTTTGAGATGCCGATGGCCAGTCCCCAGTGCAGCCTGACCCGGGGCCTCGTGCCTCTCACACTGGGACCATAATTGAATTCTGAAGATGGGGTCAGAGCATCTGCGTGAAGAACGTGTGTCCTCCCCCTCCACAGCAAGTGCCCCATAAAAATGCTGTATGTTTGGAATCTGAGTAAAATAGTAACGTAAATTTGGAGTTAAAGAGGCTCTCTTGGTGACAATATAAAATAAGATTTATGTCACCGGAAGAGTTTGTAATAAGGGCTTTGAATACAGCTGAGTGGCGAGGGTGGTGTGACACAGGGCAGGGGCTGGGCTGCCATTCGCTGGGTCACTGGAGGTCTGGCCCTCTGGACAGCACCACACAGGGACAACAATTACAATGACAACTGCAGGCAGGAGCTACCAGGAATGCACTGTGTGGTCGGGTCAGTCCTGATTCGAGCCCCCAGCCAGAGGTCAGGGCTCAATGGCCCTGGGGCCTCTCGGGCAGCATCCTCAGGGAAGGACTCTGTGGTGACCACAGCTCTGCTGACCGAAAGGCCAGAGACTCAGGTTCTCGGGAAAAATGAACAGTCTTCTCCCAGGACGTTGATGGGCGCGGTGGTTGTGGTTTATTGTAACCTTTTGGGGATTAAATGACTAACCTCCCTCTCATGAAATGTGGGGTGGGCTTGAACCACCGGACTGTTGGTCAGCAGCCAAGCAGGAGTCCCTCACAACCAGGACTTCTTAACAAACCTGTGGCAGCTGTTAGAACGTTAGAGGGGTGTTTGTCACACCACACAAGGTCCCCCACCTCAAGAGTGCACTCGTTTGAGTGCATGGGAGAGTCAGCAGGGCTGTGGACAGGTCACGTTCCCACCCTCTTGTTGACAGGCCTGCTCCCTTCTGCGACGGCACCCGGCAGCTGGCCCATCCCCTCCTGCATCCTCCTTCCAGACCTGCCAAACACAGCCCCCCCAACCCCGTCCTCCCAGAGGACCTGCAAGCCACAGCCCCCCAACCCAATCCTCCCAGAGGACCTGCAAGCCACAGCCCCCCAACCCAATCCTCCCAGCAGACCTCCCAGCGGACCCACCAGCTCCAGGCCCAGTGCCTCGTCTCGGCAGAGTACTCGCCCTGGTGGGTCACGCCCGGCTTCTTTCACGTGGAGTTTTGGCCTCAGTATAATATGTCTGTGGACACAGTCCCCTTTTTATTAAGTGTAGCGTCTGTCCTGTGAGCAGAACATTTTATCTTCCACCAGGTTTTGGAAGTGTGGGCTGTTTCCAACTTTGGGGTATTATTAATACCACGACTATGGGCGCTTGGGGGAGGGGTTCTTGGTGTGGCCATCTGTTCTCACGTGTCTTGGGGAAGACGCCCGGCAGGGGCCGCTGGGACAGCATTCAGAGGAAATGCCAAGCTGTCCTGTAAAGTGGCTGTGCTCTCATAAACCCCACCAGGACGTGGACGCGGCCCCATGGCTCCCGGGGTTCGGATCACGTGAGTCTCTGCCAGCCTGTGCTGGTGGGTGCCGAGTGCCACAGTGCGGCCTCTCCGCCGAGGATGGGGTGTGTGAGGAGACTGCCTGTCAGGAGCCCCGGAGAGGGCCACACAGAACATCAGAGGGTCATCAAGAAAAGGAAGACCCTCAGGAGACAGACTGGCAGGTGGCTGCTGCAGTGGTCTGGGTACAGCAAGAGTGGCACGGCTGGGCAGGGCTGTACCCTTGGCACACAGGTCACCACAACACCAGAGCCAGCAGCCGGCCTTTGTGGTGAAACGTCTACTCAGAGCTTTTGCTCGATTTTGCCGGGTTTGTCTCGGTCTTCTAGCAGCCACAGCTCTGATCTTTTCATGTTCTCTCTCTCCCTTTGAGTTGTCTTGGTTTTTGTCACCGATGCGCGTGTCCTGTGCGTGTTCCTCTGTTGATCCTAGTTGCCGCTCTCACCGTCAGCCCACAGGAGCAGGTGGCCCTCAGTTGTGAGACTGCCACGTGGTGGGAGCCACACTGAGTCTAGCATGTAGATGTCCCAGCACTGTTTACTGAAAGACAGGCAGCTCCATTTTTGCCTCTCTGAACAAGTGACAACAACTCCAGCTGTTGTTAGGTTCCATCATGTCCTGTACAACTCACAGCAACAACAAGCCTTTGAACAACAAGCCTGTCCCTGTCCCATCCTGCCCGTCACCACACTCGCCAACATGCCCGGTCCTTTGTCGTGGTCTCTGTTCAATCCATCTCATGGAGGATTGTCCCCTCTCTGACCTTCCACCTTCCCCAGGGTGATGTCCTGTACCGAGAGCTAGCCCTTCTAACTATACCCAAAATGTGTGAGGTGGGGCCCTTCTAACTACACCCCAAAGTGTGTGAGGTGGGCCCCTTCTAACTACACCCCAAAGTGTGTGGATGTGGTCCTTCTAACTACACCCCCAAAGTGTGTGAGGTGGGGTCCTTCTAACTACATCCCAAAGTGTGTGGATGTGGTCCTTCTAACTACACCCCAAAGTGTGTGAGGTGGGGTCCTTCTAACTACACCCCCAAAGTGTGTGAGATGGGCCCCTTCTAACTACACCCCCCAAAGTGTGTGAGGTGGGCCCCTTCTAACTACACCCCC
>NW_006399876.1:1875439-1875954 GCF_000299155.1 Elephantulus edwardii | reverse complement strand
AGGACTGTGAGGACTGAGGACTGAGGACTGAGGACTGTGAGGACTGAGGACTGTGAGGACTGAGGACTGTGAGGACTGAGGACTGAGGACTGTGACGACTGTGAGGACTGAGGACTGAGGACTGTGAGGACTGTCAGGACTGTGAGGATTGTCAGGACTGTGACGACTGTGAGGACTGAGGACTGAGGACTGTGAGGACTGTCAGGACTGTGAGGACTGAGGACTGAGGACTGTGAGGACTGTGAGGACTGAGGACTGTGAGAACTGAGGACTGAGGACTGACGACTGAGGACTGTGAGGACTGAGGACTGTGAGGACTGTGAGGACTGTGAGGACTGAGGACTGTGAGGACTGTGAGGACTGTGAGGACTGTGAGGACTGAGGACTCTGAGGACTGAGGACTGTGAGGACTGAGGACTGTGAGGACTGTGAGGACTGTGAGGACTGTGAGGACTGAGGACTGAGGACTGAGGACTGTGAGGACTGAGGGCTGTGAGGACTGAGGACTGTGAGGA
>NW_006399876.1:1863036-1870194 GCF_000299155.1 Elephantulus edwardii | reverse complement strand
CACCCCACATTGTGTGAGGCGGGGTCCTTCTAACTACACCCCAAAGTGTGTGAGGCGGGGTCCTTCCTACTACACCCCAAAGTGTGTGAGGTGGGGTTCTTCTAACTACACCCCAAAATGTGTGAGGTGGGGTTCCACCTTCCTCCCTCTGAGGAGCACCTTTCTTGTACTTCCTCCAGGACACCTCTGTCCGTTGTCTTGTCAGCCCAGGGGATCCAGCGCTCTTCTCCAACACCACCTCCCAGAGGCCTCGCTTCTCTTCAGTTACGATCTTCTGACTGGACTGGCCCCTCGGCTGTGTCTCACTGAACCGCACGCCTGCACTTGGGCCTGTTCACTTCCTATTTTTCAATTGTGGATGATGTTTCGATCATTGCAAGCACTGTCTCTTTTTCTTTTGAGAATTGTTTTAGTTACTGTGAGAAATCGTTTCTCTGTGTTTTCACATAAATCATAGAATTTCTGCAGGAATGCATGCTGGGATTTTGGTAAGAATTACGCTGAACATATTGATAATTTGAGGTAACAATACACCTGCGTTATGCAGATGACACAACCCTATTTGCTGAAAATGAGGAGGGCCTGAAGCATTTGCTGCAGAAGGTCAAAGACTGTATAGTCTTTAATAAGGATTGAAACTCAACATCATGAAGACAAAGATTCTCACCACCAGTGGGCCAATTGACAGCAGTGTAATAAATGGAGAAGAGATTGAGGTTGTTACCAATTCTATCTTGCTTGGCTCCACAATCAACACTCTTGGCACCAGGAGACATGAAGTCAAGAGACAAATTACACTGGGAAAATCTGCTCTCAGGAACCTCTCCAGAGTGTTAAAGAGCAATGTCAATCTGGAGACTAAGGTGCACCTGATCCAGGCCTTGGTCTTCACAATTACTTGCTATTCATCAGAAAACTGGACAGTAACGAAGGATGGTGGAAGGAGGATCAATGTCTTTGAGCTGTGGTGCTGGAGAAGATTCTTGAACATCCTATGGACTGCAAAGAGAACAGACAGGTTTGTCCTAGAGAGAGTGAAAGCAGGTTGCTCCTTAGAGGCAAGAATTTCCAAACGCCTTTTCACACACATGGCCAGGACAGATCAGTCCTTAGAGAGGGGCCCCATGCTTAGAAAGAAGAAGGGACGAAGCAGGAGATGAAGACCCCGGATGAGCTGGATTGACACAGTAACTGGGGTGACTGGGTGTGTCGGACACGGCGAGACTGATCAGCACAGGGCAGGCTTCAGAGCTGTTGGTGCTTAGGGTCTGTAAGGTGCTGGCAACTCGACAACACATGGCAACAACAACAATATTGACAACACACAGTGACCATGTATGTGGACCTCACAAAAATGGGATACAGCAGAAATCAAATCAACACGCCGGTGGAGAGATGGAGAGGTCAGAAAAAGGCCAGCGTGGACTGCAGGGCAGACCATCGACGGGTCACATGCAAGTTCAAGCTAAAGCGAAGAAATTGAAAACAAACCCTCAAGAGGCAAAGCATGACCTTGAGCATTATGCCCCTGAACGTAGAGAGCATTCCAGGACCAGACCTGACACACCAACCTCTCCTTACGGAAGGCCAGGTGAGTGCCATCACAGCGAGGACATCACACGTGAGGAAAAGAAACAAAGAAACTACTAACATGGGTGTGAGGAGGGACTCAGGTTTGTTGTTGACCATAGAGTCACTACAGAACGGAAGACATGACAATGTAAAAGGAATGACCAGCAGCTTCCAAGGGGAAGTTCAAGGAGACGTGTGTTATAATACAAGGTGCAGAGACTCAGAAACCTCACGTGGGAAGGATACACGTAGCGTGTCTCAAGCTGAAAGAACTGAAGGGGAAAATCGAGCCTTGCCTCGCAATGTGGAAAGGCTGTGTTGGTGGAATACTGAAGGAGGCAGGAAACGACTGGAGAAGACGGAGAAATACACAGAGTCATTGTGTCAAAAAGAATTAGTTAATGTTCAACCCTCAGAAGGCAGCAGATGACCAGGAACCAGCGGTGCCAGAGGAAGAAGTGCCAGGGGCCGGAGGTGAAAGCGGGCTCCAGACACTGATGGAACGCCAGGTGAGACGCTTCAACAAACGGACGCAGCCTGGATGTGTCCCTCGTCTACGCCACGTCTGACGGAAGAGATCACTATCTGTGCCCATTACCGAGAAAGGTGACCCAGCAGAATGCTGAAATCCAAGAACAATGCCATGAACATCATATGCAGGTAAAACGTTGTTGAGGAGTATTCACCTATTGAACGAGAACCGCCAGAAATTCAAGCAGGATTCAGAAAAGGATGTGGAATGAGGGACACTGTTGGTGTCAGCTGGATCTCGGCTGGAGGCAGAGGACCGGGGAGATGCCTGCCTGGGCTTCGTTGAGTGTGAACCCTAACAAAGTGTGGACCACACTGCCAAGAACGAGGGTTCCAGAGCACATCCGTGCGCTCCTGCGGACCTGTGCACGGGCCAGGAAGCAGTCATTTGAACAGAGCAAGGGGCTGCATGGTTAGGTCAGAAAAGGGGTATGTCAGGGTTTGAGCAGGGCCATTCACAGGGTTACTGTGAGCCTCGGCTGAACCTACAGCACCTCCTCCAACAGCAGAATGCTGATGTCGTTGTTGCTTTTACAGCGGCGCAGGAAGCTCTGCTCTCCGGCTTTCCTTTCTAATCCTGTAACACTCATTGCTGGGGTCGCATCATCCTCCCCCACCTGCGTCCCCACTGCTTGTCCAGGCAGTGCGTCGCCGCTGGCTGCAGGGTCTGGAGCCGTTCTTAGTAGTCGCCAGCTTTGGTTTGCTCTTCCTTTGTGTGGGACTTCTCTCTGTTCTCACCAAGGCTGTGAGGCTTCAGGGTTTGGGCTTGGGTCTGGCTTTTGTTGCGTTTCCTGCTGCCCTAGACATTGGAATGATGATGGTGATGATGATGATGGTGTTACAGGCTGAGCTGGGGACAATCCTGCTTCCCCCACTCCCCGTGAGGTATAATGTCCTCATCATTCCTCATACAGAGGACAGAGGGTCCCCCAGTGATGCCCTCTAAGCTGGTCTCTTTGCAGGAAGATACTAAATGACTAATTGAATTTCTTTCTTTATTATGAATCTGTTCGGGCCTTATCACCTCTTGGGTCAATTTCTATAAAATTGACTGTTCTTTCTCCCTGAAGTTCTTGGGAGGGTCCTCTTTGAAGCCATGTGGTCCTGCGGCTTTTACTCCGGGAGGCTGTGTGCACACAGGGGCACCTTCTCAGACAGCGCTGGGCAAACAGGCGACGGGCAGGGGCCTCTAACCGCTCTTTGCTGGCCTCTAGTAGATTGCGACTTTCAAGAACTGCTTTTCTCATTTCATTCATGTTCTCAAAATACAGGAAAGCATGAGTGTGCTGTCCCCCTCAGGTGTGTGACCTGCTGTCCCCCTCACGTGTGTGACCCGCTGTCTCCCTCACGTGTGTGACCCGCTGTCCCCCTCACGTGTGTGACCCGCTGTCTCCCTCACGTGTGTGACCGACTGGGATCTGCCGTGGCCAGCTTGTGCGCTTCTCAGGCCTGATAGTGGTAACTGGATGTCTCTCCTCTGTGTCTACGCTGTGGCCCGTAGGGAGCCGTGTACAGAACCAAGGCCTCCATGGTGTTTGCACCCACCAGCTGCAGGACAATGGTCAACGTGGGACCACGATGGTCAGCCTTTCCCTGCTCAGTTCACAGCCTCTGAACCCACTGGAGGGTCACTGATGAGCCGCCTGTCTCTACCCCAATGACTTTGACCTTTAGGTCTTGATCAATGACCAGATGCTGACCAATTATACCGATCTTTTCAAGAAATTGGCTTTTAGTTTTGTTTTCTCTCATTTGCCGTGATTTCCCTCACCTGATTTTTCACCAGGACATCTGGCCTGTGAATGTCCCCGGGAGCGTCCGTCAGCGCCTCCTGTGGGCTTTGACATGCAGTGGACACATGGTGTCCTGTGGTGTGACACGTAGATTGTCCTGGGGGGTGAGGCTCTCTGATGCCTTCACGATCTCAGTGTGGGTGAACGTTCACACGGAGACTGCTCTCGACTTCCCTGTCTGTCACGGCTTTCTCCTGCGTTCCAACGTCGCTGCCACGCATGAGCCACGTCAGGAGCACTCACTAACGTGGTGGTGCTTTGAGGTTTCCAACGCTGACGTTATTGTGGAGCTCCAGACCAGGACGGCCCTGCGTGCAGCGGAGCGAACTCTGCCTGGTCCCGCTGACCGGGCTCCTCGCTGCAGCCCCCCACACCCCCCCGCTGGCTCCTTGCTGCAGCCCCCCACACCCCGCTGGCCGGGCTCCTCGCTGCAGCCCCCCACACCCCGCTGACCGGGCTCCTCGCTGCAGCCCCCCACATCCCCCTGGCTCCTTGCAGCAGCCCCCTGTCAGTCACCTCCACGACCATTTTCCTCTAGCTCAGCTTCAGGTCTGGTTCTTAACCAAGAGTCCTTCCAACGACACTGGAAACATGACCCTAATGACAAACATGGCAAGTTTATGACCATGAGGCAAAGGACAGTGAACTGGGCTTCACCCAGATGAAAAGCTATTCTCCTGGACAGAAAGACACACCACGCAGAGAGCAGAACCAGGGGCTGCCGGACACGGGCTCTTGTCTACCTGGGGCAGCACTCTCAAACTCCACACCCGAGAAGGGAGCAAGCTGACCAGCAAATGATGAAATGCTTGAAGAGCTGTCTCACTGACATGGGGACGTGGCTGGCAGAGGCCCCCCAAGAAAACGTGCAGCATCTTCAGCCCCGTTGTTAAACGTCCAGTCCAACTCAGTGGGCCTGTGAATGACAGGTCTGCACCGTGTCCGGTCCTGCGCCACCATCTCTGACACAATCCCGCCCACTGTGGTAGGCACTGTGTCAACCCGACCTGTCCAGGGCCTGCCCCCCGACTGGCCCACTGTCTTTCAAAGTAGGATGTCCTTTTCCAAGGACTGACCTCTCTTAACCTCATGCCAGAGGATGTGAGGCGAAGCCTCACCGCCACGGCCTCAGGTCAGGTCAGCACACAAGGATCGCGCAGCACCGGGCGGCTGGGATGAGCACATGGGGGCCACAGGGAGTGCTGGTGGGAGGGGGGCGGTCAGCCACCCCGCAAAGGCGGACTTTCTAGGAACACTAAACGCACACAGCCACGGAGACCTGCAGTGGCCCCGAGATAAGACAGGCGCGTGTGGCCACTGTGGCATGGAGTGTTGGCCAGCTGCTGGCCGGGCCCCCCTGTCTCTCACCAGTCTGCGCGGGCCAGACAGCGGGCTCTGTGGGGCTACTGGAAGCAAGCTGTGGGCCTCTCTTCTGCAGTCTGTCTGGGAGGGCGTTGTCTTCCAACTCAGCATGTTGCCACCACCACCTTTGACTCTTAGGAAGGATTTTAAAAAGAAGGGACTCTGTCCAGCCGGGTGCTGTGGGCCTGAACTCTGTCCAAGGGATGCCATGGGCCTGGGGCTCCGTCCAGCCGGCCTCCATCCAGTGGGGTGCTGTGGGCCTGGACTCTTTTCAGGGGACGCCGTGGGCCTGGGGCTCCATCCAGCCGGGCTCCATCCAGCGGGGTGCCGTGGGCCTGGGGCTCCATCCAGCCGGGCTCCGTCCAGTGGGGTGCCGTGGGCCTGGGGCTCTGTCCAGCAGGGCTCTGTCCAGCGGGGTGCTGCCCAGTTGGCTCTCCTCGTGGTGACGCCATGTGGGGAGCAGGGGAGCGGCCCCACCTGCCGCCCTCAGCGCTGTCACGTTTGATGCTCTGGTTGGATTCACTGTGGGCCCAGCTCCCTGACACTTCCTCTCCTTCCCTGAACTTGACATCCTTCCCCAGGGCCTGGGATCTCCTGACAACACACCAAAGGGTGTGAGACGGAGCCTCACCAGCCAGCCTCGAGGGTGCCCACTTGCAGGTTTTGCAGGACGGACGTGTCTGTCTTTCTGGCCTCTGGGAACTGGTCATGCTCTTCAGCATCCTTGATGCAAAGCCGTCATGTGCGGTCTTCCTCAGTCACCGTCCAGCTCCCTCACGCACGTGTTGTTGTTAGGGGCTGTCCACTAGGGCTCACGCGCCCTGAGAGCCACAGACCTGGGCCTGGCCTGGCCTGACCGTCCTCACTGTCTCGCTGTGCGCGACCCCATTGTCACGGCCCCGGTGCCAACCCCTCATCTCATTGACGGTTTTCCTCTCTTTCTCTGGACCCTCCACTCTCCCCGCATGACGAGGAAACTGGCCCCTCGTATCAACACGCCCAAAGTACGTGAGACCGAGGTCACCACGTTTGTGTCTAAGGAACACCTTGGGCCCTGGCCTCTTCACGGCTCGAGTCAGGCCAGGGTGACGTAAAGTACATTTTCAAGAAGAGGAGTCAGGATGGACTGTTGATAAGCGCTGCAACTCAGATGTCTGTGGACAAACCCAGCCCCCCAGCCCCCCAGCCCCGGCTTACTGTCCCCTTCAGAGGACACAATTGGAAAGGGGGTTAGTGGTCCCCAGGGGGTGGGTTACAGAAGGAGCAGCAGGGTGTGGCCATAAAGGGCGTGAAGATGACCTCTGCGGGCTGTCACAGGAGCCTACACCCGCAGGAGGCACGCACCATCGCAGCTCTGCCCCGGGCCCTGCTCGTCTGTAAGATGTAACACTGGTAGCAGGCGTTTGACTAGGACACGAGGCCCTTCTCATTTTCCGCCCTTGAAATTCTTTATGAATCTGTAATTATTTCAAATTTGAGATTCAGTTTCTCCCTTGGTACAATTTTGGAAACTTCCTATGAATGTGTAATGATTTCAGAATCAAAATTAAAGGAATCAGCACGCTTTTCAAAGAAAGGACATATACAGTTGCTGCCTTCAGAGAGCATGAGAACGTGGAAAATACACACAGATCTTGTTATCTTGGGAGACGGGCAGCCGGAATGTTCCCTCGACATGAAGATGAAGAAACACGGCCTTTGGACATGTTATCAGGACAGGCCAGTCCCTGGGGAAGGGCCTCGGGAGTCAGGGGACCAGTCCCTGGGGAAGGGCCTCGAGAGTCAGGGGGTCAGTCCCTGGGGAAGGGCCTCGGGAGTCAGGGGGTCAGTCCCTGGGGAAGGGCCTCGGGAGTCAGGGGACCAGTCCCTGGGGAAGGGCCTCGGGAGTCAGGGGACCAGT
>NW_006399876.1:1854611-1861536 GCF_000299155.1 Elephantulus edwardii | reverse complement strand
TATCAGAAAGACATTTACTTGTGCTTCATTGACTATGCAAAGACATTTGATGGTGTGGATTACACAAAAGTATGAATAATACTTTGAAGTACAGGAATTTTAGGACACTTCATTGTACTCATAAATAAACCAGTATAAACCAGTATAAAATAAAATTTTTAAAAACTGTGCTCATGTGATACCTATATATAGATCAAGAGATAGTCATTTGAACAGAACAAGGGGATTGTTGTTGTTGTTGTTGTTGTTATGTGCTGTCAAATCAGTTTTGACTCATAGTGACCCTATGCACTACAACTCTGAACCCTATCGTACCCTGAGCCATTCTCACTGTCTTCAACACACCTACCCCGATTACCCTGTTACTGTGTCATTCTATCTCTACCTGGGTCTTCCTCTTTTGTGCTGTCCCTCCACATTTTTAAGCATGATGTCCTTCTCCAAGGACTGGTCCCTCCTGGCAACATGCCTCCAAGGAACAACTTGGCTTTATTTTATCCAGGACAAACTTGTTTGTTTTCTTGGCAGTCCATGGTTCAGTACTCTTCTCCAGTACCACAATCCAAAAGCAATGACTCTTCTTCTGTCATTCTTAGTCATTGTCCAGCTCTCCGATGAATAGCAAGTAATTGTGAAGACGATGGCCTGGATCAGGTGCACCTTAATGTCCAGACTGACACTGTTGCTTTTTAACACTGTAGAGATGTCCCTGAGAGCAGATTTTCCTAATGCAATTTGTCTTTTGATTTCCTCGTGCCAAGAGCAAGCTGAAATTGAGTTTGTTGAGCCAAACAAGCTGAAATTGTTAACAATCTCAATCTCTTCTCCATCTGTCATGGTGCTGCCAGTCAGCACAGTGGTGAGAATCTTTGTCTTCTTTTTTATTTTTTTCTCTCTCCTTTTAAAAATTTTTTATTGATATTTTAACAAAAGTTTACAGAAAATTTGGATTGTTGCACACATTTTCCTCCCTATTCCCACACCCAGTTTGCTTTTCTTTTTAACAAGATTCTTTCATTGTTGCACAATTTCCTCCCTCCCCCCACCTTCCAGTCCACTTTGCTATGCACTTCTTATTCTGGACTGTTGTCATAAAAATAATACCTAATCATATATTTCTTTTAGACATTTCTTTCCCGTATCAATTTAAATACAGTGTTCATAATTTATTAAAGGGCCCCTTTAACACTCTTCTGATGGACGGGACAGTTGTCACCCAGCCTCCCTCATATAGCGCGTGCTGCCCCCTGGCGGGCACCTGTGTAACTTCAGGGTCCTGACCATGTCACCCCCATCACGCCACCAAGGTCCAGGAGGGACACGAGTGTCCCACAAAGCCACACCACAACTCACACTACCTCAGAGCAGCCCTGGCCCTGAGTCTGCCTTCCCTTACTAAAAACATCTGGCTTGAACCAGAAATTCACCGCTGAAAAGAAGTCGGTCATGAAAGGGTTAGCTGGCCTCTTGCAGCTGCGAGGACAGGCGGTCCTGCCTGACTTGTGTCATTTAATCTCCAAGTGTTTTCATTTCTCAGAAGATCTGAAATTGCAGAGGTCTGCGGGATTTAGGGGAGGAATGTGAAGGCCAATTTGGGCTGATTACACGATGTCTCTGGCCCCCTGACGGCTCCCAGAGCCAGCTCTGCAGGCCCTGGCCCCGGGCGGGGCTGACAGATGTTTACCTGATGTCCTGGCCTGAGTCTGGTTTGCGTTGGGAAATCAGACTGTTTACAGGACACTCCTCTCCCCTGGCCCCTCAATCCCAGTGATGCTCTGCAGGACCCCTCGGCTCCCCGTGGGACATCACGCCACTCGGGCCTCCCGGCCTTGGGCCTTGTCCTGGGACCCATCACCTCAGGGCTGACCACTGGGGACAGGGGTCCGGGGACCCTGGGCTGGTGGTGGGACACGTGGGCAGTTGGCCCAGACTCCCATGCAGGACAGGCAGCCCCTCTAGACCTGAAGGTGAATGTAAGTGACCTCTCCAAGCGGCTCACAGGAGAGGGACTGGGCAGATGGGCAAAGAAATGTGCAAGGGAACCTTACAGATGGCCAGGCCTGCTGGTCCCAGAGAGACTGGTGGGACCCCAAGAGCCCAGCCCCGAACCACCCTCAAACCAGGAACAAAACTCATCCCCATGTCTCCACTTCCTGCTCCACAACAGGCAGGCCTGGGAGGGGACTCCCAGCACCAGGGAGCACTTGGCGCTGACCCTTTTTGATCCAAAGGGCAGCACCTGCCCAGGCAGAGTGCCCTGAGGGCAGGTGGGGTAGGAGGAAGGATGAGTGGAAGTGAGACTCACAGAGAGGGAGAGGGAAGTGAGGTTACATTAACTTGAAACCAAAAACGTGTCGGTGGTGGAACTGAAACCACTTGGTTTCCAGATCAGTGAACTTTCACTCAAATCACAAAAAAGAACAATTGTTTTACAAAGTGTGTCTCCCTGGGTTGCTGAGGGTCTTTCTAGGTCCTTTCTTCTCTCCCCTCCTCACCCTCCCTCCTCTCTCTCTCCATCTCTCTGACTCCCTCTCCCTTCCTCTCTCTTTCTCTCTGACTCTCCCTCCATCCCTCTCTGTCTCTGACTCCCTCTCTCTGTCTCTCTCTCCCCCTCCTCTCTCTCTCTCTCCATCTCTCTGACTCCCTCTCTCTTTCTCTCTTTGACTCTCCCTCCCTCTCTCCCTCTGACTCCCTCTCTCTCTCCCTCCCTCCCACTCTCTCTCTCTCTCTCTCTCTCTCTCTCTCTCTCTCTCGATCTCCCCCTCCCCTCCCCTCCTCTGTCAGGCATGTTCTGCAGCCTCCACCCAGACCTGTCTGAGATGCCCCATCACCTTGAGCAAACACCCCCTTGCACCCCTGCCCTGGCCATCACCCCTGGACTCTGCTCTTGTCTGTCCTTGTTATCACATCTAAGGGGGGGGGATGAAAATGTTTGCTCTCCTATGTCAGGTACCTCTCATGTTTCTGGGGGTGCGTCTGTGTGTGATAGGGGTCAAAGCCCCCTCCCTTTCTGGATAGGGACACTTCAGTGTCTTTCATTCTGTAAGGACAAATTTTTTGATGCCACACAAGTCACCATCCTCACAGGAGACCACTGTCCCTCAGGCCTGGATGTGTCTGGTCACTACTGTGTGTTCTTTTGGAGTCGTCTGTGCATTCTATGATGGACGTCCACTCCAGGCAGGACTTGGGTCCCCAGCCAGTGCCTGCAGTGAGGATGGAGTCCATGTCACAGAGCGAGGGAGGTGACAGTGAGAAAAGGCTGTGTTCAGAGAGTAAACTCAGTGGCACCCTCTGGTCATGGCAGGCCAGGCCTCTCTCTGTGGTGCTGGACAGACGGGAGAGGAAGGTGGGACACAACTCTAGATCACAAAGCCACCAGGCTCGCTGGTCTGGCAGAGTGGAGAACACCATGGGACTGTGGACCTCAGTCACCCTAAAACCACTCCAGTCAAACAAAGACTAGACAGGCCAAGGCAACCAGGGCACTAGGGAGACACCCACTCCTTAGAGCACCAAAAAGGAGGGCAGCACCTGCCCAGAGAGAGCTCAGAGGGCAGGAAGGGGCAGGATCGGAGGCAGAATGGAGACAAGAGTCACAGGGAGGAGCTGGGATGAGTACTGCTACATTACCGTCATAGAACAAAAGGTGAACGATTCCGTGACACCAGCGGCTCCATAAACTGTCCCTCAAAGAGCAGCTTCAGGAGAGTGGGAGCGATCTCTCCATCTGACACACGCACAGGGAGACGTCCTGCGTTCACTGAGCACCGGGGCACCGTGTGGCTGTCCTGGGCCTCTGCTGACAAGGAGGTGTCACAAAGACACACTGAGGTCACAGCTCCGAGAACCTGGTGCCCCCATCCAAGATGGAGAGCTTAAGCATGGGGGGGATGTCGGTGAGCGGGGGACACCCAGCCCTGAAGAGGCTCCTGTGCCTGCCCCAGCCAGCACTGACCAGGTCAGGACCTGAAGATCTTCACCTGGCAGGCCTGCCAAGGGGCGAGGGCAGCTCACAGCATACAACCACATCCCACACACAACCACACATCCCCTCACACAGTCCACGCACCACATGTACCTCCACACACCCCACACCCCTCACACAAACCACACAGCCACCTACACCCCACAACCCCCGCCTCCTCACACAGCCCACGCACCACACATCCCCTCACACAGCCCACGCACCACATGTACCCCCACACAACCCACACCCCTCACACTAACCACACAGCCACATACACCCCCACCCCGTCACATAACCACATCCCCATACACAGCCACACACTGAACATAACCACAGCCCACACTTAACCTCCCCCACATAACCACATCCCACATATAACCACACACCCCACACATAACCATACCCCCCACAATCCACACAACCTCCCCCAACCACCACATAACCACATACCCTACACATATAATCACACCCCCCAACCCACATAACCACATACACCCCACATAACCACTCCACCAACCGACAGATCCACACACCTCACACGTACACCCCCACACAATAGTCACACACACAACCACATACATATCTTATCAAACACACACAACCATACACCCCACACAGAACCACACACACACAACCAAACACCACACATATTACTAAACACATACACGTGTACATAAGCACATACCCATCCACCCTCACACAGAATCACATGTTGTTATGTGCCGTCAGGTCGAATACGACCTGTAGCAGCCCTGTGAACAGCAGATCTGAACCCTGTCCTGTCCTCCGCCATCCCCACACCTCCTGACACACGGGAGCCCACTGCAGCAGTCACCGTGTCAAGCCACCTGGTCGAGGGTCTTCCTCTCTTTTACCCACCCTCGGCCTTCCCAAGCATCATGTCCCTCTCCAAGGAATAGGCTCTCTGAACGACATCCCAAAGTATGCAAGATGACGCTTTGTCAACCGACGGGCACTCCGGCTGTATCCTCCCCAAACAGAGCTGCTTGTCCTGATGTCCACGGCTTCCCGGCGTTCCTCTCTAACACGAGCCCTCAGCGGCATCAGTTCGGTCATCCTTAGTCATTGTCCAGCTCTCAGACACCTAACAAGTGATTGAAACGCCTGAATCAGGGACACCTCAGGCATCAAACTAACACCATTGCTCCTCAGCTGTGTTGAGAGGCTCCTGACTGCACTTCCCATGCACACACACACAACCACACAAGCACATACACAGACACACACACAGTCCTCGTCCTGGCCTCGGCCTCGTGGCTTTCTCGTGTGTATCTCTCTTGTAGCAGTTCTTGCTCTCAGTCTGACTGTCTGTGTCCCTTCGGTTCTCCCCATCCTGCTTCCGTGCCCCCAGATTCTCTCTGTGCATTTCTCACACCTCAGTGTCTCTGATGCTTTCATCTTTCTGCTTGTGTGTGTGTGTGTGTGTGTGTGTGTCTGGGTGGAGGTGTGTGTCTAGTTGTGTGTGTGTTTCTTTCCCTGGTTCCATGGGGTGGGGGGTTGGGGTGTGTGTGTATCTAGTTGTGTGTGAGTCTTTCCCTGGTTCTGTGTGTGTGTGGTTAGAGAGGTGTGTGTGTGTGGTTGGAAATGTGTGTGTGTCTAGTCCTGTTTTTGTTTCTTTCCCTGGTTCCGTGTGTGTGTGTGTGTGTGTGTGTGGTTGGAGGTGTGTGTGTCTAGTTGTGTGTGAGTCTTTCCCTGGTTCTGTGTGTGTGTGTGTGTGTGTGGTTAGAGAGGTGTGTGTGTGTGGTTGGAAATGTGTGTGTGTCTAGTCCTGTTTTTGTTTCTTTCCCTGGTTCTAAGTCTGTGTGTTTGTGTGCGTGGTTGGAGCTGTGTGTGTCTAGTTGTGTGTGTGTGTGTGTGTCTCACTTTGATTGCCACTCACTGGCTCTCCCTCTCTGGCTGTTACTCTGTGTCTCCCTGACTCGCTCCCTCCCTCCCCCTCAATCCTCCAAACCACTGTCCTCCCTACGCTGCCCTCTCTCTCCCAGGACTCCCCCAAGACACCTCAGTGCCCTGCACATACCAACAGACTGAAGTGGGGTGATCCAAACGCCCAGAAGTGTCCATGCTGAGCACATTGTGTGCCCTCCAATCAGTGCAACCTTTGGCATTCTTTCTGGCACTTCCTCATAGGGGCTGGTGCCCTCCCCCAGAGACACTCAGAAGCAGCTGGAACTTTCTGCGCCTCCCCCACCCCTAGGCCCTTCTGCCCCTGCAGCCACCTATCCCAGTGTCAGCTCTTGTGCTTGGGCTGGAGCCTGGATCACCTCGGTCCGTCCTCCCCACGTTCTTCATTGAGTAACTGAGCTGAGCAGCTGCAGCTCTCCTGAAACTGCAGGTCCTCGCTGGCCACCCCAACCCTGCTGTCTGCTGCCCTCATGTCAGTGCTAATCACTCCTGGGAATCCTGGCTGGGCCTGAGGCCACCTTCCCAACAGTGCGTGGTGATGGGCCAGCTGGCATTGCTCCCCTAGTGACCAAGGACCTTCCGTCTGTCCGCCCATCCATCCGTCCATCCATCCATGCAGCTCCAGCCCAGGCCTGAGGGTCGAAGCTCCTTTTAACTAATCCTTTCCAGCTCGGTGGCACACTCCCTGCCCAGCTGAGACCCCAGCCTTGTTGGAAGCACCCAGCAAGAGGACGGGGGCCTTTGCCCTGCTGGGGCTGCCACATCGCAGACAGACATCTCCACGCAGACGGAGAGCCATGCTGCAGCCCATCGCTGGAGTCACGGAGCCTGTCCATTTCACTGAGACGGTTCTCCCGAGAACCCTGTGGTCCTGGACATCACCTCCTGACTGTCTCACTAGAAACACTGATAAACCAGAGTGTCTCAAAAGGAAATGCAGGAACCCAGACAGTGTGTACAGTAAAGGCCTAGAGGGAAGGATGTTGAGAGGGAAGGAGAGAGGAATGCTGGGAGAGAGGGAGGGAGGGA
>NW_006399876.1:1853342-1854511 GCF_000299155.1 Elephantulus edwardii | reverse complement strand
AGTCCCTGGGGAAGGGCCTCGGGAGTCAGGGGACCAGTCCCTGGGGAAGGGCCTCGGGAGTCAGGGGACCAGTTCCTGGGGCAGGGCCTCGGGAGAGTGGGCCCAGGGGAAAGAGCAGGACTCTGGGAGCTGGATTAACACCGAGCTCAGGCGAGGCTGTGAGGGCCCGGGAGGGGCTGTGAGTGACAGCAGAAGCTTTTGCATCTGGATAGATAGTTCTGTTTCACTTGCTGAAAACAACCACATCACATTATGGAGAAATGAAAAAGGCTCCCGACAAAAGAAGCCATCAGTTTTCCACAGGGAGAAACGTCTGTCTGTGAGGGTGGTGAGGCCCCCAGAGGCGGAAGGACCCACAGCACCCAGGCTGGCCATGTGGAGGGGACTTTGTGGGACACCACTCATGGGCTGAAACACTGTTGTCAGTTGTGTTCCTGAAATCGGGATGCCCCAGAGCCAGGGTCAGCCCCTGGCTGTCAGCCCCCCAGAATTCCTCAGTGCCCCAGAGGGCAGAGCTGGCCCTGGCACCTGCTAGGCGCCGCCTGGCTTGACTCGCCGTGCACGACCCCAGCCCTGTGAATAAGAGATCTGAAGCCCCACCGCCCCGTCCTGCACCGTCCTCCCTGTCTGACCTGCCCAAGCCCGCCGCTACAGTCACTGTGAGTCCGTCTCAGTGAGGGTCTTCCTCTGCTTCTCTGAGGCTCCCCCCGCCCACCATGATGTCCTCTAAGAGCTGGCCTCTCCTGACAGTGAACCCAGAGTGTGTGAGACGAGTTTCACCGTCCTTGCTCCTGGGAGCACCCTCGCTGCGTCCCTCCCCTGACACACGTGTTTGTTCTTCGGGCACGCCATGGCACACTCCCCCCTCTTCACCAACACCCCAGATCGATTCGCCTCGGACCTTCCTTGTTCCCTGTCTAACTTCCAGACGCACAGGAGTCAGTTGCCGACACCACGGCTCGGTCTTCGGCCTGGGAGTAAGGCACAGCTCATCACAGCCCCACAGGGGCAGGGGGTGGCCAGCATCCGAAGACATAAGCCCCCTCCTGGGCCTAAGGTGGGCAGACAAAGTGACAGCTGACCTTAACACTCTTCTTTTTTTCCCCTATAATTATATTTTATTAATTTTCATAAACATTTACAGAGATTTTGGGTTTCCATTCATTCAC
>NW_006399876.1:1834296-1848992 GCF_000299155.1 Elephantulus edwardii | reverse complement strand
GAGGGAGGGACCCTGAGAGGGAGGGAGGGATGTGGAGAGGGAGGGAGGGATGTGGAGAGGGAGGGAGGGACATTGGGAGGGAAGAAGAGCTGCTGGGAAGGAGGGAAGCGGATGCAGAGGTTGGAGCGCAGCAGGTCCCAGGGCCTGGACGGAGGAGGGTCCTCCATGAGTGCTTAGTGGGGACGCAGACACATCATGGTGGCCTTGGTGAAGATGGCACAGCTCCGAGCATGTCGGTTTGATGACATCCAACAAGCACCTTGGGAAGGATCCCTGGTGGAGCCAAGGACTAAGTGGTGAGCAACTGAAACGTTCACTCATGGAAAGGTTTTGGCATCTCCCTCCATGAAGATGCAGCCTTGGATGCAGACAGGCACTGCTCTGTCAGGCAGGGTGGCTGTGAACCAGCAAGGCCCTCTCAGGGCAGGTCCATCCAGGGGCGTGGCTCTGCTGTGATCTGCAGGTTTTCCAGGCTGCGTTTCTGGAGTTAGACCCTCAGCCCTTTCTCCTTGTGCTGGTCTTACCGTGGGAGCATTGCTGAAACCTGTCCCCCATGGGTAACCCTGCTGGTGTTGGACAAACCTGAAGCATAGCTTCCAGCAGCTCAGCAGACAGCTCCATCACCGATGGACAGTGGGCCCAGAGCCATGCTTGCAGCTGCGGGGCCCCAGTTTTTCAGGGCTGCAGTAGCCGCTGACCCACTTACCAGAGACTAAGCAGGGAGGTGGATGGTGCAAGGATGTCCACATCGAGTTCCCTCCCTGCACCTCTAGCCCCGGGACTGTGGAGTGAGCTGGCCTAGAGAAGCATGAGACCACCCGTCTCCATGGTCACAGGCAGGCCATGCCGGCCACCTGGTCCCACCTGGTTCTCCAGAGGCTTAGAGTTCAAGTGCAGCTGCGAGGGTAAGGGCCGAAGGGTGGGCAGAAGGGGCAGCTGAGAACACAGAGCCAGCAGGCCACATTTAAAGATGTGGGGTTTTGGGTGCGGGTCACTGGATCACATGGTCCTGTCTGGGGAACTGGTCACAATGCATAGGTGCCCTGGGCTACACCTAAGGGAGTAGGGGCACAGGTCTCAGGGGATCGGGTCATAGAGTATGGACCCCGAGTGCCATGTTTGTGGAGCTGAGGGGTTCACTGCATTCCAGGCTGCACGAAATGAGGTGGGGAACCCCAGAAATGGAGCTGGTGACTCGCTTCCTAGCTCCCACAGCCTTGAAAGGGGCATGTGCCCTGAGCGCACTCCCTACCTGAACTATCCCGTATCATGACTATCCATCCCCAGGGCCAGAATGGAAGCCCACATTTACATGCCGAGATAAGCAGGGAGCCCTCTAGAACCTTCTCTGCAGGCAGGCTGAACCCCCAACCCCCCAGCAGCGCCACTCTCCTTTTGCTGTGCAACATTGCCACCTGTTGGCCACTCTGCACAGTTGCAGCTACTCCTCCAGGCTGCTTTGTCTGAAGAGGGCTTGGGGCCCTGAGACCTGGTCTGGTGGGTGGCGAGTCCTGCTGCGAACCCAAAGGCAAGCAGCTAACCTCCAACAGCTGCTCTGTGGGGGAAGACGGGCTCGGTCAGACACTTACAGCCTCTGAAAGCCTGGTAGGGTCAGCAGCGGCCAGTCCTAACACATTATAATGTGGTTTTTGTCACTGAGTCATATATGGACCTCTACATGTACTTGCTATGTGTCAGAGAGCTGGACAATGACCAGGGAGGACAGAAGGTGAACTGATGCTTTTGAACTTTGGTGTTGGAGAAGAGTGCTGAGGGTACCATGGACTGCTAAGAAAACAAACAGATTCATCCTGGAGAGGGTTAAAAGGGGCTGCTCCTTGGAGGCAAGGATTCTGAGGCTTCGTCTGACATACTTTTGTTATGTTGTAAGGAGGGACTTGTCCTTGGAGAAGGACATCATGCTTGGGAGGGTGGAGGGCAGGCGCAGGAGGGGAAGGCCCTCTGGGAGGTGGATTGATTCGGTGACTGCGGTAATCGGGATGAGTGTGTCGGAGACAGTGAGATTGGCACAGGACAGAGCAGAGTTTAGAGCTGTTGTACATAGGGTCGCTATGAGTTGCAAGTGACTCGACGGCACATAACAACAACAACATGTAAATCCGGAGTAAAGAGCTCAGACTTCTGCATCTAGTCTTTATAAACGCATACGTGCGGGTGAAGGGAAGGGTGGATCAATCAGGGACCGACCGGCACTGTGTCACTAGGGATCAGAGGAGTGTGAGGGGCTCGCAGGCATCCAGGGTGAACACTGCTGTGGTGTCCCACTGAGTTGGAACTATCACAGCTGACCCTCCAGCCGGCTGTCAGGGGCCGTAATTCACATGGGAGGAGATTGCCCGTCTTTTTCCCACAGAGCAGTCGGCAGATTTGAACCACACACCTCAGGGCTGGCAGTGCAGTTTTACCAGCAAGCAACTGGTAAACACTAGTGTATGAACAACCTGCAATGTCAGCAGCCACGGACATAAAGTGCAAACTGCTCTACAGACAGACAGTCAAGATGGACAGTGAGAAGGATCGTGCCATGGCCTTTACGCCATGACATAGGGCTGCAGAGGACATGTCTACATCAGCGGAAGTTCACGCTGTAGATACCCCCCTGGAGAGAGCAGAGCCATCACAAGGCGAGGCTGAGCGACTCTCAGCCATAGCCAAGCGCCCTGGGCCAGTGCATTCCTGCCATGGGGCCTTGGGGCACAGCCTCAGAAGACAGGAAGCTTACCTGACACAGCGTGCACAGGACAAGGCTCAACGTGGATCACAGGGACTGCGGCCTGCAGCCGAGAAGCCCTCTCAGGAGCGGCTGCCAGTCTCCTCCTGGGCAGAAGAAAGAAGAGAGAAGTACAGATGTGCCGGATCCTCAGGCCTCAGGCTCCTGGACCACGTGAACCTCACCCCCGTGCCTGGAGCCCTGAAGAACTGGGTGCTGCCCAGCACCCGCTGCTGACCACTCTAAGGGGCACGGTGGGCAAACAAGGGGGGACAAAGTTAGCACAAAACCACCCAGGCTATGGGCACAGGTTTCACATCTCCTTTTATGCCTCCAAGAACTGGACAATGAGTAAGGACGACAGAGCAAGAAGCGGCATCCAGAGCGGAGGCACGGGGGAAGAGCGTGAGCATCCAAGTGTTGAACTGCCAGGAAGGCGGGCAAGTCCGGCCTGCAGAGCGTGAAACCAGGTTGCTGCTTGGAGGCAAGGACTGTTTTCCTTTCATTTAGTGTTGGTTTGCATACAAAATTCACATACATTGTGCTTAATCCATGTGCACTGTGACTCACCCATTCCTTGAATCACCATTGATCTATGCCCATTATGACCCCATCTTTGCAGGTTCCCCCTGGATCTTCCCTAATTTCTTCACCCCCTCCTTCCACCCACCAAACTCTGCAATCTCATGATATCCCCCCTCCCCACGCTCAGCTCCTGCCCCCTCCCCTTCCCCCTTCAGACTTCTATCCACATCTAACTTGTTATCCTTCTGTGGTTTTTTTTACAGTTTTCATTTAATAAAGTTTATATTTTTTTATCATAAGTAGTTCTTTTTATTTTTTTTTATTAATTTCAGTGAACATCTACAGAGATTTTGGAATTCCATTCATTCAGTGTTGCACTTTCTCCCCGCCCCTCCCCCACCCCAGTTCACTCCTCTCCTTGAAAAGCAAAAGAAAAACTCCTTCATTGGTACACAATCCCCCCCGCACACCCCCACCCACAGTATACTCTGCAACCCTCATTCCGGATTCTTATGATAATCATAATGCCCTAAAATATATTACCTTTAGACTATTTTCTCCCTCATCGGCCACAATGCAGTAAATATCCTTCTGTTTTTACAGTAATGGCCTTGGGCAGTATTTGTCCTGATGGGACTGAGTTAGCTGACACAGCACAATGCTATCTGACCTCTCCCATGTTATAGAGTATTTTAGGGAATTATTGCTTCTAAGTCCTGCATAATATTCCATTGTGTGAATGAACCACACTTTCTCAGTCCATTTTCCTGTTGACTTGTTGTTGTTGTTGTTGTTGTTGATTGCCTTTGAGTAGAACACGACTCATAGCGACCCTGTGAACAAAAGGCTTGAAGCCCCTCTACAACCAATGACATTGATCAAAGTTCCTCAAGTTTCTGGAGGCATGCTGTTTACTAGGGCCCCTCTAATCTGGAACAACCCACTCCAGTGTCCAGGTAAGAGCCAGCAGTTGTTGTCATGTGCCATCAAGTCACGGGCTCACAGCGACCCCGTGTACGACAGGTCTGAGCCGGCTCTATCTTGAGTCAACCTCTCCTACACACCCACCACCTTTCTACCTCAGTCACTGGGTCAATCCATCTCATCCACGGTCTCCCTCTCCAAGGACTGGTCTTTTCCTGCAACATGGCCAAAGTTTGTCAGAGGAAGCTTCAAGATCCTTGCCTTCGAGGAGCAGCCTGGTTTCAGCCTCTCCAGGATGAACCTATTCATTCTCCTACCAGACCATGATCCACTTCTCCAGCACAACTCAAAGGCATAAATTCTTCTGTTCTCCTTAGTCATTGTCCAGTTTTCTGATGCATGACAAGTAATTGCAAAGACCATGGTCTGGATCAGGTGCACCTTAGTCTCCAGATGGACATAGTTGCTCTTCAGCACTCTAGAGAGGTCCCTGACAGAAGATTTTCTCAATGCAATTCATCTTTTAATTTTCTGGCTGTTGGTACTAAGACTGTTGATTGTGGAACCAAGCAAACTGAAGCTGTTAACAATTTCAGTCTTCTCTCTGTCTATCATGATGCTGCCAATCAGCTCAGTGGTGAGAATCTGTTTTCTTGATGTTGAGCTTTAATCCATATTGAAGGCTGCAGTCCTTGACCTTCTGCAGCAAGCACCTCAGGTCCTCCTCAGTTTCGGCAAGCAGGGTTGTGCCATCTGCATACAGGGACCCAGCACGAGGGAGACATTCCCTCCTTAGAATAACCAGGTATCTGTTGGTTGATGCCATCAGCCAGCTCCTCTTCCAGTGACCCGCAGACCAGAGAGGGGATCCCTGCCCAGCCCTGCATGTCCTCACAGTCTCTGTGGTGCTAAAGCTCCTGCTGTACCCATTGTGTCAACCTGTCTCCTGAGGGGCTTCCTCTGTTTCGCGGACCCTCTCACAAGCTCACTGTTTTGTCCATGCACCTGTCCCTCCTGACATGTGAGATGGGGTCTCGTGGTCCGTGTGTAAGGAGCACTCTGGTTGCGTGTCTTTCAGGACAGGTCTGTTCTTCTTAGCATGTCCTCAAGGCTCCCTGGCAATCATGCGAGGCATAAAGTCTTTTCCAATCTCCCTTCTTCATTTTACATGCATAGGAGAAAACTGAAAAGCCATGGCGCAAGGCAGGTGCACCTTAGTCTTCAAAGTGAAGTCCTTACAGCTTAGCCCTTTAAAGAGGTTGTTGGCAACATCTCCCCCGTGCGTTGATTTCTAGACTGCTGCTTCCATGGGGTTAACTGTGGGTCCTTGACAACTTCAGCATTTTCTGCCATGATGTTTATTGATCTAGCTGAGAGCATGTTCATTTTCTTTATATTGAGGTGCAATCCACACTGAAGACTTTGATCTTCTTCACTAGAACTTCTAGCATCCTTTTTCTCGAGTAAGATCACACACATTCTCGGGAGGCCCCACACAGCCCTGGGGTCCTCTGTCACTTTCCTGAGAATCTCATACACATCACCAGGGGTTCCCCACTGATGTTCAAGGGTCCCTTCCCACATGTCTTCCTCATTTACAACCCCCACTACGTAGGACATCCCCCTCACATCCCAGGAGTCTCCTTCATATCCCAGGGGTTCCCCTCATATCCCAAGGGTCCCCTAATATCCAAGGGGTCCCCCTCACATCCCAGAGGTCCACACATATATCCAGGACTCTTCACTCACATCCCAGAGGTCCTCTTCCCATCCCAGGGGTCCTCCTTACATCTCAGGGGTCCACACACACATCCAGGATTCACCCCTCACTTCCCAGGGGTCCCCCTCACATCCCATGAGTGTCTCTCACATCTCAGTGAGGGGTTCCTCTCACATCTTTAAGAGTCGTGGATATATGTGTGAGGACCCCTAGGATGTGAGTGGGGAGTGATGGATGTGAGGGGGCCCCTGAAATGTGTTTGTGTTCCTGAAATTTAAAGGGGGACCCCTGGGGTGTGAGTGGGTTCACATATATATCACAAACTTTGTTATTTATGTCTCTTTAAATGTTTTATGTGGATTTTTTTTCAGTCCTTAATTGTCTAACTGAACAATTCAGTAGCATTAACTGCAACCATCACCACTATCTACATTTAAATGGCTTCAGAAACTGGGGCCTCTGACGCAGTAACTCACCATTGCCCCCTGCTGGATTTGGGCAGCTAATATTTAGTTGATTGGTTTTGTATCGTTCACACAGCTAATTTCTGCTTGAGTACGAGTGTGTTTATAAGAACATCGGCACATAAGATTCACCTCACCCTCTCCATTTGCATTTTTGACTGGCTCTTATCGAAAGAGTGTATTAAATGTGAATGAAGAATAGTGTGAAATACAAAGCACATAAGCTTTGAAAGTAAACCAATTAGAAAATAATGTAACATAGAATGTATATGACTATTGTATGAAACAATGTAAATGAAAGATTGTCCAAAACTCACTGTCTATGAATGAAACACAATGTAATTATTATGTGAAAACCAATACAAATATTTATAAAAACAAAAAATATAGAGTGTGTTAGAAGTGTCTTAGTTTCTTCATATTGCTGTTACAGAAATAACACAAGCAGATGTCTTTAACAAGTAGCAATTTATTTTCTCACCCTTTGTCGTTGTTGGGTGTCATCGAGTCGACTAGGACTTACAGCGACCGCATGAACAACAGATCTGAACCCTCCTATCCTGCGCCGTCTCATCAGCTCGGATCTTCTTGAGACCGTTCACTGTGTCAGTCCATCTTGTTGAGAGTCTCCCCCTCTTTCACTGACCCTCCACTTTTCTCCAGGACAAGTTTGTTTGCTCTTTTGGCAGTTCAGGGTATATCCACAACTCAAAGGCACCAATTCTTCTTCTGTCATCCTTAGTCATTGTCCAGCTCTCTGAAGCACAGTAGGTAATAGAAAAGACCCGGACCTACTTGTTATGCACCAGAGAGTTGGAAAATTACTAAGGAGGAGAGAAGGAGAATTGATGCCTTTGAGCTGTGGTGCTGAAGAAGAGTATTGAATGTACCCTGGACTGCCAAGAAAACAAACAGATTCATCCTGGAGAGGATTAAACCAGGCTGCTCCTTAGAGGCAAGGATTCTGAGGCTTCATCTGACATATTTCCAACATGTTGTGAGGAGGGAGAGGTCCTTGGAGAGGGACATCATGCTTGGGAGGGTTGAGGAACGGTGCAAGAGGGGAAGACCCTCTATGAGGTGGATTGATTCAGTGACTGGGGTAATTGGGATGGGTGTATCAGAGACGGTGTGACTGGCACAGGACAGAGCAGAATTTAGGGCTGTTGTACTTAGTGTCACTATGAGTCACAAGCGACTCGACGGCACATAACAGCAACAACAATGACAACATGTACACAGGAGATGAATTGGCACTTCACCAAAGAGAGTATGTGGATGGCAAACTGAACCATGAAAAAATATTCAAAATCCCTAGCTATTAGAGAAATGTAAATCAAAACAATTATGAGACACTATCTCACCCCAGCACCAATAGCAAAGTTCAACAGGGCAACAAACAATAAATGTTGGTGAGATCGTGGAAAGATTGGAAATCTTATTCATTAATGGTGGAAATATAAAATGGAACACCAACTATGGAAGGTGGTCAGGCACTTTTCAGGAGTTTGGAAATAGAAAAACCATGTGATCCAGCAATTTACTGCTAGGAATATACTCTAAAAAAACCAGATCCACAATTGAAACAGATGTATGCACATCCATGTTTATTGCTGCATCATTCACAATAGCAAAGAGATAGAAACAACCCAAGTGTCCATCAACAAACAGATGGATAGAAAACATGTGGTACAACCACACAATAAGAATAGCATGCAACACTGAAAAATGAAAATGAAATAGTAAAGTATTACACAACATGCGGGAGGCTTGAACATTATGTTAACTGAAATGTCACAGTCACTAAAAGACAGATACTGCATAGCATCACTGTTGAAAAATACCAGAAATGGGAGCATTGGAGAGGGAATGGAGAAGGGGTGGATGGGGAATGATCACTGAATTGGAACAAATAAGGGAAAGAACTGTTTAAAAGGAATATATGGTCGAACATTATGTGTAATAGAACAGTTTGTAAGAAGGGGGAAGTTTGGGGTGTTAGAGAGTGAGGAAAGGGGAAATGTGCAATAATGAATAAATTGTTGTTGTTGTTGTTAAAAAAAGAAAAGACCCGGACCTGAATCAGATGCACCTTAGACTTTAAACTGACACCATTGCTCATAACCTCCTGAGAGAGAACCTTGATGGCAGGTTTACCCAATGCAATACGTATTTTACTTCTAAACTGCTGATGCCAAGGCTGCTGACTGTAGATCACAGCAAAATAAAATCATTGAAAACTTCAATCTTCTCTCCATCTAGAATGATGTGCCTATCGGCCCAATGTGCAGGGGGGAGGGGAGTTGTCTCTTTGATAGTGAGATATAACCCTTATTGAAGACTGTAGTCTTTTTGTTTCATGTTGTTGAACTTTTTTGTTTGTTTTTATCATTAGTATTTTTATTGGTTTGTTTCCTTTCATATACATTGTGTGTTACACAATCATCTATATACATTGTACTTTATATAATTAAATACTATGAATTTATGCCACCATCCCCTCTTCTCTTCAAGTCCTTGTGGAATCTTTCCTGTTCTCTCACCACCACCACTTCCGCCCACTAACCGCTGCTGTCCTACCAACGTCCCTCCTTCTCCTTCTTCTGCTCTGAATGCCTTCCTCTCTCCCTTCCCCTTTTGAACATTTAAACATGTCTTGCTCAAGTATCTCATTTTCACAATACTGGTCTCATGCAGTACTTGAGAAGGTTGTAGTCTTTGATCTTCTGAGGAGAGTGATTCAAATCCTCTTTGCTTTCAGCAAGCAAGGTTATGACATCTACATTAAACTGTTAATTGATGAGTCTTCCTCCAAATCTGATGCTACATTCTTGTCATAAGGTCTAGCTTCTCTAATGATTTGCTTGGCATACAGATTGAATAGATATTAAGAAAGGATATACTGGGGGAGCTCTGGTGGCCTAGTGGCAAGGAGCTGCAACTACAATCCCAGAGGTGCACGGTTCAAATCCACCAGAGATGCTGTGCCAGGGAAGGAGGGACAATCTCCTCCTGTACCAGTCAGACCTGATTTGACGGTACATGCACACAAAAATAATTAAAAAAAGGATATAGCACTGATGCACCCATGCTCTGTTCATACAACAGCTTTTTAATGTAAGGCTAGCTTTCACATGAACACAATATCCTTCTAGTATTCCCTGCTTTCACTATGTGTCCATCTGATGTCAGCAATGCTACTCGTGGTGAAACAGCCTGTTCTAAATCCAACTGAACTTCAAGCAGCGCTCTGTCAAGGTATCATTTCAGTCATTTCTGGATAATTTTCAGCAAAATTTTACTTGCATATGATATCAAGTACTCATGTGCAAGGCCAAAGTGAAGTTGAAGACAATAAAATCAAGTCCACGAGAACTGAGAGGAACTCTGGTGGCTTAATGGCAAGAAGCTGCGCTGTAATCTTGAAAGCACAGGTTTGAAAACACCAATTGCTCTGTGGGAGAAGGAAGGATGGGCAATCTCCCTCCATGCGATTTATTGCCTCTGAAAACCCTCTGGAGGGTCAGCTATGGGTCAGTTCTGACTCTACGGTGCACAACAACAAAAAACAAAGCACAACCTTGAGTCTCTCCCACTTGAATATAAAAACCACCATCAGAATAATTTGAGGCATTCAACACTAATGACTGAAGATCACACGAGCTGTGGGATGATATTGATAGGGTGATACTAACAAGCTCAGGATTACCCATATAGTGTAGCTGTAAAACCGACCTTATGTGCTTCCAGCCTGCAAAAGTGGTTGGACTGCTAATTAACATTTGCTTTGCCCTAAAATCCTGATTCAATTTCTCTATAGTCACGTAAAGTAAGCTGTGTGTTTACCAGGAGGGAAAATGCATTTTTCTTGGGTTAGCATTTACCTTTTTGAAACTGTTTTTCTCCGGCATATGTAAATTATATCACAAGTTGTCTGTTTACTAGTGACTGCAAATTGTTCTTTCTGAACGTAAAAACCCCATCGTTCTGAACTAGCAAGAGTAATATGTTAAGTTACTGACCACCTAACTCGAGTACGAAGCCAATCACCACTCTTAGAGAGGCAGTTTTCCAGAGGATTGTCTCCGCTCTCTCAGATCTGTGGTCAAGTGCTTTGTGTGCTGCAATCTGTCTATCTCATGGCAACTGACTGCGGAACATACTCCTTGGCTTCAGTAACAGAATCAAGAATATTATCGTCCATGGAAAAAGCAAAAGGTCCTCATAAACACAGGGAAGAAGCAAAGGCCCGAGACGGGTATCAGAAGAGACTCCGACTACTGTACTAGCAAGTCAAGACGCCAAGACAAAAGGGGACCGGTCAAGTAAAGAAGTCGAACAAAAGACTTCACTGGGCAGTGAAAGAAGACAGAACAATCAGAATGAAATGTGCAAAGAGCTCGAGTTAGGAAAGAAAGAAACTAAGAACTTATTCTGCATTTCTCAAGCTGAGATAACAGGAAAATTCACGTCTCAACTCGTAATACTGAAGGATTCTAGGGGCAAAATCTTGAAGGATGCAGAAAAGAAAATGGAGGGAATACACAGAGTTGCTGCACTAAAAAGTACTGGCTGACACAGGGTCATTTCAGGAAGTAACGTGGTAATGAAGGGAGAAGCTGCACTGAGGGCATTGGCAAAGAATCAGGCCCCAGGAGCTGGTGGAATCCCGATTAACATGTTCCGAGTGGCAGATGCAGCTCTGGACAGGCACTGGTCTATGCAAAGTTCTGGAGGACAGCTATGTGACTGAAAGGATCCATATTCGTTCCCATTCCCAAAAAAGGTCATCCAGCAGAATGTGGAAATTATTAAACAATATCCAGATGTTGCTGTGTACCGTGGAGTCAGAACTGAACCTCCCAGTGGGTTTTCAGAGGCAGTACTGGCCTTGGGGAAAGTCAGTCAATCCAGTCTCTCTCTTTCTCCTCCCCTCCCTTCCCCTCCCTTCCCCTCCCCTCCCCTCCCCTCCCCTCTCCTTCTCTGTCTCTTTGTCTCTCTGTCTCTCTCCTCTTCTGCTTCTTGGCTCCTTGGAGATCTCTGTGCATCTTGACAGCTACCCGGCTCCATCACACCTGCCTCAATTTTCAATCCCTTTCATCCATTCAAAGCCATTGACTCAGCAGTCATCTTCTTCATTGTTATAAGAAAGGCAGCGAACCACCCGCTCTTTCTCAGATTCCTTGGTGTTTATCTGCACAGATAGGCTGGCCTCCGTGGGTCCAGCATCTGGGAAGCCCGGATCTCCCCAGCTCCTGCTGCGAAGTGTCTAGAAGACTGTGCTCAGGACTCTTGGAGCTCTTTCTCCCTGTTTGCTTGCTGCCCCGAGTCAGCTGCTTCAAACCTGCCTGACAGCGCCAACTGCTGTGGAAGCTGCTTGAGGACCTTCTCAGTAAACTGCTGGGTCCAAAAGATCAGGGATGGGAGATGTGGGGTTGGGAGGAGGAGGAACAGCACAGTGTTCTCCAAGTGTAAAAATGATGGAGTGGTTTAACAGAACGAGCGAGCGTTGGGGACATTATCGGCCTCTATCTTTTTGAAGTTACCTTTGTACTCGTTTTTTGTGCTGTTAAGAATTATAAGCCTTTTTTTGTTAATTAGGTACTGATTTCTGTGCTGATGAGAATTTTGAGCCGTTTTGTTGTTAATTTGATACTGATTTTTGTGGGGCTCAGAATTCTAAATAAATCAACGTGGAATAGTTATACCGTTTTAGGTGAAAATATGATTGTTCTGTTGCCTTTGTTTGGAGATAGCGTACAGTTTAAGAAGAAATGTGTGAGAGTGCCAGGTTGACGGAAGAGTGCACTGTGATAGTTTTAGGTGAGCCAGGAGGGGTATAGCTCAGTCACTCGATCACACAGCCCTATAAAGTCAATTACAGCTCAAAGAGATGACCCTCCACTGGGTTTATGAGGCTGTAAATCTTTATGGGATGATATTATTCATCTTTTCTCTCATGGAGTAGCTCTCATGGTGTGTAGTCCAACACTAATATACACAAATTAAAGAAACGAAAGTGTAAAATCATTGTGGGAACCATAAAGATCGCTGAGTGAGACCTATACTAGCTCCCCAAAGGGGAACTGTCCCCATCAATAACACCCACAGTACAAAAGCAATTCCTATTAGGTCAGACATGGTCTCTCACATGCCTGCAACCTGCTTCCACTAATTCCAGCTTACTACTCTACTGGGTCTGACATCTGTTGCAATGACCACAGAGACGTCACAAAGCCATATTCAGGGTTATGGGATTTATTAGGGAAGCTAATAGGCTATAATTCAGGTTGGCAACAGGATACAATTTTTCAGTCCAGACAGCTTCTCAAGTGTGGTAACAGGCCCTGTGTCCTTCAGCTTCACGGCTCAGGTCAGTGTTACAAAGTTCCCTTAACCGCACCAGTTACGGTGTCTTTCCTCACTGCTCCAGTGAGCTCGGGGAAAGGCCTCCGGCTCTGGATCTGTGGAGCAGCAATCCTGCCAGCTCTCTCCCACACCGGCCTCGGGTTCTCTGCTGTCACCGTTGTGTAGATCTTGGTCTGGCTGAGGTAGGAATCTGGCCCTAAAGGACGCACATGCCTTTCTCTTCCTTGTTGGTGTTGAGATTACCAGTTTCTGTTGCAGAAACGGCTCCATTTAAAGCTAGAAGGATGGTGAGATTGGTCAATCTCCTTGTGGGTAGACTAACACATCCTATTTGTGTGGTCCTGACCATTAATGTGGCAAAGTAAAATTAAATGGTGAGGAAGGCCATTTTGAACTGTAAACCCTTTATGCCACAGAAGGGCATCCCTAAATAAAAAGAACTCAGCATAGAGAAGTGAAAGAAGAAACCGATAGCACACAGAGGATAATAGTGCATGAGAAAATGACAGTGATGCACATCTATAAATGATACAGTAAACAGAAATTATTTAAACACACTTCTTCAGAGACAATGGGTAGTAAAGGCTCAAAACCAGTATGACCTTTCACTATGATGCCCCTAAGAAACCCGCCTCATACACAGAGACCTAGTTGTTGTTGTTGTTGTTGTTGTTGTTAGGTGCCATCAAGTGAACTACAACTCCTCTCAACCCCACGAGCCACAGATCCGAACCTTTCCCCGCCCGGCCCCATCCTCGTTCTGTCCGATGGCGTTGAGCATATTGTCACAGTCATGGTGTCAATTTCTCTTCTTGAGGGGAGGCGTCTTCCTCTCCTTCTCTGGCGCTCCACCTTCCCCAATGTGATGTCATTTCCTCCTGAAACACGCTTCACACCTGAGAGGTGAAGATTCGCCATCCTCGCTGGAGAGGAGCACCCTGCCTGAGCTTCCTCCCAGGCGAAGGCGTTTGTTCCCTTGGCCGTCCACGGGGTAGTCTCTTCTCCGACACCACACCTCGGAGCTCCCGCTGCTTCTTCTGCCAGCCTTACTCACTGTCCACCTTTCAGATGCACAGGAAGCAACTGAGAAGAACGTGGCTTGGATCAGAATTTAGATCCAAGGCTCGAATAAAGACTGATATGTCTTCAGACTGACATCTCTGCCTTTTAATACTTTGGACAGATCTTCCCAGTGCAACATGTCTTTTGATTTCCTGACTGCTGTTACCATAGGTTTTGATTGTGGAACCAAAGAAAATTAAATAATTGACACCTTCCACCTTTTCTCCATCTGTCATGATGTTGTCTATTGGTCCAGTGGTGAGGATTTTTGTTTCCTCGATGTTGAGATGTCATCTATACTGAAAGCTGTCACTTTTGATCTTCTGCAGTGAGTGTTTCAAGCCTGTCCTCTTTACTTTCTGCAAACAAGGTCGTGTCACCTACATAATGCAAGTTGTTGGTGTGTCTTTCTCGAATCCTGATGCTACATTCTTCTTCACAGAGTCCAGCTTCTCAAATAATTTTCTCAGTATACAGATGGGTTAATATGGAGAAAGGATACAGCCCTGACACTTACCTTTCCTGATTTTAAACTAGGCAGTATTTCCTTTTGTTATTTGGACAATAATTTCTTGGTCTAGGTATAGGTTTCACATGAGCACAATTAAGTTTTCTGGTATTCCCATTCTTCTCAATGTTATACATGATTTGTTATGGCCCACCCAGGCAAAAGTCTGAATAATCAAAAACACACAAGTCAGTATCCTTCTGGTATTTTCTTCTTTCAACCAAGATCAGTCAGATGTCTGCAATAGTATCTGTAGTGCCACAGCCTCTTCTGAATTCAGCTTGAATTTTTAGAGTTTCCCGTTTTAGTCATTTTTAAAAACATATCCAAACAAATGACTGAAAAATAACCAACCTGAAACATTTTACTTGCATGTGATAATAACAATATTGT
>NW_006399876.1:1832175-1834136 GCF_000299155.1 Elephantulus edwardii | reverse complement strand
TGTAAGCACCATTGATTTTTGATCATAGACTAGTTTCTGAAATGATTCTGTGTCAACCAGTTGTTTTTGGTACAGTGAGTCTGTGTATTCTTTCTGTCTTCTTTTGATATTTCCCGCATCATTCAAGATTTTGAGCATCGAATCCTTCAGTATTAGAACTCAAGGCTTGAATTTGGTTTTCAGTTCTTTTAACCTGAGAAATGTCCATCAAGTATGTTCTTCTCTTTTGATTTTCTAACTCCAGATCTTTGATCGTCAGTCCTTAGTATTCAATGCATCAAATCTATTCTTGAGATGGCTTTTAAATTCAGATGAGATAAAATCATGGCTGTATTTTGGTTCTAGTGGACTTATTTTTCTTTTCTTCAGCTTCAATTTGAACTTGTACATGAGTAATTGATTATCTGTTTCACAGTCAGCCTCTGCCCTTGTTAAAAGATGTGTTACATTGAGAAAATCTGCTGTTAAGAACCTCTCCAAAGTCCTGAAGAGTGTGGATACCCATTTAAAGCCTATGATACGCCTGATCCAAGTCATGGCTTTTTCTGTTGCTCCCTATGCATCTGAAAGTTGAACAATGAATACTGACGATTTGCAGAAGAAAGCTGGGCAATGCATAAGGATGACAGCTGGAGAATGGATGCCTTAGGATCGTGGTACTGGAGGAGAGGATCAGGTTCCATGGACTGCCGAAAACAACAGGCAAGTCTGTCTCAGACAAAGTGCAACCAGGGTATTTCTGGTTGCACTTGGTAAAAGGTAAAGGTGGCAAAACTTTATCTCACATACTTTGGGCAGGTTGTCAGGAGGGACTAGGCCTAGGAAAAGATCATGCTGGGAAAGGTAGAGGTGAGAGAAAGAGAGGAAGACCCTTCACGAGATGGACTGACACAGTGATGCGACAGTGGGCTCCAGCGTATCAGAGACTGTGAGATGGGGCAGGACAGAGCAGGGTTCAGATCTGTTGTTCACTGGGTCGCTAAGAGTCATAGTCGAGTTACAGAACCCAACTACAACAACAACTGCTATTACTTTATTACTCAGGATGTGATCTTTTAGCGACTGTCATTCCTGCAGACATGTCCAGTATCAGTAAGCTTAAGCTTCCCCATCCTCACACCTAAGGTCATGAAGTGTGCTGATGGGCATCAAGTCCATCAAGGACCGAGGGCGAGGAGCCCTTCCAGAGAGACAGTTGCTCCAGATGAAGACCCAGGAAAGACTTTGTGAAGGAAATCTGCCTTCCTTTCCTCCTGTGGAAGACCCTGCTTCCACCAGCTAAGGAAATTCAAGGAAAAATAGGACTTTTGAGCTCATCCATGACTACCCCAACAACCCCATTCTAGAAATCTGTCATGTTCTTTCCCATTAGTTATCTTTCCTTATTTTAAGCAAGTGTTGTGGGGTTGTGCTTGTGAGTTACCGTTACATTGCTGTGGCCTCAAAACCAGCCTGGGAGTGACTCTCACCCCTCTAAGCTCAGGCAAAGGCTGTTATGGAAGGGTGCTGCATATCCTCTTTGTTCAAGCGGAAAATTCATGAAGTTGGGTTTGTCACCTTTTCTAGTCTCCAGAATAGTTAGAAGCAGTGGCATCCTAACTCACATTTGTTGATAGGTGCTGTCACATCAGCTCTGACTCACAATGATCCAACTCAGACAGAAAGACACTCTGCCTTCAGAGAGTGTGGATCGATGGAGGGGGAGGGAGAGAGAGAGAGAGAGAGAGCAAGAGTGAGAGAGAGAGTGAAAGAGAAATAGGGAGACAGAGACAGATAGATGATGGAAGGAAGGAAGGATAGATAGAATGAATGATAGAAGGATAGAAAGAGAAAGAGAGAGAGAGAGAAAGAGAGAGAGAGAGAGATATAAAACTTCCATCAAACTAAACCGGCTTCTATTTGGCCTCCCCTTGACTTCCCAAGGCTGTAAATCCTGTGGGAGGAGATTGCTTCTCTCTCCA
>NW_006399876.1:1830059-1831295 GCF_000299155.1 Elephantulus edwardii | reverse complement strand
GATGGGTGGAAGGATGGATGGATGGATGGACAGACTGCACTTTGTAGGCATTTTTCCATGAAAGAGGATTTAGATGGTTTTTCTGCTGGTCCACATCAGCACATGAGCATGTGCATGCATCTGTATATGTGAGTGCGTGCACGCAGGCACATACACATCTGGCATCTGAAGCCTTAAGCTCTAAGAACCTAAAGAGGTTCTCCGAGTCTGGACTGAGAGAGAAGTTCCTCTGAGGATCTGGATGCCTCCGGGGGGGGGGTTACAATGAAGCTCCCCTGTTGTTTTAAGTCTTTAGGGTATAAGCTAGTTGCCACCAAGACAATGGCAGCTCCTGAGGCCCACAGGTTAGACAGCAGAGCTGTGCCCCACAGGTCTCCTGTGACTGATCCTTGGGGAGTGGGTTTGCACACTCACTCTCTCATTTAGAAGCTGGGTGCATAACTGTCTGCACCACCTAAGGGCTCCCTGGAGGGAACTCCCTCAGGGTTCAACAGTCAAGTAAACAGAAGCAGTGAGAAAAATCACATTGAGAATCAAAGTCCTGTGGGTGGGCATTAACTTAAAGGATTTACAGGGAGGACTGACAGACAGAGCTTGTGTGCAACGACAGAGTTTTCCCCAGGAGTAGAGGCGCTTAGAACATTCCAGAAGAGGGAAGTGGTCTGGGGAAGGAGCCTGGTCTGTCCTGTAAATGAGCACAGCGGGGAGATGATGGTTGAGGAGGGGTCGGGCACCTCTCAAGGCCCTTGGGTATCAACCTGCAAAGTGAGCACCCTGCAGCATCTGGGCTGCAATATAGAACTGATTCAGAGCCGGACACAGGGGTTTGTGACACGGGTTAGTCATTGCACAGAGCGTCTAGTGAGCAGGCGCCGCTAGAGATGTGTTCTTAACGTCTCAGATCTTGCACTGGCAGCAGACGGGGATGCAGCTGCTGGACTGACAGCAACCACAGGAGCCACAGCCTGAAGAACAACAAGGTTTGCAGCAGCTGGACTGACAGCAGCAAGGCTTACAACAACTGGACTGGCAGCAGGACTGGCCACAGCCTGAAGAACAACAAGGTTTGCAGCAGCTGGACTGGCCACAACAAGAGCTACAACTCTCTTTGCAGCCCCCACAGGAGCTGCAGCCCCCGTTGCTGCCCCCAGAGGAGCCACAGCTGGAGCAGGAGCAGGCTGGCACACAGCAGCACACGGGCTTGCAGCAGCACACGGGCACACAGCAGCTGGAGCC
>NW_006399876.1:1818574-1820454 GCF_000299155.1 Elephantulus edwardii | reverse complement strand
TGTCATCAGCCAAACAACTATAAACCACAGCGAAAAAGAAAATCTTCAGAAAGAGGATCTAAAACTGTCATTAATTCACAGATCATGTGGTTGCATATCCAGGAATAAAATAATTCAATAAAAACAAAACAAGACACTACAAAAAGTAAGTACATTCAGTAACAGACCGGGGATGGAATTAAGATATAAAGTCAGTCACTTTCAAAACACACCACACAGAGAAATATACAGAAAGGAAAAACCTCACTCTTGCCATGTAAATGTCATAAAAAATTTAAGAACTTTTTCTGTTGTAAATTTCATCAGAAACACTTTTTAAGAGTTAAAAATGCATGTGATCTATATGATGTTGTAGTTGCTAGGTGTCATCAAGTACAACTCACAGCGACCCCATGAACAAAAGATCTGAACCCAGTCCTGTCCTGCACCATCCTCACACTTCCTGACACACAGAGCCCACTGCCCCAGTCTCCATATCAATCTACTGGTGAGGGTCTTCCTCTCCTTCACTGACCCTCCACCCTTCCTAGCATCATGTCCTTCTCCAAGGAACAGCCCATCCTAGCAATATGTTCAAAGTATGTGAAGTAAAGCCTCCTTATTCCTGTCTCCGAAGAGCACTCTGGCTGCACCCTCTCCAAGACATATCTGTTCATTTTCTTTGCTGTCCATGGGATGCTCAGTGCTCTTCTCCAACACCCTAGCTTAAAGGTGTCAATGTTTTTTGTGTCATCCATATTCATTGTCCAGCTCTCAGATGCATAGCAAGTAAGGAGAAAGACTACAGCCTGAATCAGACATACCTTAGTACTCAATCTGATATTACTACTCCTTAATAATTTGGAAAGGTTTCTAACTGCAGATTTTCCCAGTGCAATGCAACTCTTTATTTCCTGACTGCTGGTACCAAGGGTGTTAATTGTGGATCTAAGCAAGATGAAGCTGTTAACAGTTTCAATCTCCTCTCCATCCATCATGATGCTGCCTATTGGTCCAGGGGTAAGAATCTTTGTTTTCTTGATATTGAGATGTAATCCACACTGAAGGCTGTATTCCTTGATCTTCTGCAACAAGTGCTTCAAATCCTCCTCACTTTCAGCAAGTAAGGTTGTGTCATCTGCATAACACAGGTTATTGATGAGTCTTCCTCCAATCCTGATGCCACATTATCTGATCTTATTTACAATCAGCTTAGGTGGGAAGCCTCTTGTGTAAGCAAACAGGATCTAGTGGGAAGGCATTTGTATTAAAAAGTCAGTTGGTATCGGTGGTGTTTGAAAAGAACGTCGTTCTAAGTGGTGCAGCCCTTGTGAGTCAGTTTGTTGTACTGAGATTACTTGGGGTTGCTGTGATACTGAAATCTGTGCAACAGGTGTGTCAAATTCCAAAAGATTTCTTATATGAAACATAATAGCAAAAGGTAGAAACCATCCAAATGCCCATTAACGGTAGAAAAGAAAACCACGTCATGGTGTGTTCTTTGAGAGAGTCTTATCCAGCATTGAATCTGCCACATGTGCCGTGTTGAGGGTAGCAGCTGTAACCAGTTCCCAGACTCAAGGTGACCCGCATATATCAGGACAGAACTGTTCCAAGGGCTGAATGGCTGACTTTTCAGTAGATGAGCACAGATTTCTCCACACCTGCCTCTGCATGAACTCAAACCCTCTGGTTAGGAGCAACTATGTTAATTATTTGCGTCACCTAGGGACATCCGTGCTGCAATCTCTTCCTATGCAATTACTGCCTCTGAAAGACCACCCTGGGGTCAGCTATGGGTCAGTTCCAACTCGACGGTCCACACAACAACAGGTACAGGCTATGGGAATTATTACACACAAGACACACAAGAAATGAAATAGCCTGCACGGTTAACTATC
>NW_006399876.1:1810777-1818474 GCF_000299155.1 Elephantulus edwardii | reverse complement strand
AGCCGCAGCCCCCACAGCTGGAGCCGCAGCCCCCACAGCTGGAGCCGCAGCCCCCACAGCTGGAGCCACAGCCCCCACAGCTGGAGCCGCAGCCCCCACAGCTGGAGCCGCAGCCCCCACAGCTGGAGCCGCAGCCCCCACAGCCTCCGGAACAGCCACAGCAGCTCATGATTCAGGTGAGTTGAGGATGGGCTTGGTCAGAGGAGCAAGTGGAGAGGGAGGGGTTCAGATGTGGAACCTCCTGTGCCAGGAGCCCTTATATAGCTGCCCAGGGGTCAGGTGTGATGTGGGTCCTTCCTGGTTCCTGTTTGTGCTCCTAAGGAAATAGGGCTTGTCATGAGTGTTGTTCTAATGCTACCATCTTCATTGCTCACAGGACTTTCTTCCTGGTGTTCCTCGTTGATCTGACACCTACTGGACTAACATCTTCCCCTTTTTGGTTCTGCTTTCCTGTCGCTGGACCACGACAGGGCCTTCCAATGTGTGTGATTCTCCACTGCTCTCATGCCTGGGCTTGGAAAGTCGAGGGGGCCCCAGGTCTCCACACTGATGTGCTGGGAGTTATCTGTCAGTCCTGTGAGGTACCTGAGTGGATGTGCAGAGAGTTCTCATGAGAACGGACTTGTTTCCCCTGCACCCCTCAGAAGCAGGGGCTGTGGGCACCCCCTTCCACTCAGTTCAGCCCAGGAACTTGCCATAAGTTCTCTCCCCCAGTGATGCTGTCTTCACTCTCCCATGTGCTTGATTCTCTGTGTGTGCAAGTCTATGAATACAAAATCTTTGCAAGAAAAAGGAAATATGCATCTGGCCAACCCACAGTAAGCCAAAATGCTCTAAATCTCAAACACATTTTTTTTAATCTCACTCAGTATGTCTAAAACATTCCTATTTCAATGTGTCACATGTATAAATATGCATATAGACTATATGTGTGTGCGCATTTTCACATGTGTCTTTGCATACGCTGCCAGGGGCTGAACTGTGTCCCCTCTGGAATGCATGACGAGAAGCCTTGTAGCCCCGTCCGTATCCACCGTTGGCTCCACAGCAGAGGGGGCCAATTCCCTTCATTCCGTTTACAGCCTCTGAAAATCTGCTGGAGGGTCAGCTATGAATTTGTTCTGACTCCGTGACGGAGGTGCAGGGTTTTTGTTTGTTTGTATGATTTTTTAAATGCATGGTACCATATAGCCGCTATGCAAGAATCCCCCATGATCCACTGAGGCACACACGTACCAGGCCCGGTGGCAGCCTTGACCCGCTCGCAGCCCTAAGCAGAGGGAGGGTGCTTCTCTGGGGGGCGGCCTGTAATACCCTTCATCTCACTGCAGCTGATGGGGAGCTGAGAGGGAGAGGCCCCCATGCCCGGATGGGAGAACCACCCGGAGTGGACAGTGCTCACCTGGACGAGAGCCTTTGTTCAAGGAACCTCCTTGCCACCAGGGAAGGTCAAGGCACAAGGACGTCTCCAAGGACCACAAATGCTGACAGAGACACTTTCCTCTACAGCGAGAGAGAGAGAAGGCAAGCTTTTCCCTGGAACTGGCCACCCTGAGTTTGGACTTCCAGCCTCCAACAGTGTAAAAGAACAAACTTAGTCTGTGCAAGGCACCCTCGTGTGGCATCTCTGCTAGAGCAAGCTTAGCTAGTTTAGAAAGAAGTCTTCGTTGTCTCTAAACTCATTGCTGTCGAGCTGGAACTGACCGAGAGCTGACCCACCTCCAATGGGTTTCCAAAGACTGTAAGCTGCACAGGAGGAGACTGTCTGTCTTTCTCGTGTGGAGCAACTGGTGCATTCAAATTGGCTGCCTTTGGGTTGGCCGGACAACTCTGTACCTACTGGACCACTACAGTCCATTGTTGTCATCAGTGGGTGCCATCGCATGGGTTCCAACTCACAGGCACCCTGTGATCGACCACCTAATCCCGCGCCATCCTCACGACCTCTGCCGAGCCCAATCAAGCCCTTTATTTCATTCCCGCGCCGATCCATCTTGTTGGAGATGTCTTCCTGCCTTTCCATGTTCTGTGTCATCACAAGTCATATTTAGGTTTTACGATGATTGCAGTCAAGCAAAAAGCAGACACATAGCCTAACTGTCCCAAGCATCACCCAAGCATTCCAATAACTGAAACTTTTCATTTAGATTTTTTTTTCATTTACAAAAGACTCGCAGAGATATTTCAGGGTTTCCCCAGGTACCCCTTATTCAGTTTCCCCATTATTAGCATTTTCCATTCCCAGGAGTGGATGATCACAGCTAAGACATTAGCATGGCAACAATGAGGTTAATAAAATGCTGCTTCGTTTGTATTACCCACGTTCCCATTAGTGTCTCTTCTGTGCCCAGCATCTAGTCTAAGGCGTCACCCTGCCTACTCTGTGTTCTCCTCCTTTTACGCCCTTGGCACATCTGAGAAGCAGCGGCGACTTCAGGTGGACTTGTCTGATGTTCCCCTGGAATGTGTCTTTGTTGGCTGTCGTTTAATCAGCTCCCAGTCAAAGCAACTTCATGAATTGAATTGTGTCAACCAGAAACATGCACTGCACATCGTGACCTGCGGGAATCAGGAAGACTGAAGAATCGGTGCCTTTGAATTGTTGAAGAGTATGTTGCTGAAGCGGATGTGCGCTCTCAAAAGAACAACAAACCTGTCTCACAGGAAGTGCAACCAGGGTGCCCCTTAGAGGCCAGGACGGTGGATCTTCGCCTCCCATTCTGTGGGGAATGTTGTCAGGAGGGGCCGGGCTTTAGCGAGATCATACAAGGTGGAGGGTCAGGAAAAGGGATGAAGACCCTCATGAGATAGAATTACATGGTGGCTGCAGCAGTAGACGTGGGCATGGCCGAGACCATGCAGAAATCTCAGGACAGGACAAGGTTCAGGTGTGATGTTTCTAGGGTTACTACACTGTGTGCTTGACTGTGACAGTCACCTCACTTGGGGATGGATGATTTGCCGTCATGACAGCGTAAGGTGTGTCATAAGTGAATGTTAGAGAAGCAAACTGAGCCCCAAAGCAAGCACCAGTGGGAGAAGAACACTGCCAGGTGCAGGTGAGGAATTCCCCAGAGTGGACAGAGAGAGTCCTACCCTGCACTCAGCCCCCTGACTGTGAGAAAAGCAATTTCGGTTCTTAAATACACCCATGTATGGTATTCCTACACATCAGCACTCACACGGAATTTCAGCCTTGTCTGCAACACGACGGATGTGCTGCGGTGGGCTTGCCATTTTCCGGAAAGGACACTGCAGAGGTGAAGGGGTTCTGCCCCAGCACTTATCGGGGTGGTGCACCAACTCCACTCCTCACTTGTGATGCTAAACCATGTCCACCTGGCTAAGGCGCTGTCTCCCATCTGGAGGTAACTTCTCCAGAAAGCCAGGGTTCTTTTTTGTCATCAGAAGCAAGTCATTAAGTGCAGCCCACATTCTACGCGAGAGGAATGAAACACCCCCTTCTGGAGGGAGGATGGGGGAGAATTGGTGGACGTACGATGGCTGAGTGGTACCATAGGGAGGGCAGATGCATTGAGGCGACAGAATACCCTGTTTCCTTAGAGCTGCCTCGCTGTGTCGAGTGCGCACCAGTGTGTTCGGCCTCTGCTAAGTGTTACTGTGATGTCTTAGAGTGCTTTGTGTTTTCCTCATCCTCATCCCTTTACCCTGGAATTCTTCTGTAAATAGCGTTTCATCTCTTCATTTATGTCTTTATTCCATCTCTTATTCTTATTCTCAGTAGGGGCTGTACTCCCTTCCCTGGGACCCAATGCTGTCATTATTTATTCTGATGCTCAGATTGTCCAAGCTTTGGCTGCTGGGAGCTCTTTCAGCCCAGTGGCTGTGTCTCTTTGTCACGCTCCTACGTTTTCTTCACGCTCTTCCTCCTGCCTGGGTGTGGAGCCCCTCACACCAGCCTTAGAAGTGATCCTTTTCCGAGGCTAGTAAACTTTGGGAGTTTTCACTGGTCCAGCCTGAGCACTAAATGTGCTTTTGGGGATGCCACTGTTTCTAAGCGGAAAAATCTAAAAGCCGTATCTATGTATCCTAACACGCGTACACACGCATTTCTATCTTTCTCTGTGTCTGTCTGCATACTCAGCTACACGTGTAGAAACCCGCACTGCAACCTCAGAGGCATTCGGTTTGATTCTACCAGCTGCTGTTCAGGAGAAGGACGGGCAGTCTCCTCCTGTGTGATTAACTGCCTCCGAGAACTCACTGGAGGGCCAGCTGTGGATCGATTCCGACCCGATGGTACACACCAACATACGGGTTTATCTGATTAATCAGCCAATAGGACTCCTCTCTGCCTTCTTCTCTCGCTCATCTGCGAGTTCTGTCTCGGACTGTGCGACACTGGGTTCTTACCATCTACAACGTATTTGCATATATTTGTACAAGTCAGTTGTGTGAAGATTTCAAAGACTGAACGGATTGGGTCATAGGTGTTGGCGGGGGGGGGGGCGGGGGGGGGGGGGGGGGGGGGGGGGGGGGGGGGGGGGGGGGGGGGGGGGGGGGTGGTCACTGAGCCAGGGTTCAGATTTAACACATTGGCTCACATACCTCCACTGGTACTAATAGTCTGATGGGTCATTGAGGCCTGGGCTCTACTTAGGTGACCTACAGCCAATGAGGCTGAATCTGTGGAGTTCCCTGGCATACTGTGGAGCGGGAGTTGGTGAACTTTAGGGGAAAACATCAGAAGGACGGACCCTGGGTTGCTGGGCCTGTTAGAACCACTGCGTCTTCTGCTGTAGCATCGAAGCAGCCAAGTCACGGTGAACCCTGGACAGTGGCTCAGGCCATTATGATCCTCAGAGTTTTCACCGGCTGATTCCCAGAAACAAATCTGTGCTGGAGAAAGTGCAGCCAGAGTGCTCGCTGGAGGCAGGGATGAGGTGGTGGCGTTTCAGCTCACAGCCTTTGGACATGTTGTTAGGAGAAAGTCAGTCCTTGCAAAAGGACATCATGCTTGGGAAGGTGGCGGGTCAGCGTCCTAGAGGAAGATCTTCAGCGAGATGGATTGATTCAGTGACTGTAGCAATGGGCTCAAGTGTATCAGAGATGGTAAGGGCGGTCCGGGACAGGACGGGGCTCAGAGGCACTGTGAAGAGGGCCACTGTGAGTGGCAGGCAGTCAATTAGCCAGCACATAACAACAACAAATTACAGGAGGAGTCTAGAGATTCAGATATGTGAGACTGCGGACAGGGACTGGTAAAGGGGTTCATCTGTCCTCTACGTCTCCAGAATCTCCAGTCGATGATCATTTTAAGTTGTGTTCTGTATTATCTCCCTTCTGATCAGAATCCTTCTGTGGGACTTTGATTCTCAGTGTTTGTAATGATAGTCAAGCACAGACGCTCCTTCTGGGCTCGTGGCAAAGGAGGTTGTCATGAAGCGATTAGCCACACCCCGACACCCTCCTCTTGTTCCTAACTCTCCTTCTTGTTTTTTTGCTTCTGGTGAACAGACGCCAGTGTTTCTACTTTGAACGGCCACTCAAAGCTTTTAAAGTCCCGAGAACTGTGAAATGAGGGAAGAAGCAGAACAGAGGCACTAAACACGCTATCCGGCCAGTTATCTAGGGTATCCCAGGAAATCATGACCCTGACCTCCAGGCAGAGGCCTCCAACTCCGTGAGACATCTGGGCACAGAAGCAACTTCAGGAGCTGCTCTTTTTTGGTCATTGTTGTAAATAATCGATAACACAATTTTGCCAAGTGATTTTTCAGATATACAATCCAGTGACAGAAATCAAACATATAATCAACACGATGGTTCCGTCACAATTAGCCCCATCTCTCCTTCCATCACACCCTTCACGAACACTAATAAACATTGGTCTCTGTCCATTTGCTTTTTCTTGTTATATACATATGGTCATGAAATAGTTGTGCTTTTTTGACTGGTTTATTTCACTCAATGTATTGTAGCTCCTTCAGTCCCATAGACATCATTTTTACTGTTCATTGAGTTGCAATCCATTGGACGGACGGATGGATGGATGGATGGATGGATGACGTTTTCTTTACCCACTCATCTGTTGGTGGACATTTGTTTTCACATTTGACTATCACAGAAAATGTTACAGTGGGCAGAAGAGTGTGTATCTTTTTTTAGTCTCTGCTTCCAAGTCTTTGGGGTGTGTTCCTAGGAATACAATTCTGGGTCATAGGGTTGCTCTATTTTTGTTTTTTAAATTCTAGCCAGTCTGTTGCAGTTGTTGTTAGGTGTCATTGAGCAGAATACAGCTCAGAGTGACCCTATAAACACCAGACTGAAGAATGTCCTGTCCCGTGCTGTCCTCATCAATTCTGACACACTTGAGCCCATTGCTGTAGTGACTATGTCAATTCACCCCATTTGGGGTCGTCCTCTCTTTCCCTGACCATCTACCTTTTCAAGCATGATGTCCTTCTCCAGAGAATAGTCTCTCCTAGCAAAATGTCCAAAGTATGAGAGATGCAGTTTAGCCAACCTTCTTCCAGGGAGCGCTCTTGTTGCACCTTTTCCATGGCATATCTGTTCTTTTGGAAGTCCATGGATTATTTAGCACTCTTCTCCAACACCACAGCTCAGTGGAATCAATACTTGTCATCCTTCTTCATTGTCTAGCTCTCAGATGCTTTGCAAGTGATCTGAAAGAACATAGCTGGGATCAGGCTCACCTTCGTCTTCAAATTGACATCACTGCTCTTCAGTATTTTGTAGAGGTCCCTGCCAGCAGACTTTCTTAAATCCATATATCTGCTGACTGCCGGTGCCAACGGTGTGGATATAAGCTCGTCTTACTCAGCCAGTCTAGTGGGAGTGAAGTTGCACCTTGCTGTGGTTTTGATTTACGTCTCTTTGATGGCTAATGACAGGGTGCATCTTCTCACGTGCTTCAAGGTCATGTGAATGCCTCTCCAGTGAAATATCTATTCCTAGTGTATGGCTGCATTATTTGTCTTTGTTACTAATTTTAACATTTTTAAAGTTATAGATAGGTAGGTAGATAGACAGCTCTGATTTTGAACATTAATGTACTGACAGTAAAAAAAATGGAGGGAATTCTTCTACAGAAGAATTATCCAGGGTAGCTGGACAAGATTCTGTAATCTATCAATTATCTTTGTTGGTGGAAGTGAAATTGGCTCTGATGAGTGGAGATGTGGCATGTGACAGAGTGACTCCTGCCTGAGTCTGCACGTCCTTCACGATGCTGGAATTGGGGAGGGCATGTGGTGGCTCTTCTCAGTCCTTTGCATGGAGGAGCACCTCCTTTCTCATTGGCCCTTTACTCTACCAAGCATGAAGCTCCCCAAGTATTGACTTCACATGTGGTCACAAGAACTTACAGGTGGCCCAAGGTCAGTGCTCAGAGACACACAGGAAAAGGCTGGGCTCTGGAGTTTTACATTTACAGGAAAAAAACAAGGTAGAGGAGGGGACAAATATAGATCCAGACAGAGCAGGCATTGGATTGAATCACTAGAAATCATTGTACTTGAAAAAACAAAGATGTTGCCCTAAAGAAAAAAACACAAACAGGAACCAGGAAGGATGATTGCATCATGCTTGATCCCTGAGCAGGTATATAAGGGCTCCTGACACAGCAAAGTCCACACCTGAACTCTCCTCTACCTGCTCTTCTGACCAAATCCCTTATCAACTCACCTGAATCATGAGCTGCTGTGGCTGTTCTG
>NW_006399876.1:1809376-1810537 GCF_000299155.1 Elephantulus edwardii | reverse complement strand
GGTTGCTGCCAATCCACCTGCTGCAAACCCTGCTGCTGTTCTTCAGGCTGTAGCCAGTCCTGCTGCAAGCCCAGCTGCTGCCAGTCCAGCTGTTGTAAGCCTTGCTGCTGTGAGTCCAGCTGTTGCAAGCCCTGCTGCTGCCAGTCCAGCTGCTGTAAGCCCTGCTGCTGTGAGTCCAGCTGCTGTAAGCCCTGCTGCTGCCAGTCCAGCTGCTGTAAGCCTTGTTGCTGTGAGTCCAGCTGTTGCAAGCCCTGCTGCTGCCAGTCCAGCTGCTGTAAGCCTTGCTGCTGTGAGTCCAGCTGCTGCAAGCCCAGCTGCTGCCAGTCCAGCTGCTGCAAGCCCAGTTGCTGTGTCCCCATTTGCTGCCAATGCAAGATCTAAAGCTATGACCACAGCCTTCAGGTGAGTCCAGCAGATCCAGACCACAGGAAGTGACGGTTTTCCATCTCAGGCTATGAAAAAGCTCTTTACCTACCCTTTCCAGAATTATCAGTCACTTCCTGTCCTGTAATTGAAGGACGAACAGGTCTTCTCTTGCTCTTTGCTTCCCTAGAACTCCCTGACCCATTCACCTTGGAGAAAAGCAATGTTTCTTCAGTGGTGAAAATGTCCTCAGCACCTAACCCCAGAGTCCACCTTTCCCCTAACTGGGCTCGGGCAATGCAAAGTCCCATGAGAAATTACGCCAATCTCTTTACCTACCCCTGGCTCAGTCACAGAATCTTCTCTGTAACTCATCTATTTTACTGAAAACACCTCTAATAAAGTATCTACTACCATGTCTCACTGTGTCCACGATGCTTCTTCAGTGGATAATTCATAAGCATTTGGGCGGGGCAGAGAGTCAAAATGGGTAAGAGTCCTTTTCAGAGAGAAAACTGGGCGATGTCCATGAAAATGTCAGCTCCTCTCCCAGATTCATTCTATGAAGCAAACATATCTTTGATACCAAAGCCAGGAAAAGACAGCACCAAAATAGAAAACTATAGGCCAATATCTCTGCTCCTCTCCCAGATTCATTCTATGAAGCAAACATATCTTTGATACCAAAGCCAGGAAAAGACAGCACCAAAATAGAAAACTACAGGCCAATATCTCTTATGAACATAGATGCAAAAATCTTGAATAAAATATTGGCCAATAGAATACAATGATACATCA
>NW_006399876.1:1791543-1804651 GCF_000299155.1 Elephantulus edwardii | reverse complement strand
ATCTGGGTCCTGGTCTCGTGTTCAGTGGGTGAAAACTCATTAACTGTTCGTTTTGTGCATTCTTCTCTATGAGACTATTTCAATAAAAACTTTAATTAAAACTCTATAAAGAAAAATTCTAAATATGCTCCTTCCATGAATTTTGTGAGAAGAGTACACAGATAATGGAGAAAATGAATTTTTTTGAGAACATAATTCTCTAGAATTGATGAAAATGTGCATTTAATATAGAAAAATCCTACGTCCAAAACATGATAAAGAAAAATAGAATTATATTCAAACTTAGATCCATTCTAATTAAACGTTAAAATAGCCATAAAAAAGGAAGAACTCATAAAAGATATAAGGAGGGCAAAGTTCGGCTAACAGTCTAATTGAGAACACACAATTCACAACAGCAACAGTAAAACACAGAAAATAAAAAAGGAATATTTTAAGTGGCAAGAGGAAATCTCGGGACCCCTGCCCCTTGCACTCTGCTGCCACAAGTACCCTGCCCGCTCAGGAAGTCACTGCAGAGACTGAACCGCTTCAGTGGACCCATGGCGGGGCGGCCTGACATCGCTACGCCACAGACATACAGACCAGAGAGCTCAGTTTGCGTATGAGATTAGTGATGTTCAAAAGCTTCCGGGAGCTCTGGTGGCCTAGTGGCAAGGAGCTGCAACTACAATCCCAGAGGCACACGGTTCGAATCCACCAGATGCTCTGCCGGGAAAAGGAGGCATAATCTCCTCCTGTACCAGTCAGATCTGATTTGACGGTACACTCACACAAAAATTAAAAAAAAAAAAAGCTTCCACATTCTGTTGGATCACCTTTCTTGGGAATGGGGGTAAATATAGATTGCAATCCATTGGCAGAGAGCTATCCTCTAAACTTCCTGGAATAGACACAGATGCATCTGATAATGGAACTAAGTCAATTAATTGATATCTCACTGATTCCTGAAGCCATATTTTTTTGGCAATGCCTTCAATGCAACTTCCACGTCCTCCGTCACTACCATTGGCTCCTGCTCATATAGTACTTCCCGAAATGTTTTAGTGTCAGTCAGAGGTTTTTGTATTGTGATTCCGAATTTTTCCTCCTATTAAATATTGCATCAGAAGTCTTAGCTAGGGCAATTAGGAAAGAAAAGGAAATAAGAAGCATTGAAATTGGCAAAGAGGTGCTAAAACTATATATGTGATGAAAGGATTATGTATACAGAAAACTCTGAAGACTCAACAAACAATTGTTAGACCTTGTAGACCAATTCAGCAGGTTGGCAGGTTACAAGATCATTGTACAAAAATCAGTTGGATTTCTCTACAGCAACAATAAAACACTGAAAATGAAATAACAAAAGTAATACCAGTCACAGTAGCCAATGACAAGACAAAATACCTAACTAGAGACACAAAATAACCTATATAAGGGAAACTACAAAGCCCTACTACAAGAAGCAAAAAGAGATCTAGTCAAATGGAAAAAATATTCCCTGTTCATGCATAGGAAAACTCAACCTTGTGAAAATGAGAATCCTACCAAAAACGATTTACCAGATTAACACAGTTTCAATATATACACTAGTCTAACTCTTTATAGAGACAGAAAAAGTGATTTCTAATTTTATATAGAAAAGAGACTCTGAATAAGCAAAACTCTTCTGAAAAATGAAAACAAGGTAGGAGGCATCGAATCATTCCCTGATCTTAAATGCATGGTATTGGTACAGTGATAGGCAGATAGACCAATGGAATAAAACTGATAACTCAAAATTCTACCAATCTACCTATGGGGAACTGATATTTGACAAGGAAACAAAACCCATTAAATGGGAAAACTACAACCTCTTTAACAAATGGTGATGGTAAAATTAGACATCTATCTGCAGAAAATGGGAACAGAAACCACATCTTACTCCATATACAGAAATCAATGCAAAGCAGATCAGATACCTAGTGATAAAACAAAACCCCCCATAAAGATCATAAGAGAAAAATAAGAATAAACTTAGAAGGCCTAGTCTATGGCACAAACAGGCTAGCAGATGGCCCAAAATGCATAACCAGAAGAGGACAAAATTGACAAATGAAACCTTTTCAAAATGAAATCCATGTGTACCAAAGACTGGGGCAAAAACGACTGGCAATGACATTTCAGACAAAGAACTTATATGTAAAATGTACAGACTATGACAAGGTCTCCATATGGAAAAATGCTATTTACCTCAGTTACAAAATGGGCAAGAGACATGAATAGACTTTGTCTAGGAGGATATTTGAATGGCCAACAAACATGTAAGGATGTGTTCAAAATAACAATCAGAGAAATGCAAATCAAAACAGCAATGAGATGCCATTTCACTCCACAGCAATATCAAAGATTAAAAGGACATTAAACAATGAAGGTTGACAAGGATGCAGAGAGACTGAAACTCTCATGTAGTACTGATGGGATTGTTAAAACGTACAACCACTCTGACTACTATGAAAGGGAGTCTGGTATTTCCTCAGAGACAAATACAGAAATCCTACATGACCCAGCTGTTCTTCTACCAGAAGAATATCACAAGGAAAGCAGAGAAAATGCACGAATGAAGATACACACATCTATGTCCATCGAAGCGTTCCTCACAAGAGCAAGAAGATGAAAACAACCCAAATGCACAAACCCAAAACAAACAAACAGAGAAACTGGAACTGGCACACAATGGAATACTATGCAGCACTGAAGGACAGTGAAGAATGTGTAAACTACTACACAACATAGGCAAGTCTAGAGGACATCATACCGAGTGAAAACAAATAGGGTGATAATTTTGGGATGCTGAGAGGTGATGTACAGACAATGAACACTCTAAAGGACCAGGACCAGGGTGTTCAACCTGGGAAGGATGGATTTAAAGACAATATGTCTATTACAATTAGAAAATAGGAATAGGAGATGTATACCTGTCCAAAGGTGAAAAAACAGGGGAGGGAAGGAGGAAAAAATCACCATGACAGCAGAGATTAGTGAACAGATGGGGGCCTGAAGGAATAGGCAAGGTGCAATGGGGACTTGATGAGCTGAAGTAAGCATGGCCCAAGAGTAATTAATCATATAAAACACAATATATCTGAATGATTGTATAAAATAAAATGTACAAGGGGGTGGAAATCACTAAGATAAAAGAGTTTAGTGGGAGGATGGGGGGAAGGTAAGGAATAGGAAAGATCCCATGGGAACATAAAAGAATGGGGTAATAATGGACATAAATCAATGTTGTTGTTAGGTGCCATCAAGTCAAGTGCGACCCATAGTGACCTTATGAACAATAGATCTGAACCCTGACCTATTCGATACCATTATATAAAATACAACGTATATGAATGAAGATTATACGAAACACTACATAGACCAAGAAAACACAATGTATATGAATTATTGTAGGCAAACCAACAAGAAAAATTAAAAATAAACAGAGGAGGAAGAAAAAGAAAGCAAAGCTCCTCATCACAGGGGCAACAGACAACATCATAATAAATAGAGAAAAAAGAAATAAAACAAAATGTATATGAATGATCATATGCAAACCAGTTAAAAAATAAATACCTCATATAGTTGCAAGCCAAAAAATAAACCCAAAAAACAAAAGACAACAAAACAAAAACAACCCCACCTAATTGTCAACTTGGAATTCTACTGCCAGCTAAACTATCAGTTAGTAATTACGTACAAAATAATTTACAGCTATCCTTCAATATGGACTGAGGATCAGATCAAGAAATAAAGGATTCTTATGACTGGGCCAATTGGCAGCATCATGAAGGATGGTGAAGAGATTGAGATCGTTAACAGCTTTAGTTTGCTTGACTCCACAACCAACACTCTTGGCACCAGCAACCAGGAAATAAAAAAATGAATAGTATTGGTAAAGTCTGCTGGCAGGGACCTCTCTAGAATACTGAAGAGCAACAATGTCAGTCTAGAGATTAAGGTGCACCTGATGCAGACCACGGTCTTTACAATTACTTGCTATATATCAGAGAGCTGGACAGCGACTAAAGATGATAGAGAATTGATGCCTTTGAGCTGTAATACTGGAGAAGAGTGTTGAATATACCATGGACTGCTAGGAGAACAAACAGGTTAGTCCTGAAGAGGGTGAAACCAGGCTTATGGATTCCGAAACTCCATATGACATACTCTGGGCATGTTGCAAGGAGAGACCAGTCCTTGGAGAAGGACATCATGCTTGAGAGGGTGGAGGGACAGCACAAGAGGGAAAGACCCTCAATGAAATGGATTGACTCAGTGACTGGGGTGATGGAGGTGAGTGTTTCAGAGACAATAAAGTTGGCTCAAGATAGAGCAGGTTTCTGGGCTGTTGTACATTCAGTCACTGTAATTCACAGGCAACTTGACAGCACATAACAACAGCAACAACATCCTAAGATTGAAAGCTTGTCATCCTCAGATCTGTGCAGTGGTAACTTTCAGATTATACCTTAGGAAGAAGGAAATCATACTGAGAAGCAAGGTGTGGAGTGCAGAGTATAAACAAGTTATATTGGCTAAAATCAACATAATTGAAACTTTGAAGGGTTTGTAAACAAGGCATCAAAATTTCAGTAATGATAAGAGAAGAGAATCCCAGGGCAGCCATCGTGACCTGAGTTAAACTAATCCAAGACATGTAAGTGATAAAGAGGATCACTGAGCACTGCAGCTGATCCACATACATTATTTAAAGGCAGTGACTTAGAGGATACTTAATGGTTAATTGTTTTAGAGTCTATAGTTAAGCTAAGCCTGTGTCCCAGCAGTCTGGCTAATGGATTGGCAGAGACCCCTATTTGTTCCCATTCCCAAGAAAGGTGATCCAACTGAATGTGGAAACTATCAAACAATACCATTAATATTACATGTAAGCAAAATATTACTAAAGATTACTTTTTAAATGGATAGAATAGTGCCTAAATAGGAAACTGCCAGAAGTCCAAGCAGGATTTAGAGGAGGTGGTGGTTCCAGGGGTACCATTACTGATGTCAGATGGATCCTGGCTGAAAGTCAAGAATACCAGAAGAATGTCTATTTGTGCTTTCTTGACTATGCAAAGGCATTTGACTGTGTGGATCATAACGAGTTACGGCTAACACTGAGAAGGGAATCCCCAGAACATGTAGTTGTATTCATTTGAAATCTATATCTACACCAAAAGGCCGCTGTGTGAACAGAGCAAGGGAACACTACATGGTTTAAAATGAAGAAAAGAGTGCCTCAGGGTTGTCTTCTTTCTCCATATCTATCAAAACTGTACACTGGAAAAATTATTTAAGAAGCTAGAATCTATGAAGAAGAATGTGGCATTAAGATTGGTGGAAGACCTATCAATAACCTGCGTTATGAAGATAACATAACCCTGCTTGCTGAAAGTAAGGACTTAAAGCGCTTGTTGCAGAAGATTAAAGAATACAGCCTTCAATACGGATTGCATCTCAAGGTCAAGAAAACGAAGATTCTTACCACTGGGCTGATAGGCAACATCATGATGGGTGGAGAAAGGATTGAACCTGTCAACAGCTTCATCTTGGATACACAATTCATACCCTTGGCACCAGCAGTCAGGAAATCAGTAGACATGTTGCATTTGGGAAATCTGCAGTTAGGGACCTCTCCAAATTATTGAGGTGCAACGGTGTCAACTTGAGGACTAAGGTGCATCGAATTCAGGACTTGGTCTTTCCGATCACTTTCTCTGCATCTGAGAGCTGGCAGTGAATAAGGATTACAGAAGACTTGGCACCTTTGAACCGTAGTGTTGGAGAAGAGCACTGAATGTTCCCTGGACAGACAAGAGAACAAACAGCTATGTCTTGGAGAAGGTGCAGCCAGCGTTCTCTTTGGAGGAAAAGATGATAAAGCTTCATCTTACATATTTAGAGCATTTTGCCAGGACAGGCTATTCCTTGGAAAAGGATATCATGTTTGGAAAAATGGAGGGTCAGCAAAAGGGAGAAAGACCCAACCAGGTGGACTGACACAGAGACTGTCACAATGGGTGACGGTTCTAGTGTGTCAGGAAGCGTGGGGATGGCACAGGACAGGACACGGTTCAGATTTGTTGCTCAGAGGCTCACTATGGGTCAGACTCAACCCGACAGCATCTAACAACAACAAAGAGAATACGGCATCAGGAGAAGAGTCATCGATAGCCTGTGATATGCAAATGACACAAAATGACTTGCAGAAAACCCAGTGCCTTGAAGCACTTGTTAGTGAAACTCAAGGTCTGTATACAATATGGACTGTATCATAGCATAAAGAAAACTAAAATCCTCACAACTGGACCAATAAACAGTGTTGATAAACTGAGAAAATATTGATGTTGTTAAGGATTTCATTTTACTTGGAGCCATAACCAATATACATGGAAGTAACCGTAAAACAAAAAACTTATTGCAACCAGCAATAAAAAAATCTGGTGCAGAACCTCTCACAGGCCTGAAGAGCAGGGACACAACTTTAGAGACTAAGGTGTGTGTGAACTGAATCATAGTCTTCTCAGTTGCTTCCTATGCTTGTGAACACCGAACAATGAATAAGAAAGATTATAGAAGACTCAATGGCTCTGAAGTGTGGTGCTGGTGAAGGGTGTGCTGCAGACTGTCCCAGTCCAGAGGACTCTGTTGTGAAGGAAGTACAGTCCGAGTGCTCTTCGAAGCAGGGGTGGCAACAGTTCACCTCACACACTTCAGGCAAGTTACCAGGAGGGAGCATCCCTGGAGATGGACATCATGCTTGGTAAGGTAGGGGGTCAATGAATGAGACAAAGGTTCTCCATGAGATGACACACATGATGGCTGTAACATCATCATCACAGCATCATGGGAACACTACGAGGACAGGATGGGACTGGTCCAGGCAGGGTGGGACAGCGCAGGACAGGGCAGTGTCACTCTGTTGTGAACAGGCTTCCTGTGAATCATGCCCATTCAGTGCAACCTACCAACCATAATGACATCTCCCCCTCCTCAGGGTGAGGGTGGACGTACGACCAAGATTCGACCAAGTACAGACACCAAGGCTTAGCGAGACAGTAAGGTAAAAACTGAAGTGTAAACGTCCTACACCCAGATCTCGCGCCCCACACGGACGCGACACATAGGCCAACAGAGCAGAATCGAGAATCCAGAAATCATTCCATCAAACTGTGGGCAATTACTACATTACAAAGGAGAGAGATTTAAGAAGTGTGTGTCATGACTGTTTCTTTGGGAAACAGTGATTGGACTTCTAGGTACAGAAGTACCTGCCCTGTTAGGAAAACAAACGGATTCGTCCTGGAAAGGGTTAAACCGGGTGGCTCCTTGGAGGCAAGGATTCTGAAGCTCTGTCTGACATGTTGTGAGGAGAGACCGGTCCTTGGAGAAGGACATTATGCTTGGGAGGGTGGAGGGACAGCACAGCAGGGGAAGGCCCTCTATGAGGTGGATTGATTCAGTGACTGGGGTAATCGGGATGGGAGTGTCAGAGACAGTGTGATTGGCACAGGACAGAGCTGAGTATAGCGCTGTTGTACATAGGGTCGCCATGAGTCGCAAGTGACTCGACGGCACATAACAACAACAACAACAGTTACAGAAAACAGGAACGGGGTCCATGTCTCACACCATACACAAAAGGAGCAGTAGCTACAGGCTGAAAACTGCGTGTGTTCTGGGTTTGCTCATGAAATGAAGCGTTGTGACTAGGCTGCTCTCGCTTTCTATAAACATTTGGCAGCTCACAAGGGATCACAGCCTTGGAACCCTGGACAGTTCCCTCTGCACCCTCGAGGGTGAGTCGTAACCTGACAGCTGGGGTCAGTTCTCAAGCACTGAGCTTCACCCCCAGAACCGGAGCCCTGAGAAATGATTGCCTGCACCCTCACCTCCAGAGAATCATCCACCTGCCTGTGATATGTCATACAAGGTGAAGACCTGTGGATGCCGGTGCTCAGTCACTGTACATAACACTGCAGCTGCTCTGAAAGATGGAAGTGAGGCAGCCGCTGTCTACAGACTCCAGCATGTACCCACAGCCCCATGTGTAGACCTGGGTTCAGCTCCCTCCCTGGGCCCCGAGACAGAAGCAGCCCCTCTTCCCTGTCTTCCCTAAAGGGCCTGGTCACACCCCATAGCCACCCAGCTCTGCCCACCCCGGCCCATGTTCACATCCCACAGCTTTGCTGAAAAGATTGTTGTAGTCACTGTGTCAGCCCTGCTCCGTAATAGGGTCTTCTTCCTCATTGCTGACTCTCTCCTTTTCTAAGTACAATGTCCTTAGCCAGTTCCAGACCCACTGTACTATCAATACCCCACTCATGGGAGAGCACGCTCACTTCTAAGGAGCCTTCGGGCCACGCTGCTGCCAAGAAAAATGTGTTTGTTCTTCTGGCTTGTCCATGATATATTCACCAACACTAACAGTCCGGAATAAATCCAAACACCACCACACAGCCCATGATATAGTCTAACAACACCACACAGCCCGTGATATATTCACCAACACTGAAAATTCAAAGGCATTGCTCCCCCAGCCCCAGTATCCCTTATTTCACTAGTTTTCACATATATCAGAAGCAATTGGAAATATCACAGCTTCGGTGAGGTATACTTTAGTCTTTAAATTGATATGCATTCTCTGTAGCATATAAAGTGGTTCTTGATGGCAGACTGAATCAATGCAATTTTTTTTAATGCACTAATTTTTTTTTAATATAGACTGCTACTTCCTACACAGGACAATATTCATCAGCAGTCAAGTTCATACACACTTTCAACATCACAGACACACATATACACACACACACACACACACACACACACACACACTGACACGCACACACTCACGTGCACAGGAACACACAATGACACACACACTCATGCACACATATGCACATGCACACACACTCATGCTCACATTGGTGCTCTGTCCTGGAACTCCTCAAGGGTAAGACCTGTTTCTCCTGACCTCTTAGCCTTGAAGGTGAAGGAGGGTGGGCAATGGTGGTGCATGAAAGGCAAGTCGAAGCCTTTCTACAAGTCAGTGACTCTCAGGTGCAGGCCCAGACCCACACGCACCGTTGTCAGGTGGTCTTCTTGTGTGGCTTTCATGCTGCTGTGAGGCTGCGCGTGATGACACCAGTATCTCAAGTTCCGGTAGTATCACACGGGATGGACAAGTTTCAACAGATCTTCCTGGCTAACACTGCTGTGTTCCACCCTCTCTTCTGACGAGATCAGACATGTTCAGGGTGGCATGGCCGTAGACTCCCCTCTGAATTCCAGGCCTCACGACGTCGTGGTTTTTGTGGACTAGAACTCACCTTTGGAATCTTCCTGAGAAATGCTAGAAGAGGACATCAAAGAGGCCTGCCTCGGGTGACAGGGCCCCGGATCCTGGAGGAGCTCTGTGGAGGCTCCTGGAAGAAAGGTCCTGCGAGAAGAAGCAGAGGGTACACACCCCATGCCTCTTGAGTGGAGTGTTCTAGAAAAGCCGGTTAGAGCCCCATGATTGGTGCCACCTCTCTGTTCAAGCCCACCTTCCCGGGATTTCTCCTGCTGATGTAACTGGTGCCATGCTCCGCTGAACCCCACCTTTACTAGTTTCCCCTAATGGTTACTAATAGACCAACAGAGATGAAAGAAAGATTGAAATTGTCAACTATTTCATTTTACTTGGATCTACAATCAACATATAAGGAGACTGTAATAAAGCAGTCAAATGACCTTCTGCCACCTGCAAAGGTGCTAGAAAGAGCTTCTGGAAAGTACTAAACACCAAAGACGGCAATTAGATGGTTAGGTTGTCCCTTACCACAGTCGTGGTGGTCTTGGTCAGCTCATACATCTGTGACAGTTGGATGATGTGACAGCCAGTGCAGTGCATCGAACTCCATAGAGACAGCACCAGGCCAGGCAGAGCCAGACGACCTGGGCGACTCTGTGCCTCACGGATGAGAAATGACCAACCTGGGCAAAGGGACGCTACAAAGCTGAGGGGCAAATGGTCATCGTGGGCATGTTTTGTGCAGCCCTGCCCAGAGAAGCACAGGAAGCAGCAGGCAGATGTGTCTGTCGATGTCCCAGATGTTCTAACAAGCGCCAGGAGAGGCGGAGGACCACGTCTACGAAAGAGATAAGTGACTGTGAAGACATGGCAAAGGCAGACGAGGCTCCTCATGAGGGAGATGAAATCCTGCATCCCGCTAAGGACCAAACAGCAAGAAGGTCACAGACCCCACTGTGTTTGAGAGGCCCTTCACCTTGTTCTTGGTTTGTTCTGAGTATCTCCCCCAAATCAAAGGGGAGCACCTGGCCTTTCCCTTGGTGACGTTGCAAGGAAGCTGGGAGAGGCGTGGAAGCACACTGCTGCGGATGCCAAGTTGCCCTGCAAGAAGGACAAGTCCGAGGAGGAGACTGCTGCAGATGAGGCTAAAGGCAGCCCACGCAGCCCACAGGGAGCTGTCGAGGCTGAGAAAAGCACGGAGAGGAGGAGGAAAAAGATGAAGAGGAGGAGGAGGAAGAAAAAGAGGAAGAGGAGGAATAAGTTGCTTGTAGCATAGTTTTTACTCCTCTTGTCTATGAAGCATTTAACCCCCTGTACACAACTCACTCCTTTTTTTAAAAAATTTCTTATTAATTTCAATGAACATTTACAGAGACTTTGGGTTTCCATTCATTCATTGTTGCACTTTTCTGCCGTCCCAATCCTCCCCCCTAGTACACTACCCTCTTGGAAAAGTAAGAGAAATATTCTTTCATTGTTTTACAAACCCTCCCCCAGGTCCACTCCACTATGCAGCCTTCGCTTTGGACTCCTGTCATGACAAAATACTTAATCACATATCCCTTTTAAACAGTTTTCTCCCTCATCTGTTTCAATGCAGTATACATTACTGAACCCATCTTTCTCAGTCTCCTCCCAATCCCGATGTCAGTCCTGTTTTGCAACAGTGGCACCATGCAGTATTTGTCCTTTTGTGACTGAGATACTTTACTCAGCATAATGTCCTCCAGGGTCACCTCTCTTGAATAATATTGCATGAGTTCCTTGTTTTCCAATGCACTGTATTAGTCCATTGTGTGAATATACCACAGTTTCTCTATCCATTCATTTGTTCATGGGCACTTAAGTTGTTTCCAACTCCCTGCTATTGTGAACAAAGCCGCAATGAACATGGGTGTGCATATATCTGCTTGGATGTCGGTTATTGTCTCTTTTGGGTATATTCCCAGTAGTGGAATTGCTGGGTCAAATGGTATTTCTATTTGCAACTTTTTGAGAAAGTGCCATACTGCTTTCCACAGTGGTTGCACCATTTTACACTTCCACCAACAGTGAATAAGGGTTCCAGTTTCTCTGCAACCTTGCCAGCATTTGTTGCTTGCTGTTCTGTTAAACTTTGCTATTCTGACTGGGGTGAGATGATATCTCATAGTTGTAACTCACTCCTTCTAAAGATAACAAAACAACAACCCAAATTGACATGTGAGGCTGTGTATGATTTATTTCTAAACTGTATTCTGTCTTTTTCTGTATAGTTAACACACTACCAAATGTGTCTTTCAACAGCCTGTCCTGGTGGTATTTTCAGTGGCCGCTAACCCTTCCTGGTATGGTTTGGGGGCTGTCAATTGGTGTGGAGATTTAAAGCAGATTCTTGTTGGTGCACTGCACAAATTAGTTACACTTGGGGATGGTAGTTCATTGGGTTTTTTTCCCCCTCTTCAGTTGTCTGATGCAGCTTATGTGAAATAACTGTTGTTCTGTTAACTGGATACCACTCTCTAATTGCAGAAAAAGAAAGGAAAAAGTTGCAGCTGTTTTGTTGACATTCTGAATGTTTCTAAGCAAATAATTTTTTTTCATTTTAAAAAAGAATGTTAGACAATGTGCATGTGCTTGGATAGTGTCAATGACTCCTACACAATGGTTCAATCATCTCCTATACGGCTATTCAACAATGGCTAATGTCCCTCAGAACATGCCCCTTGCCACTGTCAGACATAGTGAGGCTATTTGGAAGCTTGGGGGCGGAGAAGGTAAGACAGATGGTGTTCAGATTGCGTACTAAATACTTGATTGGGCATGAGATTCCAGCAGGCAAGCTGGGCATGATGCACTCCCACAGGGGAATGGAGCAGAAATTATCAAAACAGAAAAGGATGGAATCCAACAGGAAGGAACAAATGAGAGAATGCGAGACACCCCGCTGGATGACAGTGACCAGGATTCAAACTCCAGGCCCCGGAATGAAGAACCAATATCCCCAACATTGGTGCACACACTCCCCTGTCCAGATTACAAGAGCATGGAGGGATATTTATAAGCCTTTGGACGGCTGAGGATAAAATGGATGGTGCTTGGGTTATGTACGTTATCTGTTCACGAGGTTTCAGAGAATGAACAGCACATGAAGCATGCTACAGCAGAATGAAGCTGACATAAAAATCAGAACACGAGCAGACTTGTTAGAAGAGAAAGAAGTCATTTATTGACCTGAAAGTCAGGTTAATCCTCACAGAAAAAGATGGAGCCCAACAGGAAGGAAGGCCCAGCAGGACAGAGCACACTCAGAGGCAGGAGAACGTGGACTCCAGGCTCAGATTCTCCTCCTGAGAATCCAGGTTGTAGATGGTGAAGGTCAAGCGCTGGAGGCTCAGGACCTGGACCAGCATCAGGCAGAGAATGTCCATGTGCAGAGTGAGAGACAGGTGACAGCAGACAGCGCTTACCTGGGGCCTCGAGGATGTCTCTGAGGATCAGATCTTCCTCGAGGAGAAAGCAGGGGCAGCTGTGAGAGGCTCGAGGTGCTGGACACAAGGAAAATGCAGAAGAGCAACAGGTGGATTAAAGGGTGGAGGGACCAGGAGCCCCACATGGCGGAAGAAGCCTAGAAAGAGTGTGGCCCTCTTAGATCTTGCATTGGCAGCAAATGGGAACACAGCAGCAAGGCTTGCAGCAGCTGGACTGGCAGCAGCTGGGCTTGCAACAGCTGGATTCACAGCAGCAAGGCTTGCAGCAGCTGGACTGACAGCAGCAAGGTTTGCAACAGCTGGACTCACAGCAGCAAGGCTTACAGCAGCTGGA
>NW_006399876.1:1784688-1789927 GCF_000299155.1 Elephantulus edwardii | reverse complement strand
TTTTTGAGAAAGCGCCACACGACCTTCCACAGTGGTTGTACTATTTTATACTCCCACCAACAGTGAATAAGGGTTCCAGTTTCTCCACAACCTCACCAGCATTTGTTGTTTGCTGCTCTGTTAAATTTTGCTATTCTGACTGGGGTGAGAGGATATCTCATAGCTGTTTTACTTTGCACCTCTCTTAGAGCTAGGGATTTTGAACATTTCTTCATGTTCTTGTTAGCCATCTGAATGTCTTCTTTGGGGACGTGTCTGTTCATATCCTGAGCCCATTTTTCTATTGGATTATTTACCTTTATCTTGTTGTGGTGGGTTACATTGTTATTAAGTAAACAGCCACGATTTGCTTAAGGGCATATTTACTCCGACTGAACACTTCAAAGGGTTTTGATGAAGGGTATATTTCACATGTCTTCTCTTGTTGTCATCTGTCATCAAGCTGCCTGTGACTTAGAGTGACCCTATGCACAACAGCTCTGCACTCTGTCCTAATCTGTGCCAGCCTCACTCTCTCTGATACCCCTACTGCCAAACCCAGTTACTGTGTCAGAGTATCTCATCTGTGGTTTCTCTCTCCTGCACTGTCCCTCCATTCTTCCAAGCATGATGTCCTTCTCTAAGGACTGGTCCCTCCTGGCAAGACACCCAAAATATGTGAGACAGAGCTTCCAAATCCTTGCCTCCAGGGAGCAGCTTGGTTTCACCATCTCTAGGACAGATCTGTTTGTTGTCTTGGTATATGTTCCATGGTATGTTCAATACTTTTCTCCAGCACCACAATTCGAAGGCATTCACTCTTCTTTGCTCATTATTAGAACATCATAAAAATAGTTCCGTTCTCCCCTCAATTCCATTTGTTCCACTTCTTCACCTCTTCCTCTCCCCAAAATCCTGATCTTATTACTGTCTTCATTGTTTTGACTTCCAATGAGTGAATGAAAAACCAACTTTTCTGTAAATGTTTGTTAAACTCACAATTTAAAAAAATTGGAAAAAAGAAATTTCCCCCACCACCACCATTTTTTAAAAGAAGACCTTGTACTCAGAATCATGCTGTCTCTAGAGTTTCCAGACGTTCCTTTCATTTTGCAATACCTGTTGAAGGCTCTTGCCTATCAGTTCTGGCTTGAGGGCTCTTTTCATCACTGAACATTATCCTGCACGACCAACCACTGTTTGTTCATCCACTGACTTTACTGCAGGACCTCTTGCTGCTGTCTAGAGTGAGGGGAGCTGATGCTAACACTGCATGCCCACCTCACTCAGGTAAACCCTCGCGGCAGGATTGCCGGGTCAGAAGGCGAGGCCCGCCGTGCTTCGTCAGAGACTGCACTGCTGTGCTCGGAGCGGTCATGGTCCCCCACGCTCCCTCCAGGCAGGAAAGAGACTCATGCTGCTTCTCCTCCTCCTCAGCCCTGCTGTCACCGCGGCTTGGGAGTTTAGTCATCCTTAGTGGTGCAATAATATTGCACTTTTTCCTTTTAATTTGTTGTTTCGTGGGTAGTGTGCTGCCAGCCCCAAGTCAGGTAGTTCGAATCCACAGCTGCTCCGTGGGAGGACGACAGTCTCATCTACTTGCTTCTGGAACCCACTAGAAGGTCAGATTGGAGTCGCTTCTGACTTCACCACACACGAAAGCAGCAAGCACATAGGCTGTGACGCCTCTCGGCACCCTTATTTCCATACCCCCGTCTTCTTTCCTGAAGCAATGTGTTTAATTGGATGATTTCCATAAACTGTACACGAAGTTCCTACCCGTGATGGTTCTGTGGAGTGCATTAAGTTCCAGGCTGGAGACAGCGGTCGACCCAGGTGGCCACTTCCCATTCTGGTGACTCATAGGGCAGGGAGGGGCGTGCTGCTCTTTTTTAAAAACCATGCCCCTCATGTCAATGTACAAAAAGTTACTCTGATTTGTTATTAAACTATGGAAATAAAATGGACGAAAAGCAAATACTACTCCGTGTCGGGGTAGAGATGGGAGGACAGAATGAGTCCTTCAAAGCTGGTGGGGACAGGCAGCTGGAGGCAAGTCCAGGTGGACCCCACGGGGTGTCGTATGCTGCTCCGTTTTTACTTTTGGGGTCTCGGAGAAGTTTGCTTTTCTGTCTCTCTCTTGTCTTCCATGTTTGCTTGGCAATGTCGCCAGCCATCCGCGTGGCCATCTCGACTCTCCTCGGTTTTTCCACCACTCCCTCTCTCGTTTGGCTGCTTCTTCTTCCTCTGTTACTTCCTTTCAGGCATCTGTTTGGCTCCTTGTTCTTTTAATTTTCAGTTCACCAAAAAGTGTCACGGCCTGTCTGCACACTTGAACAGCTCAGGGTCATCTGCTTCCACATTTGCAGGCCACCCTGCCTTCCTGAATTGCTCTTTTCACTCTTTGACAGTATGACCCACGTATTCTTTTCTGGCCTGAATGACATCCAGGGCCCTCTGCTTCTGTTCCTGATCCAGTAGCAACATGCAAGCTCTGTCCACAGCTTCCAAGGCCTTTTGTACTCAGACAGCATCATCTAGATTTATGTCAGGATGCACCAAGATGGACAATTTCCCAGCCTGTCACTTCAGGATCTATATGTGAAGAACCCCAAAGGAGGTCAGGTTGAGGTCAGAGGAACCAGGACAGGTCAACCTTTTGGTTTGATTTTTGGATGTTTAACGGAATCTTTTTTCTCTATTTGCCCCACCTCACTGTGGAAGGTCATCAAGACATTGTCGATGGCCCGAAGCCACCGTTTCTCCAACCCAGCAGCCGCCTCACGTGGCCCGTGCAGGCCAGACCACATGTCCTCTTTCCGGAGCTCGAGTGACCTAGTCCTTAAGGAGTTGTGGTCTGGACCCGAAGGCATTGCATCTCAGGCGGCTCAAATCCACCAGCTGCTCTGTGAGAAGTACGCTCCTGTCGTTTACAGCCCCCGAAAGCCCACCAAGGCCCGGGGCCAGTCGGTGCTGACTTGACGGCAATGACACTCTCCTTGGATGCGTTTTCTCTTCCAGTCAATCTCTTACTCAGTCTTTTTAATTGAGTCTTTTGTTTCCTTACAAACTATCGGATGGTAGGAATTCCTTTTTTTTTTTTACAAAGGCAAGGCTGGTGTGCCCAAGTTTATTGAAAATGTAACAGCACAGCAGACAGACTCAAACAACTCCACATGGTGTTTTGAAATTCATCCCAACTGTGGGCTGAGTGACCTGCAGGTTGGACAGACTGCCAAAGTCCAAGAGTTTCAGCATTTCCTTACTATCAGGATCTACTTCAATGATCTCCTGACCCAGGGCTGAAACCTCTGGTACATAATGATCTCTCCTTTCTCTCTCCTCCTCCTGCAGCTTCATGGAGATGCCTCTCCCAGGCCCTCTGTGAATCTGCTTCATCCGCTGTGTGACACAGCCTGCTACCTTGTTCCAGAGTTCTCGCTGGGAATAAGGGCGATCTCCTCGCACACGTGCTTGTTCATGTGGAAGTCATTGCCCAGGCGCGTGTAGTATTTCTCCATGATGACGCGGGCTGCCTTCTTCACGGTTTTGGTGCGAGCGTGGCCCATGTTGGTGGTTTCTTGGTCAAAGAGCGTAAGAGTTCCTCTTAAATGCCATGGAGCAGACGGTGACTCAGGTGACCCTGTGAGCAACAGGTGCGAATCCTGCTCTACCCTGCACCACCCGCACACCTGGGCCAAGCTTGAGCTCACTGCTCTGGGCACGGTGCCAGGCCACGTCTCTGGGGGTCCTCCTCCCCTTCTCTACCTTCCCTTTCCCCGCATGATGTCCTTTTCAGGGTCTGATTCCTCCTCAAACATACCTAAGTTCTCTTACATAATTGTGTAAGAGAACGTTTTACCGTGGTGTCCATCCACAGATGCATCTAGTGCTGGGCCCAGGCATGAAAACGCATCGGCAGGTCTCCTTCAAAGAGGGATCTTGCTCTCTTTCAATGACCCTTGATCTTTCCCAGAATTTTGCCCATTTCCAAGGAATCATTTTTTTTAAAAAAAAGTTTAAGAGTTCTTAGGATTTAAATATTTCCTTCATAACACACTCATTTGAATAGATTGCAACTCCCAGTGACCCTGTAGTGGAACGAATGACCCGCAGGACTGCGCTCTGTAGGGATGTAGACTTCCTCCTTCCCCGGACCAAGTGATGTTTGCCAACTGTGACCAGAAGTCAGCAGACAAACCCTGAACCTCTGGACCACCAGAGAGGACAGCTTCCATTGCAATGGACCAATAATCATTCACTGGTTGTAAAGAATGCGTCACAGCAGCGTGAGATGTCAGTGATGGAAAAACAGCAGGAGAGAGGAATGGTGTGGAAACACTCTCCACTCTCTTCGTAATCTCCCCTCTAATCTAAAACTCGAAAAAGAAAATGTACTAATACTTTAAAAATAATAAAACCCAATCACCAATAAAACTAATAACACAAAGAGCTCTGGTGGCCCTGTGGCAAGAAGCTGCGCGGCAATCCCGAAGGCACACTGTTCAAATCCACCAGCTGCTCTGCGTGAGAAGGATGGGCAGTATCTTCCCCTGCAGTTATTGCCTCTGAAAATTGGCCAGTAGGTCAGCTATGGGTTGGTTCTGACTAATGGTCCACAACAACAACAACACAAACAACAAACCTCTTCCCTGGAACAGAGGGGACTAACACACACTGTCTGGGAGGAAAAAGGAGAAACCGAGGTGAAAGACTTAAGTACACAAACACAGGCTGGGGCATCCACAATAACAGGGAAGTGATCACACACCCAGAATGAGAGCGTGGATGGGATATAAAAGCGCCTGGGACAGTGGCTTCAACATTCCAACCTCTCCACTTGCTCCTCTGACCAAACTCATCCTCAACTCACCAGAATCATGAGCTGCTGTGGCTGTTCTGGAGGCTGTGGGGGCTGCGGCTCCAGCTGTGGGGGCTGCGGCTCGAGCTGCTGTGTGCCCGTGTGCTGCTGCAAGCCCGTGTGCTGCTGTGTGCCAGCCTGCTCCGGCTCCAGCTGCGGATCCTCTGGGGGCTGCAAGGGGGTCTGTAGTTCAAGTGGCTGCTGTCAGTCCAACTGCTGCAAACCCAGTTGCTGCCAGTCCAGCTGCTGCAAACCTTGCTGCTGCCAGTCCAGCTGCTGTAAGCCTTGTTGCTGTCAGTCCAGCTGCTGTAAGCCCTGCTGCTGTCAGTCCAGCTGCTGTAAACCTTGCTGTTGTCAGTCCAGCTGCTGCAAGCCCAGTTGCTGCTCCTCCAGCTGTGG